>NC_140212.1:5107952-5133326 GCF_951802725.1 Rutilus rutilus
ACAAATGAATAGCCTTCTTTAACAATATTAGAAGAAAGAGAAAAAAAAAAAAAAGATATCTTGAACAATACAGCCTTGAGTCAAAAACTTAGAGAACCACTGGACTAGAAGGACCAACCGGACAATATGGAGCTGTTCTCTCTCTCTCTCCCTCCCACACACACATACTGACACTCGCCCAAACGCCATCAGGCCGTCCCTTAACCTGCCAGCCTACGACTGCAGCAATGAAGGCATGGAAAAGTTTTACTGAAGTGTATTTCAGGTTGTCAGCAGTGTGTGTGTGTGTGTGTGTGTGATGGTGCAGGAGCAGACACTGCAGGTTGGAGGAGTTAAAGCAGTCGGGGCTCGAGAAAGGAATGTGCAGACATGAGCTAAACTAACCTCCCTCACTATGGAGAAAGAGAGCGAAACCGAGATTATTTTGGCGCCCAATTTTGTTAATATCGGCAAACTGCTGTCAGCAGGTTAATGGGAATGTGTGTTACCATTAAACCTGTTTATACTGTACAGTCTGGAGTTTATGAGGATTCTGAGACGTCTCTAGAGAGGAGACTAAGATTTTTTTCGTTGCTGCAGGATTGCAAGGATAGCGGATGCTTAACTGCTCATGTATCCAAACCTTGCAAGAAAAAAAAAATGGGTTGAGGTTCTTTTATGGAAATCCAGAAGCATATTTACACTTTGCCTAGTGATGCGTCAACCTATATTTGGACATTTTGAGATTATAAGCATTGGCATGTCATTTCTGAACTCTAGCTTAGTCAGTTAATGCACGTTTAAAATAATGCACATTCTGTTTTCAAATAAGCTAGTGAATTTTGAATACAAGAATATATGTGTGTGTGTGTGTGTGATTTCTATGCTGAAATATGTCTTTTCACTCACTTTTAGCGGAGCGAAGGGTGAAGCTGGCTGCAAATGAGCGGAGGCGGGAGCACTATGAGGAACAAAGCAACGAATACGAGAACTATTTAGAGGAGGAGCGCGATGGTGAGACTGATCTCCCTGTTTGATTATCTTGGCTTCCAGAAAAGAGAAACATGCTGTGCAAAACCTTTTACGGGATAAAGATTAATAAGAGGCTGATGACAGCAGTGGCTCTGAGCCTCTCACAATGATTAGGAATATAATCCAGAACACTTGATTGGTGACATTAGATCCCAGAAGTGAACAGTAAATTTGGCACAGATGATGACATTTAAATTGAACATTGTGATGTTCCAAGAACACGGACTAAGACGAGATTAGGGATTTCAGATTTTATTTAGCATGGAAACCCTATTTCCAAATAACATATCACAGTTACTACAGTAATTGTTTCTACATTATGAATATTGGTTACACTTTATTTTATGGTGACAGTTACATTGTAATAACTCAAATAAGTAGGCCTACTAAGTAATATTAAGTAACTATGTACTTACGTTAGGGTTAGTTACTTGTAATTATACATAGTTTACTGTTATTTACTATGGTAAGTACATGTAGTACACTACGTGTTACCTGAATATTATGAATTTTAATTTCTTTTTGATGATAATCATGGCTAAATACCACAATACTGCAGTATATTGGCGGAATCTCCCAGACTAAATTTATTTTAGACTTAATAAATTGTTACTTTTTATTATTTAAAATGGTCTAAGGGTCCCGTTCTAGCTGCTGTGTGTCTTTGTATCAACAGAACAGAACGAGCGGACCAGAGAGAAGAACGAACAGTGGAGAGAATTCAACTATGATGGGCAATACTCACGATACCCTCACCACCGCCCGTACGTCTGAGCACATGAGAGTGGATCTTCTACGTTCAAGACATTATATAACTATTATTCAACACATATAAGCACTTATAGACTTAAAGCTCTTAATACTAGGAAGAAAAAATATGAAATGGGAGGGGAAATGATATGCCAATGCTTTTGTGTTCTCTTGCAAATGTTTTGCGTTCCCTGATAAATTTTGTGTTGGAAAACTTTGCATTTCCTTACAAACCTGTGTAGCACTGAACGCAAAGGTTTCGCAAGGGAACGCAAATATTTTACGAGCGAATGCAGTTTCTTGGGGGAACGCACAAGTTTTGCGAACAAACGCAAAAGTAAAATATATTTTATCCACCACCATGTGCCTATAAAATGGAGCCCCTAAAGGAACAAAACTATGAGATGAGAGGAAAAATTGTTAGTGCTTTTGCAAATCTTCTCGGTGGAACACAAAACTTTTTTTTTATACATTATAAATAAATATTATATTTTATCATATTTTTTCCTCCCATCACTTATGTTAGGGGCTCTATATAATACATGTATCATGAAAGGGTTTATGTGTATGAAAGGTGTTTTTTGTGAGTGTTATAATCACTTCTCTTCATCGGACTCATCAAAACATTCATGATTAGTTTGTGATTTTAAGAGCGACTGCTTAATTCCTTCAGTAATTACATTCAGCCATTATCTGACCTATTTTCTTCTCATTTTCCACATTAGTGAGGATTTGATACAAAATGCAACAACCAGAACAATAAAAAAGTAAAATGTAAAAAACAACAAAAAACTTGCCTTTATTGCAACATCTTGTAAAGTCATAAATATGGTAATGTTATATATATATATATATATATGTAAAGAGCTCAGGTTTGTGTATCTACAGATGGAATAAATATTCCAAGGCAGTATTTGCTGGCAGCGGAGTGACATTCCTGTGCTGAGAGCTTAGACAGATGGGAAAAAAAAAAGAGGGAGAAAGTAACAAGTAGAAAGAAAGATTTATCGGCCTTCCTGAGCCTCAGTGCCGTTACCCAAATCTGACAGGAGAACGACTTCCTGCCACTCCTCCTGCTTTATGAAGAGCACAGAGGGGTAATAAAGCTTTCAATTATCACTGCATGCTGTGGGACCAACAAGATTTAGCATGTGTGCCGTCGCCTCCAGTCAAATCAATATGAGAACGTTCACAAGTTCACTCAGTATCGTTTAATTCAGGTGTGCCACTTGACCGTTGATATTAAAGTTCAGAATTAAAATAACAGTATATATTTACATTTAAAAGGCTTGACAGCTTATCTTAAAACAACAAATATATAGACAACAGACAAACACTAGTAAAATCACATTTGACCAACTTAAATGCAACCCTTCAGTCACACTTTCCGAGCATGAAGACGTGATCCGAGCCTCCTCATCTGTGTGTTTATGGATGGAGAGTGGGCTCAGGCCGCGCACGGGACAGCTGACTCTACTTTAAACTGTTGAGGAATTTGGCCTGTTCCTCTCCACGTGGCAACAGTAGCTCCCCTCCGATTTTGGGTCCCTTTTTCTCCTGTGGAAGTGAAATACAGAGCGAGTTACGCACTTATATGATTGAAGTACCACTGAAAAATACAATTATTGATAAATACTGTGCACTTATAGAACATAAAATAACATTATCTATTCTGTTGTAACTTGTTTCAAGCAATTAAAGATGTATAATAATAGTAAAGAATTGAAACTGTACCTTCAACATGCCGTCTCTCTCCCACTTGAAGAGGCCACAATGGCTAAAAAAGAGAAAAGTGAAATTTGAGTTATTAAAATGTCCGAATCTTATATAAAACGTGACCCATGAATAGCGCGTCACCCACCTGCAGGCTCCGTGTGGCATCCGTGCCAGGCAGATCTTTCTCTGCCCACAGGGGCATTTGAAGAAGCGCTTGACGGCGTCGTGCCAGTGGTAGTCGTGCTTGTCTTCCACACAGCGGTCCGCTGGTTTAAAGTGGGTGTATTTACACTGCGGGCGAGAGGGGTTCATGAACTAAACCGCATAAACGCTCCGTGATTTACAGGTGTAATCAGACCGAAACCACGTAATGGTCTAATTAGCATCTTAAAGAGGTTTGTTTGCTTGTTGTTCCTCTTGAACGACAGGGATTATGTCACAAATGATCGGTTCGTCATTAACACTGTGGATAAATACTAATTTGCTACTAATGATGCAGGAGAAATCGCTCTGAATGAGACGGCAATAAACGTGTTATTATTCCACAGGGATTTTCAAGTGCACCACTTAAAATTAAAAATGCATCCAGCGTTTTTTTTTACCCTAATTTCTCACCGGAAAAACAGAGTTATGTAATTAATGGCTTACTCAGCATGTAGGACAGGTTGCTCTTTAGCTGCAAATTTGTTGACTCACGGTTTTGCAGGTGACGGCCCGACACTTCATCTCCCTGATGTTCTTCATCTTCTCCTCCATCATCTCTTTTTGCACCAGCGGCTCAAAATACTCCTGCATGGCCTGCTCCTCAATCTAGACGGATAACATTTAGTCACACATGCAAGAAAATTCCACCGGGGCATGACCTGAACAATCATTTCATATCACACATGTGGTAAAAAAAAAAAAAAAGCAAATAAAGCCAGATCACACCGAACGCTTCAAATCAACCGCAAGCTCCGCCCACCTATTGTGACATCACATATATCAAAGTATTGACATTCTTATCAAAACACTGTTCAGCCAAGATACACACCTCTCCCATCATCCACGAGTTTGAGGACTTGGCGTTGAGTATCCGCTGAAACTCCTCTGATTGGATGTACTCCAGCTGTTCCCGCCTCTTTTTCTGAGCTGGCTCCTCCTCCTCACCAATTGAATTTTCATCCGTTACTGCAGATAGATTTGTAGAAGAATAAGTGCCTTAGAGAAAAGCAAACAAGCAAACAGTCAATCATAAAACTCATGACTGTGTGTACCTGTAGGTGTGGAGATATTACGCTGTACACGATCTGTGATGTCATCGCTGTTGGCTCGCTTGCGTTTTACAGCATTTGGGTCGTCTTTAACAATGACTGAACCTTTGGCTTGGAGTTTCCTCACTGCCGCCAACTAATAAACAAAAATAAATAAAAACAGCTATTATAAACTGATTTAAAGCAGTTGGAAAATCATCCCGAAAGCATCAAGGGTTTTGATCAAAGGCTGCGAGGGGGATCCGTGGAAAATTTGGGAGAATAAAAATAAATTAACTTAACAAATGTTACAGAATTACTGCTTTGAGGATGGAAATCACAAGATTAATGTGATAATTTTATTAAAAACTTTTGGTTTTAATAAAAAGATGCATTAGAGCATATTTTTTATTCCTATATCAATAAATAACAATAAGAAATACAAATGTTTTTTAAATGTCATTTAAATGTATTAATGTATTAATAATTGAATAACTTAAATGAACTCTTTCCCCCGAATTAGCATTCTCTTGCAGTCCTATAGCTCGTCCCGGGTTCGACATTTCATTTGGTAACGTTAGGCAGTTTTGATTTATATGTTTAATGTTTGATGATCGCGTTATTTTATGTGCCACTATATTACTATATTATGTACCCGATTTTTCATTGTACCTGATTTTTTACAAATATCTTTTCATTTTTATTAATATATTATTATTATTAGTTATTACTCAATTAATAACAATTTAAGTTATTAAACTATTAAAAATGATAATGGTTTATTATGCTAACTTAATTTTAATTATAATTTTTCTCATCGTTATTAAAAATTAAGTTAATAAATAAATAAAAATCTCACTTTCCTTGCAATAATAAATAAATAAATATATATATATTATTTATTTATTTATTTATTTATATCGAATTCAACTGAAAATGTTTCTCTTCAGGTTTTGGCTTTAATAACAGATAGAAAAAAAAGATACACAGAAACAACATTCTAGAATTAAAAAAATCCTTTAATAAATGATATGAGTAAGTCATATGAGTATTTGTAAAAACAAATGAGTACCTTTGTGGCTGAGAGGCTCTTTGATGAAGGTGGAGACAGATCAAAAAGGATGTCCTCTCCTTCTGAAAAACCACGACCCAGCGATGGAACAGCAGGACCTGAGAGACGGGACGCAGGGCCAGACGACCCTTTCGGGACCTCCGAGGCTGCTTTTGGGGAGAGCAGGGGACCCCTGCTTACACTGGGCCGTGAGGGGGCGACAGGACCCCCGCTGTTCTGACCCAGCACCCTGGGAAGAGGGAAAAAATATTTATAGCACATCTACTGTAAGGACAGTTTAAAGGTCACAAGAGCACAACCAATCCAGAAACACTAAAGCTGATAGCTTTCAAATGTAATGCAAAACAAACACAATGAGTAAATATGAAAAAAACACCTCTCACCTCTTTTGAATCTCTTCTGCCCTCTTCTTTCGAGCAAGCATTCTCTGCTGGTGTTCTTCTTTCTGCTGTTTGAGAAGGTCAGATGCAGATATAGACTGAACTGAAGACCCTGTCACAGCTAAAAACAAAGGCAAATAAAAAAAATAAGAACATTTGCAAGCTATCCCAGTGACAAATGTGCTGACTTTTGGTTTGTTTCACTGCATCCCAATTGTGGTGTGGCATTCAACAGACATCTGCTGGCCCATAACAGTACTGCAGCATCAGAGAACATTCATAATTATCATTAATAGTGCAACTTTTCGCTCTCAAAATGCTTAAAATGCATGAAAACCAACAGTGTTTGAGGTCAAATCTGGCATGGTGGCCCTCGAGGTGCTCGGTTTAAAAACGCACAAGCGTAAATGAGATTTGAGAGTTGTTTTAGTCTGTTCCTCACACGTTACAGATTAAGAATGACATGAGAGTGAGTAAATGCTCATAGAAGTTTAATTTGGGATTAAATTACCTGTACTTTTGGCCTGTCCTAAATGCCTCTTTATATTTAGTGCTCCAGGCGTCGGCATAGACATCAGGCCTTTGAAATCATCTGAACAGCCCAACACCTCGCCCGAATTCAGAGCTACAGGAACCAACGTTTGATTAGAAATCATGAACAAGCACAAAAAAAAAAAAATGGCAGCCATTTTGAAAATAAAATAAAAATAAAAGTGTACTAAACAGAAAGTTTACCAAGTTTCTTAGTTGGGATGGATGCTAAAATATACTGCATAGTGGGTTGTTTCTTTGGCTGTGGGGCAGAACTGTCAAAATAAAAGATTCATACGATAATTTTAGGGTTTGTGTGGATTTAGAAAGGTCATAAAAAGAGGCGGTGAACTCACGTCGAGGGCGCACAGGCGAGTGACGACATGCCCCCGTAGTGGAAGTTAGATTGGCACAGGCGCTCCTTCAAACTGCCCCGCCCCTTTCCTTTACCGGGGGCGGGGCTTGTGAAGCTGGACTGAAGCTCCGACCTCTTTGCGCTCATTTTCTTGTACTGGGCTTTAACATGGTACTGGCAGTACTGGCATTCATGCTGTTAAAGCAAACAGGAGCAATGAAATGGGCTGATCGTGAAATATTTCAGGAAAGGAAGACGTTTGAACATGGAGACTTACCAAGTTGACTAGCTGAGTGCAAGAGTCCCCGTTCTTTTTTTTAGCTTTGCAGGTGCCGAAATCCATGGCTTCTCCCATTATAAGGACCTTCTGTGGGTGGTCCACTGTCAGGCTGAGCTGGAGAGAGACACGTACCACATGACTCATTCAAATTAACATTGTTTTACTTCCAGAATCAGACATAATTTGGAAATAAATAGGGGTGTTATTTTTAAATAAACAGTGTTATTTTAGTATTTAGGTAATGGGTTAGTATAGTAAAAATTTTATTTTAAAAATAACATTAAATTCGATTTGTATTTTACTTCCATAATGTGACATTTTTGAGTGAAGCAATATTTAGCAGGTAATAATGAGGGATGGGACTTGATTTTATGCATCAGGATTTGATTGAATGGAAACACGTGAAGTTATTATTGATATTATTTTGGTTCCAGTTGTTAAAGGGGCTATATGTAGAATTCAGAAACCCTTGTTATTAGCGACACCGGTGGCTGTTAAGGTGAACTGCAGCCAGCAACTTATTGCTTGTGCGTTCGCTGGTGCACATGTACAAAAAACTGGACGTGATTCAAGGCCCTGATATACTCACAGCAACATTCTTTCGTTCATCATTTACAAGTGAAAAGTAGTTGGAAAAATCTTTGCAGCGATATATTGTTAATTCAGACGCCTTCCACGCTGCTGAGAGCGACATTCAGATGAATATGTAAATATGTGTGGCGCGCTTTCCTCTCAATAACAAAATAAAAACACAACAAAAATGAGAGCGGTGAGAAAACATCAGTTAAGAAAGCATCTGATCATAGCGATGTGGATATGTTTGCACCAGCTCTGCAATTCACTAGTACCCTGGTAATCCAGAGTTCTCGCGAGAGCACAAGTTGAATTTGCTCAGCGAGTTACTCTGGTGTCGAGTAATGATGCTCATTAAATATGCTCCTCGATCTGAGCTGCACCAATCACATCGGGTTATCTGATATAGGCGGGCCAGAGGCGAGATGAACAGAAGACGACAGCGCTGCGACGTCGAAGTCATTAGTAAACATTGCAAGATGGCTATGGATGAACACCAGTTGTTTGAAACGGCTTTGGCCGCTACAATGAACGAGTTATACTTGGCCTTTTATCTAAAAGAGGAACAGAAGACGGCGCTCGAATCGTTCCTTTGCAAGAAGGGCGTTTTTGCTGTTTTGCCGACCGGATACGGCAACAGTCTAATCTACCAGTTAGCTCCGCTGGTAGCTAAGCGTATGGGGCTTGTTGTGATTGGTCGTAGTGTTATCCAATTGCGTGCAGTGAGATTTTCAAATGCACGCTTGGTGCCGCCCCTCGAGCTGACTTATTTCATTAGTCGATGCCAGACCATTAATCTTTCAGATTTAGGTCTGGATTTCCAGGCTAATTCACTGGCATCATGTAGACAGATTTGGTCATTAAAATTACACTTATGATAGTTTGATTATAATGTATATTTGAGACTATAGAAAGCATAGATCTGAGACTATAGTTTGAATTCATCCCTTTTCTTTGCATGGCATTCACATTACAGTACAGAATGGCTCTTTCGGCATTATCCTGAACATTGTATAAGCATTCATTTCATGTGTCATAGAACGGAAGAGAGGCTCTTAGAAGCGCACAACTGCGTAAACATCACTTTTCTCGGCTAAAACGTCCCGAGTCCGTCACATAAAATCACTCTACAGGCTTTCATGAACAACCTAGGAAGTCGGGGAAGGTCTCGTTTTCACACATTGGCGAAAAAAGAAAAGAAAAAGTGATTAAAACATGAAAATTCGTACATACAGCCCCTTTAAAGATAGAAAATATATATATATATTTAAATATGATATTCAAGGCTTTATGTTCACAAACTATGGAGTGCCGCAGGGATCTGTGTTAGGCCCTCTGTTATTCTCAATATATATGCTGCCACTTGGAAATATTATAAGGAAACATGGAATTAGTTTCCATTGTTATGCTGATGACACTCAAATCTATATTTCATCACGGCCGGATGAAAACGCTAAATTATCCAAATTGACAGAGTGTGTTAAAGATATAAAAGATTGGATGACGCGCAATTTTCTTTTATTAAATCCAGACAAGACAGAGGTACTAATCATCGGTTCAACAAACCGCCCACAAAACCTCTCACAATACAACTTTAACATAGTAGGATGTCCTGTTACTTTATCCTCTACAGTAAAAGACCTGGGTGTTATACTAGATTCCAACCTGTCTTTTGAAAATCATATTTCATATGTTACAAAAACCGCCTTTTTCCACCTTAGAAACATTGCTAAGCTACGTAATATGCTATCAGTTTCTGATGCAGAAAAGTTAGTTCATGCATTCATGACCTCGAGACTAGATTACTGTAATGCTTTATTAGCCGGTTGTCCTGCATCCTCAATAAACAAGCTACAGTTAGTCCAAAATGCCGCTGCTAGAGTTCTTACTAGATCAAGAAAATATGATCATATAACACCGATTTTATCATCACTGCATTGGTT
Organism: Rutilus rutilus; assembly: GCF_951802725.1. NCBI lineage: Eukaryota > Metazoa > Chordata > Actinopteri > Cypriniformes > Leuciscidae > Rutilus > Rutilus rutilus. Next base: position 5,117,796 of record NC_140212.1, read on the forward strand.
ACCTATAAAGTTCCGTATTAATTACAACAAGGTATTGCTACTGACTTATAAAGCCCTAACCGGCTTAGCTCCAGTATATTTAACGGATCTTCTATCGCCCTATAATCCATCGCGCTCTTTAAGATCACTAAATTCAAGGCTTTTGGTCATACCTAGGATTTCTAGGTCCACCAAAGGAGGGAGAGCATTTTCACATTTGGCTCCAAAACTCTGGAATAGCCTTCCTGATAGTGTTCGTTGCTCAGACTCGCTCTCCCAGTTTAAAACTAGATTAAAGACGCATCTCTTCAGCCAGGCATTCATATAATACTTTTAATCTTACAGTTAAATCTGACCTCTAGTTCATAAACGCCAGAGGAGAACTGGCCCCCGACTGAGCCTGGGTTCTCCCAAGGTTTTTTTTTCTCCATTAGGTCACCTGATGGAGTTTTTCGGTTCCTTGCCACTGTTGCCTTTGGCTTGCTCAGTTGGGGATATTTGGGGATATTTAATTTAATTAATCAATCAACAATACTATTGATCAGCATTACCAAACGTGGACGTTTTCCACTAGAAACAAACATTGATGTATTATTTTAATTTAATACTGTGAAGCTGCTTTGATACAATCTGTATTGTGAAAAGCACTATATAAATAAACTTGACTTGACAAACCTCATTGGAACCCTCTTTGTTCTTCATTGGGTTTGGATTGAGGATGCCAATCACTGTCCCAGTGTCAGTCTTCCACAGATCCGTGTGAACAGACCCAAACAGGAAGAGAGACACAATCACTTCCAGATTATGAAGGTCATTCAGCTTCCAGATGCTGAAGGTTTTCCCCTACAAAATACACAAGGGTATAATCAAACATACAAGACGTAATCCATTTACAAGAGTTCAGATCTCAGAAACACCGGCCTCTTACATTGTTTTTGCTCTGTGGGGTAATCTTATTTATCACCACTGCGAAAGTGACCCAGTCACTGTCCTCTAAATTGTCCCTGGCCAGTCGATCGGGCAACTGGGAGAGCTTGATCAGTTTGCGGGTTGACATTTTTTGCTCAAGGTCTATGGAAGACAGACGTGGTTTCCTACAGAGAAAAAAACAAAACATTGTGCTTTTAATCGAAAATCTGAAATACATATTTATGTAAAATTAAGGTCAAGTTCAGATGGAATCAGGTTATTTATGGATCTTATCCTCATTAAATTAACAACTTAATTCTATATGTAATTAAACCAATTAAAGCAACATTAAAAAGGCCGTATTATGCGTTATTGATTTGGTTTTTGGGGTCTACTAGAATATGTATTCATGCTTGAATGTTGAAAAAACATTATTTTACATTATTGCAGCACCTCTCTTCCTAGTCTGTCAGTAACACTGTTTAGTTCAGGTCTCTATGAAGCTCCTCCTTCAGCTGACCAATCAGAGCACAGTGTGTTGCGATTGCTTCGAGCGCGTTTTGGAACACGAGTTTCAACGCATTACCAAAGCAACTCAACCAGGCCTTGTCCCTTTTTTTTTTTTTGCATATGCATTGAGTGGGAATTATTTTTAAATGAGGAATATTGTGACGTGTCCGTTCCCAGAAGACAACTCAAGACTACAATCGAGGCGTTTCAGGGAGTTCAGATATAGAGAAGAACTCCCTTTTAGTCTTTAATCATTTCAACAAGCCAAAGTTATTGTACACTGACCTGAGTCTGAGACCTGAGAATTTCTCCACGGCAACCTCTTGATTGACAGATGGACGTGGTGTGGCCTGACGCACAGTGGGAGGAGTCTTGAGAGGGGGCGGTGACTTCAACGTACTGTCTCTCATTGGCTGAGATGGGCAGGTCTTCATACTCTGGCCAACAGGAGTCTGCCTTTCCGAGGACACTAATTTACAATAAAAAAATATATATATTTAAAGCATATATGATAATTCATATATTTCAAGCATTTCCATAATCCTTTTTGTAAGCAAAAAGAACCAAGAAACACTGGACTTGCACCTGCTTTGGGTGGATGGGCCGACCTCTGCTTGTTCTTCTGCTTTGCTGTGACACCTGACGGAGGAGAGGCTCTGCTGTCCCGTCGTGTCGGTGGGGTCGTATTCAAACCCCCCTGAGGTGGTGTTAAGGGTTTGGCGCTCGCCTGTCTCTGGATGGACGGTTTGTTCTCAGGCTGTGTGGTTTTCTGTGAGGCCTCCAGCTGCTGCTGTAGCTTTTGCATCTTCTGCTGCATTAAATTCAGTTCGGCTGGAAGACAAATACAGTCATGATCATCACATGTATAACCTGTGCGTATCTAAACATGCCTAGAATAACTAGAGCATTACCCTCCAGATCTTCCTTTGACTTATTCAAGTCACTGCCCCCTTCAGCCGAGCTGGATTTCCCAGGTGCCACGTCTTCTTCCTCCTCCTCCTCCTCCTCCGGCTCAACATATTGATGACCGTCATCATCCTCATCGAAGAGGTCGTCCAGATTGTCAGTGTCCTCTCCGGCAGCAGGAGTCTCCAGATTCTGGCTCTCGCTCTCCGCAAATAAAGACAGCAGCATGTCCAGATTCTCCTCCTCTGATGTCAGACACATGTAACAATTACATTGTACAGTATATTGCTCATTCATCTAACATAGCAGTTACAAATGCATGTACATTCAGGTAATACTAAAATTATTTCATATAACATTTTATATGGATCATATATAATACATACATTCTATATAGAACAGGTTATTACACACTGATTAGTTATAGCAGATTAAAACTAATATAATATGACTGTCATGTGTAATACTCTTAAAATACTGTATGAACACATGCACTACATATACAAATATATGATCGAATAAAGGACATGAATATACTATGGCCAAAACAGTATTTCAAAATAGCAACAACATCATACAAAAGTTATAATAACATGCTAATGATATCATAATATATATCATAGAGTATTTAGTAAAAATCAGCCCAAGAGATTTCTGGAACCGGGAACTGCAGGAACACATCTCATCTAATTTTGGTATGGTTTATTCAACCAAGTAATAAACTGGCCAAACATTTGTACTAATATGCTGTCGGACATACCTGTCATTTTGATTTTGATCGCTTTTCCTTGCTTTGTGTTTAAATTAAAGTTATTTAACAGGATCAGAGGATCAGATGCAGCAGCTGTTGTTTCAATGTTGGCGCGAAAAACGTTTAATATTCAGGACCCCGGAACTACGTCACTTTCCGAGAGAACGTCGTGCCTGTCCATAACATAATAATAATAATAATAATAAATAAGAATTACATTGTTTTACAAAAGCATCACAATTTTACAAAACCGCCACAATAACCCTATGTTTTTGTAAAAAAAAAAAAGAAAAAGACTGAACAATACAATCAATCTAAATGTTTACTGTAGCGTGACATGGTTATATTTACATGTCCATAGCATAATAATATAACAAATTAAACTGTTTTACTAAAGCATCACAGTTTAACAAAAACATCACAAAAACCCTACATGTTAAATTTTTTTTTTACAAAATAATAATAATCGAAAAATACAATAAAACGAAATATTTACTGTAGCGCCACGTAGTGATATTTACATTTCCAGGTCTAGCTCGAAATAATATTTTTAAGCACGCTTAGTTTTCCGAGAATATTGGCTGGTATTGAGCTCTGTTCTTGGATTAATTAAGTTTAGATTTCGAATTTGCTTTGATAGACTTAATGTAAAATCAAATTATAAATATTCCAATAAGTTATAATAATTGTATACATTTTTAATACATGAAACAGTTAATTGTTCATTTATAATTTACATAATATTAAATGGATTCCTTTATTCATAACAGTCATGTGAATTATAAATGTATATAAATATACAGGCAGTCAGTGTCAAGTTGTACGCCTGTGTACAATGTGCTATTGAACAATTATGTTAAAAAAAAAATGTACGAGTCAGGTTTGATAAATTAATTTGAATTATACTCTTAGTAAATATTCAAGGAAGAATGATAGGAAAGAAAAACAAATAATTAAGAGACATAAAACCACACACAAATGCAAAATCTAAACGGTTACATTTATTAGATAAAAAATGAATAGTTATCCGCGTACACAGCATTGCAAATGCATCTTCCAGAACAAGCTGTAATGTTTTAGAACAATTTACAAGCAATGCAGGCCTTTTAGACAATTGGATACACAATATGTATGAACGTATATGAACACGTAGCTACAGTACATCAAAAACAAACTTTTTATGTCAATTTTATGATAAGATCTGATTACAATGCCAAGTACATTTCCTAATAAGGAGTCTTTCTATGACACTTACTGTATTGCCTATTAATTTAACTTTATTATTTTGTTTTGTGGTTTTCTTTTGTTGTTACAGGGTGTACTGGGAAGACAAAATGCACAGTTCTAGCTGTCAGAACTTTTAATCTTGAATTGTAAAACATTGCAAACACTGAATAATACTGTTAATACTGTAGCACTGTTAGTTTATAAGGAATGTTCAGGCAGCTGTGGTAAAACTCTAAGGCTCTGGTCAAGTACTAGTTGATTTCCTGTCGACCTGTATGTAGTGGGTTCCAGAGGAGAATCTCACTGCTTCAGCACAGGCAACTCTCTGGGTTTAAAGAAGGCCTGGGACATTCCCATAGCATAGATATACACCTTGGAGTCCACAATGATTTTCTCTTTTTGCAGTAATACTATTTAAAAAAAAAAAGGAACAACATAAGGTTTAGTACGTCAAAGCAAAATCTAACAAATTGAGAGAAAATCATAAAAAATGAATTCTGAATTAATAGGTCATTTACACCGGAGGTCAAAAGTTTGGAAGAATTTTTTTTATACAGTACTGTGCAAAAGTCTTAGGCATGTTAATACCCCCCTCCCCTCAGTTTACATTTACAAACATTGTTTTTGCCATTAATTGTAATAATCCAGTGAGATTTGTGTCTGCACAAGGAGTCTGACAGCAGCCAGGATGATCTGATCTCACCATCATCGAGTCCCGATGTGATTATATGAAGAAACAGAAAAAACTGAGACAGACTAAATCCAGAAGAACTGTGGGAACGTCCTGCAAAGCTACAGTGCTGTGAAGAGTACTGGCACTTGTGTTAAAATGCTGTAAAGTGAGAATGCTTTAAAAAATAAAATCACACATTGAATTTATTTATGATTTAACTTCTATTAACTAATTCAAATCAATATATGGTGTAACGACCCTTTGCGTTTAAAACGGCTTTTGTCCAGGTACACTTGCGCATAGTTTTTCAGGGAGCTTTGCAGGAAGGTTTCTTCAAGCGTCTCGGAGACGTTCCCGCAGTTCTTCTGGATTTAGTCTGTCTCAGTTTTTTCTGTTTCTTCATGTAATCGCAGACGGACTCGATGATGGTGAGATCAGATCATACCGGCTGTTGTCAGACTCCTTGTGCATACACAAATCTCACTGGATTATTACAATTAATGGCAAAAAGAATGTTTGGAAATGTAAACTGATATTTCCTATTGACACACTACAGCAAAAGATATAAATAACTGACTTAAAACCTTTTAGGGGGGGGGTGGGGGGGTATTAACATGCCTAAGACTTTTGCACAGTACTGTATATATATACATATATATATTTCTCTTATGCTTACCAAGGCTGAATTAATTTGATAAAAAAATACCGTAAAATTATTGCATTTTAAATGACTGTTTTCTATTTGAATATATTTTAAAACGTAATTTATTCCTGTGATGGTAAAGCTGAATTTTCCGCATCATTACTCCAGTCTTCAGTGTCACATGATCCTTCAGAAATCATTCTATTGTGCTGATTTACTGCTAAAGAAACATTTATTGTTATTTTCAAAGTTGAAAAACATTTTTACTGCTTAATATTTTTGTGGAAACCATGATAAAAAAAAAAAAAATCAGGATTCTTTGATGAATAGAGAGTTTAAAAGAACAGCATTTATTTGAAATATAAATCTTTTGTTACATCATAAATGTCTTTACTGTGACTTGAACCAATTTAATGCATCCTTGTTGAATATAAGTTTTTTTTTTTAAAAGATCAAGCTTACCCTAACCTTTTAAATGGTAGCTATTAAGCAAATCAGCATATTATCATTATTTCTGAAGGATCATGTGACACTGAAGACTGGAGAAATGATGCTGAATTTGGCCTTACAATCACAGGAATAAATTATATTTGAAAATATATTTCAATAGAAAACTGTTATTTTAAATTGTAATAATATTTCACAATATTACAGTTTTTTACTGTAATTTTTGATGATTCTTACTCAGCATAAGAGACTTGAGCTTGAGCTTTTATTTAGCAATAAAAAATTCATAACCAATGGACATAATTATAAACTAAAAAATGTGTGCATTTCTCATCAGCAAGAGATCCACTCACCGTCGATTTTTTGCTGGAATTCATCCAAAGGTAGAAGAACAACCTCCACAAATTCTGAGACACAAAATACATTTTCAGAAAAAAATTAAATAAAATAAAACATTATCAATAATGGTGACTTGTTTTTTACTGGAAAACAAATACATACCTCCATCCCCTAGACACGCACAATGGAGAAAAAAAAAGAAAAGAATGAATAGTTCTGCATTAATTTCAAACACACTATGTTTCAATGACAGGACATGATCCTTCACTCACCCAGCTGCTGAGTGGGGTTTATATTATCACTGTCATCTCCGTTAATGTGTACCATCACGATCTGTGTGGTGCAGTTAGACAAGCCCGGGTCTAAACATGTGACTGAAAGACAGAAAATGGGATGAGATATTAAAAATACGTATAAGCATAATTGTCAAGTATACACACACACACATGACAGCAGTTGTACCTGGGGTGATGCCCACGACCTCCCCTTTGTAACCCGTTTCCTCCTTTAGTTCTCTCAAAGCAGCCACTTCAGCAGTCTCATTGTCATCAATCAGACCTGAAATGTTCATACAGAGCGAATAATCAATGGTTATTTTATTTTATATAAACCATTATAGGCTGTACAAACCTAAAGCAGACCGGCATCATCAGACCTGCAGGAAACTCCAGTACGTTGCATCCCAAGGGTGGACGAAACTGCTTCACCATGACGACACAGTCTTTATGCAGGGTCCGCTTCAGGAGGGCTATGATTCCCACACCTTACAATATTTATAGAGCATTAAAGCATGAATAACAGTTCCAAATGAAAGTGTGTGAGAGTGTCTGGAAGCACACACACCATCAGCTTCAGTGTTGGCTACTCGGGTTGTTCTCTTTACGGTTTCCCATGTTCTGAGGGGACAAAGATCCACAAAAGATATTCCAGTTAAGTGTCTAGAAAGATAGCATCTGTTTGTCTATCTATCGGTCTATCTATATGTATGCATGTATGTACACTACCGTTCAAAAGTTTGGGGTCAGTAAGATTTTTTAATGTTTTTAAAAGAGGTATCTTCTGCTCACCAAGGCTGCATTTATTTGATAAAAAACAATAAAAAAAACAGTAATATTGTGAAATATTATGACAATTTAAAATGACTGTTTTCTATTTTAATATATTTTAAACTGTCATTTATTCCTGTGATCAAAGCTGAATTTTCAGCATCATTACTCCAGTCTTCAGTGTCACATGATCCTTCAGAAATCGTTCTAATATGATGATTTGATGCTCAAGAAACATTCATTATTATTATCAATGTTGAAAACAGTTGTGTACAATTTTTTTTTTCTAAATTCTCTGATGAATAGAAAGTTCAAAAGCATTTATTTAAAATGGAATATTTTCGAACATTATGAATGTCTTTACTGTAACTTTTGATCAGTTTAACTCATCCTTGATGAATAAAAGTATTGATTTATTTTATTTCTTTCCCCCCAAAAATAAAATTTAAATTCTTACTGACCCCAAACTTTTGAACGGTAGTGTTTAATGTTACAAAAGCTTTAGATTTCAGATAAATGCTGTTCTTCTGAACTTTCTATTCATCATAGCATCATGAAATAAAAATGTAAAAAACTGTTTTCAACATTGATAATAATCAGAAATGTTTCTTGAGCATCAAATCAGCATATTAGACTGATTTCTGAAGGATCATGTGACACAGAAGACTGGAGTAATGATGCTGAAAATTCAGCTTTGATCACAGGAATAAATTACACTTTACTGTATATTCACATAGAAAACAGCTGTTTTAAATTGGAATAATATTTCACAATATTACTGTTTTTGTTTGTATTTTTAATCAAATAAATGCAGCCTTGGTGCATTTATTTATCTTACTGACCGCAAACTTTTGAACGGTATGTATGCATGTATGTGTGTATCTGTCTGTCTATACATTGATGTCTCTGTCTGTCTATCAATCCATTCATCTGTCTATCTATTTATCTAGAAATTATTCCGAAAATATACAGTGCAATGCATAAGTGAATACACCCATGCTAAAGTTGACTAAAAAGAGGAATAAAAAAATCATATTTTGGAAATTGAACTTAATGCCTTAATTTAAAAAATTAGGAAAAATCCAACCTTTAAGGACACCAATTTTCTTTGTGAATGAATAATGTATCGTAAATAAATAAATGTTCTTCCTTAAAATACATGGTGCATAAGTGAGTACACCCCTATGTTAAATTCCCATAGAGGCAGGCAGATTTTTATTTTTAAGTATTTTTTTTAATTTTTTTTAGGATACTATGCATCCTGATACAGTTCCCTTGGCCTTTGGAATTAAAATAGCCCCACATCATCACATAGCCTTCACCATACCTAGAGATTGGCATGGTTTTATTTCAGTTAGCCTAAAAGCTAGTTTGATTTGCATTGAGAGATGATCTTATGGAAAGTACCCCATGCCAATCTCTAGGTATGGTGAAGGCTATGTGATGATGTGGGGCTATTTTAATTCCAAAGGCCAAGGGAACTTTATCAGGATGCATAGTATCCTAAAAAAAAAAATTAAAAAAATACTTAAAAATAAAAATCTGCCTGCCTCTATGGGAATTTAACATAGGGTGTACTCAATGCACCATGTATTTTAAGGAAGAACATTTATTTATTTACGATACATTATTCATTCACAAAGAAAATTGGTGTCCTTAAAGGTTGGATTTTTCCTAATTTTTTTAATTAAGGCATTAAGTTCAATTTCCAAAATATGATTTTTTTATTCCTCTTTTTAGTCAACTTTAGCATGGGTGTATTCACTTATGCATTGCACTGTACATTAGGCTGTTTGACGGAATTAAACCAGATTATTCCAATTATTTATCTATCAAACTACCTAGCTATCTAACTAGAAATAACCAGTGAGAGTATCATCATCATGTCCACTCAGTCCAGAGGTCACACATCATTCATTCACACACAGTCACAGATCAATACCTGGTGCTTCCAGAGGGATCCACATATGTGGTCTTCTCAAGCTTCACCCAGTTTCCACTAGCTATAAGCTAACAAGAGCACGTATTTTAGTGTTAAAGAGCACTTGGTAACAACATGTGAATCTTTACATGATGGCAAAATGTAACATGCTTATTTTACGGTTCATTTAAGACAGACTCTTACCTCCTCTTTGGTTACATGAGGTTCAGTAGTGGCTTTCTTTGGAGAGCTCATCTTATGTCTATTGTGTTAATTCTGCGCGTGCAAAAGAAATTAAGTTAACGTTACAGGACGCATGATGTTGTCATGATGATGACCATAGTCTATTTCAACTAGTTAATACGCAAAAAAGGTAACGAGAGATCTGTCTAAGTCGTTTGAATTAGCGGGTTACTTACCAGATAAATCCGAGGGAATGTCAAATACGGTAGACCACAGTGATCCGGCACTAGAAAGTATGGTGATGTTTAGTTAGTTTTCTTTCATGTAGTCACGTGTTCGTTGAACATCTGCCCACTTGTGTGCAGCTAAAACAGTTCCTCCTCTTGTACATTGCATCATGTTCTCGTTGTATACATTATGTTGTCAACCTGGCCGCTTAAATTCAAAAAGAAAAAATATGATTGAACCTAAAACGTCCTTAAAGTATTAAAAACACAGAATTGTTACAAAACAAAGCACAAGTTATAAATCGGAACTGACTGTAGTAACGGGTTGTATAGTTATACCGGAATGTTTTTGAGGTTGCGCAGATTACCAGTGTAGTTTCAGGCAGCATGAAGAAGGAGCAGGTTGTAAACTGTCAGTTTTCTGTTTGGTATCCTTTATTCAAGAAACACACCATTAAGAGGTAAGAGAGTTATTTGCACAGTGGGGTAAATCATATATAATGATCGGTGCTCACGCGGAAACTCAGAAAGAGTCCAAACATCGAGCGTTGTAGGAAAAAGTACCATAGCAAATTATGGGAATGATGCAGCCATGGGCATTTATCATGCTACCATGTTTGTTTACGATCATTTGGATAGGCTACTTAGTACTGCCATGTTTAGTTTTTTTGATAAGTACCATTGTATTCGAATATGAATATATATATTTAAATTTTTTTACTGTACTTTACTGTACTGTACTGTTCTCTCTCTCTCTCTCTCTCTCTCTCTCTCTATATATATATATATATGTATGTATGTATTTGTGTGTGTGTGTGTGTGTGTGTGTGTGTGTGTGTAAATTAAGTACTATAACAACAAAGCTTAAAATAATGATGAACCTATGAGTTTATATGCTAATGTTTTTTTATTGTTTTTTTTTATGTGCTGTTGTTATTAAGTATTTAGCGCTGGTTATTTTCTCTTTTCCAGCTTGATACTACCTATTCCTCAAAATGTAATCGATTACTTATTAGATGACGGGACACTTGTGGTTTCTGGCAGGTGAGATTTGGTATTGAACAAACAATTGAAACAGTTTCTGTTCTTGCCGGGTTATAGGATGTATTATTGTCCCTCTTTATAGTGAGAACAACAATTTGCAAACACAGGCGAACAACAGTGACTCAGATGAAGAGGACATTCAGGTATGTGTGTGGCTGTGTGAAATACACGCACATTTAGATATCTCTTACACAACTCCTGATCTCGTGCTTTTGTTTTCCAGTGGACTGACGATGAAACTACAACAACAGTTACGGTGCGTCTCATTCCTCTCAGCCAGTCAAAGTTGAGCTGATCTGATATAGTTGTGCAGGGACTAAATTGTGTGTATCTTCCATAGGCCCCAGAATTCCCAGAGTTCAATGTAAAGGTGCAGGAGGCAATAAATGTTCTGGGCGGATGCGTTTTCCCAAAACTGAACTGGAGTGCCCCTCGGGTGAGTAGATTTGACTCCCAGTTGTATTTAATACATATGAACGTATAGCCTAATACTCACAGTACACTTCATCTTTCTTCTCAGGACGCTAACTGGATTGCCCTGAACAGTTCCTTGCAATGTCAGAGTCTAAGCGACATCTTCCTCCTCTTCAAAAGTTCAGATTTCATCACGCATGACCTCACACAGCCGTAAGTCGTAAGATATTCCCGTTTCCCATCAAGCTCTGTGTGATTTGATTTTTCTTCGGTAACATTTTATTTTACAGTGTCCTTGTTACATATGTTACATGTACTTACCATAGTGATAACACAGTAAATTATGCATAATTACATGCAACTAACCCTCAACCAAATCCTAATACTACCCTAACCCTATAGTAAGTACATGTAGTTGCTTAATATTACTCAGTACTTAAACATATAGTTACATTACACATGTAACAATGACAACTTAAAATAAAGTGTAACCTTTTCTTCTTAAGAAATTCAAGAAAGCTGGTTGGTTGAAGTAATAATTGTGTACCTCCTTTGGCAGATTTCTCCATTGTAGTGATGATTCTCCAGACCCAACCATAAACTATGAGGTACAGAAAACACAAAGCAGTCAAGCATACTTTTTTCAATATGCACCATTCAGATATTTTTGTTCCATAGCACATTATATTATATTATATTATATTTTTATTATATTATATTATATTATATTATATTGTTATTCAAAAGTTTGGGGCCAATTATTTTATTTTTTATAGTAGTCAATACCTCAGCAAGGGCATGTAAACATTCTTAATAAGTTACTGTACAATGTTATTACATCAAATGTTACATATAACATCAAATCAACATATTAGAATGATTTCTGAAGGATCATGTGACACTGAAGACTGGAGTAATGATGTTGAAAATTCAGCTATAAACCACAAAAATAAATTATATTTTATATTTATATTAAAATAGAAGTAATATGAAATGTTTAGTAATATTTCACAATATTACTGTTTTTACTATATTTTTCAAATAAATGCATAAGAGACAAAAACATAAATCTTACCAACCCCAAACTTTTGAACATTACATTATATTGCATTATATTATATTATATTATTTTATATTAGATTCGATTTTATTATACCGCAGTGAAACCCGATGGATAACCCTTAAATATCTCTTCATTAAATAAATACTATTAAATAATAAATGGTTTCTCTGTGGGACTCATTTTGTGCAGTTGGTGTTGAGAAAATGGAGCGAGCTCATTCCAGGAGGAGAATTCCGTTGCTTTGTGAAAGAGAATAAACTAATTGGTATGAACATCCTGCATTTATTAAACTAATATGTGAATATTCTGTTTTAAATGTAATGATTTTAATTGAATGCACTGTATGATGTAGCATGTGATCATCTTATGTTTTTTTTTAGCGATCTGTCAGAGAGATTACACACAACATTACCATCACATCGCCAAACAAGAGGCCAGCATCTCCTCATCTGTACTGGAATTCTTCCGAGACCACATCCAATACCAGTTCCCGGATGAGGACTGTAAGTGTATCAGTGTGGAGGAGAAAATATGTGTCTTATTCTTTTAAAAGTTACATATGTTCATAAACAATATTCTCTTTTTTTTCCCAGTTGTCCTGGATGTTTACAGAGACAGCTCAGTAAGGTTTTTATGAATGCAAATTTTACATTTAAATGTGTAATTTACTGTATAGCAATGTATGATTGTCCTCTGAAGTTTAGTGTTCATCAGGATTTATCAAAATTCTAAAAACAAAATCAAGACTTTGCATAAGGGGATGATATGGCCTCTTTAATGATTCGACTCGTGTATTTACAAGACTGCACAAACCTTAAATAAGCGCCTTCATATAAAAAAAGTTTGTTTTTCTAAAGGGACGTGTGTGGTTGATTGACTTCAACCCATTTGGTGATGTCACAGACTCTTTGCTTTTCACATGGGAGGAGCTAACATCTGGCAAAAATCTCTCAGCCAATCAGACGCAAGAGGACACAACACAGCAGGTAGTTTCTACTTGAAAATGGTACCCATTATACATCAAACCCTGTTCAAATGTATTTCACTGGCAGTATTTTAAAAGACAAGTGTGCTGTGTTTTATTAATGGCATGCATACCGTGTTTTATTAGGACGGACCTGCATTTCGATGCACCACCAGTGAGGTCACGGTGCAGCCCAGCCCATGTCTGTCCTACAGAATCCCACGAGACTTCCTGGACCTCACCACAGGGGAAGATGCCTATAAACTCATTGATTTTCTTAAGCTGGTGAGTTATAACACACCGGCTTCATTTATGCATGAGAATATCAACCGTATTCAGTAGCCGAAGTGCCTCTATTATGCTTTTTCGAATATTTCCTTTCATGCAGTGTGTAATACAGCTGTTTGAGAATGTAAAAGTATGATAAATGGAGATATTGTCTCCCAAAAGGAAGAACCCATTCTGAACTGCCTGAAACGAGTCGTCAGTAACGTAACGTAGGTTTGAACAAATTTGCATAATGCCAGACCGCGAACAACATTTCCATAATTTGTATCATTGCTGTAAGCGGCATTCCAGTCACAACAGAGCGGGCCATCTGACCAATCAGAGCAGAGCAGGCTCTCAGAAAGGAGTTTAGAGAGTTTTTTTTTACCTTGAATGCATGTAAACCAATTGTAGATTTACCAAATTAGGAACCTATGAGATTGGATAAAAGGGGCACTTTAAATATCCAGAACTGTGTGAATATGGCTGATTCAATGTGTCTGATTTTACACTTGTGTTTCTTTCCTTCCTCTGTAATTACAGAAGAGGGGGCAGCAGGAGGAGGAGGAGTCTGATGCAGAAGGGGAGGGGCCTCAGTAGTAAACAGGAAGTGCTGGGTATCAGTGCGGCTCTCCTGCAGTGTACTTCCAGCTCTGCTTGAATAGACCTGTCTGTATTTTCAAGTGAATTGGAAAATTTTGATTGGCTACTTCAGGGTTAAAATTAAAGTGAAGTAGGCCTACCAAACTTTGTAGGAAGGTCTGTATATAATGAGATGCTGACCCAGGAAGTCCCTGTCAAATGCTTAACAGGCTTCTGTACTGCAGAAGACATTTTTATGCTTTCTATCTGCAGTAGTGCTCGCACACATTACACATTCAAAGTGCAATAGTTTTAAAACTGTGTTATGAAGTAATAAAAATGTATAATAAAAAAATGGTTTCTGTGTAAAATCTACAAATTAACTTTCTCCATAATGAGAACAAACTGGAATTTTGTTCTAGACGGACTTTTCGGCATCCACGTGGGGGCGCCAAATACCAGAGAACTTTGTGTGCAAGAATAAGCTGTATTGCAAAGTAACTTTCGGTCGAACTTTTAATAGTTTGTAAGGTAGTTGTTAATTTTAGGTATTGCGTGAGATTAAAGGATGTAGAATAAGGCATGAATATGTGCTTTATAAGTACTAATAAACAGCCAATATCCTAGTAATATACATGCAAATAAGTAACTAGTTCATAGTGCAAATTGGACCCTGAACTAAAGTGTTACCAATTTTTTTAAGGTGTCCTTGTTACAGTGTATTTATATATTTAAGTACTGGATAGTATTACTTACATTAATAACATACTTAATATAGGATTAGGGTTTGGTTTAGGGTTAGTTGCATGTAATACATAATGTACTGTATGTTGCATGTAGTCATTACAGTGTTATCACTACAGTAAGTACGTGAAACATATGTAACTAGGACACTGTAAAATAAAATGTTGCCAAACTTTCTCTTAAATGTTACTTTAAGTACAAAATGAATCTAATTAATTCAGAGTTTCCATGGAAATATCAAGAAATTAGATTTCCAGGGCAGGCCTTGCAATGTAATACAATCTTCCAATGGCATGGACATTTGTGTGGTGCAAAGATATTTTTCTAGTTCTGCTGTTTTCTGCTTGGCACTAAAATATTTCATCAACTGTTTCAAACAGTTCTCGATATAATTATTATTAAATCATTATCTAGTAATCATAAGACATCAAAAGGTTTTGGAACGCTGTTAAATACAGTCTTGAAAATGTATTATAGAAATGCAATATGCACAATATTTGTTAACTTGTTAATGAGGTTCTATATAACATTGCTAAAGCTAATACAAAATAATAAACAAACCTGCTGTAGCGTGTGGGTAATGTTAATGTATACATGCTAATTAATTTTTAACATTAGTTCATCTACAGTAGTGGTTAGGGTTAGGAAATTGACACCCTTTATTCAAATATCATAATTTTGGTAGAGATTTT
>NC_140212.1:5133526-5461026 GCF_951802725.1 Rutilus rutilus
AACTAGCTCCGCTGTTGGGAAAAACGCTGTGGTTGCTTGTAGCGCTGTCCTATTGCATGCAGAGCGTTTTTGAAAGACAGCCGTTTATCCCGCCCCTCAGATTGAGCCCTGACAATGGTGAGTTGCCAGACCTAACATCTTGATGTAGGTCTGGCTTGCCAGGCTAATTTCCAGGTTTCTCAGAAGCAGAAGTCATCATAGTTGGGTGAATGAGAGACTACATTAAACATTTTTTTTGTGCTCCAATTGGCTCAAATAGCAAAAGAAAAACGCCACAATATTATATTCACAACTTTCAAAAAGAGTAAAAAAGAAAAAAAAGTAAGATTGATAACGGCAGTCGGAAGAGAGAAAGATATAGCAATTTTACTGTCTCTGTATTAGAAACACCCTCACCGCAGTTAACTAGTTTTTTGTAATTTGATGCAAAGGTAATATAATACTAAGTATAGCGTTATAAATATACATCATACAAAATATATATATACAGTAGTCAACATTTGAAGTGGATCAAAACCTTTCATCAAAGTTATACATGAATTTTGAACAATACCCGGTCTTGTCTTAGGACAACTTTGATGAACTTTTTTGATCCACTTCAAATGTTGACTATATAAAAACGAATTTACGATGCTGTTGACAGTTAAAACGCGTCAGAGTCTGTGAAAATGGTCCATTTGGTACATCGCAGCGACTGATGCTAGTGGTCTTTAGCGTCCTTGTTCGCACGCCCGCCTCCCATGCCGGAAACCTGGGTTCGAGTCCCGCTCGGAGCGGGTTGAGTAGGACCGGTGATAAAGCCTTTAGCCACAACCTGCAACTCACTGGATCCTTCACTGTAAACTGAAAATAACTCATTACTGCTAAACGTTTACTCTTTGAATTCTTGCATCCTGGTACAAGTTGACACCATTGTGACTAAAAGTTTGCTAAGAAGTATGTCCTACCAAAGCAAGGCGGTATTTGACTCTGATCAAACCTATCCAATAGGAGCAGACTGAGAGTGACCTTAGACATAACCAGTGCATTATGGGTAAAAGGGATTATTTTTCGCCTTTCTACCACACATGCAGCCAAGTTTTATTCCCATCAGTGATTTCCCCTTTTAACGATCATGTGATACTTCACACTATTGTTACACGTTGCATGTTAATATAATTACAGTATCACTAAACAAGGTGTCACAAGATTACACTAATGTAAATAAACTGTGACCATGATTGTTCAGTCAGAGAAGTGTTTTGTAATAGAAGAGCTCCGACTGTGAGCACACATCTATTAAACCTATGATTAGGTGGATCTGAGCTCTATGTGAAGACGCTGCCGTCATAGCAACCCAAGAGACAGGAGTCATGGCAACTCTGACTGGCCAGTTCAAGCACACCATTAAGAGGGTCTCACCGATCTTCATTTCCCCTCATATAAAAAAACGCTGCTGGCATGGTACGGTTCTCTTCGCCCACGCTCAGGCACACGCAGATTTTATTTATCCACCCACAGTCATCCAACTGGCCATTATAAACCAGTACACAGCGTGCCTGATCTTTACCGTGTTCACAGCATAGTGTTATTATTTTGAAATACCGATTATTGATCAGGCTAAAATGGCAAGGAAAAGCTGCAGCATTCTTATAACCCTGTTAGTTCACTTTATCCAGGGCTTTTCCTGAAGAACGACAGCCGTGTTGACGTTTCCGGCAGAGCGGAGAGTATTTCTGCACATGTTTTTTGACGGATGTGTCAAATTCAACAGTCGGGCTCTGCAGGGGCAGCTTTCTAAAACCGTATGCTTTTAGAAACGAAACGGTTTCTGCTCTGAGACCTCGGCTATTTCACATCCTCTACCCGACCATCTCACCCTTGAAGTCACATGAATCATTCAGTTCTAGCTTGTTTGGTCCTGAATGACCACACAAAACTGACTTCACTTTTCTTTTTGTGTATGTAATGGAGAACTAATGCTCATGTAGTTTTCTCTTATTTTCTTGGTATGCAAAAAAAACTAGTAGACAATAAATGATAAACAATAACAAACAACCCTGATGGAAAATCCATCTTAAAATGGTCCAATATGATCAGTCGTTGGTAGACCATCTTGGACCAGCAGCAAAGGCCAGTTTAAGGTCGTCAGACTGGTTTTGGACCAGCTAGAAACCATGTTCCCAAACACAGCTACCATCTTAAACGGTCTTCTCCAAGCATGAGCGTTTTGTTGTGGCTACACAAGAGAGGAGCAATAATGTTCTGACCGGGGTTTCATTATTATTCACTCCTTACCTAAAAGCAGAGAGTCAGAATGCACTGCAGAAGTTGTATTGTTTGCATCCTGAATGTATTTTGGTGGAGCTATTTTTTGGCTTGTATTGAAAAAAAAAAAAAGTACTCATTAAAAGATGTTTGTTTGTTTAATGCATAAAGGGACATGACGGTTTCCGTTAGCCTGCGTGCACATGAATCATTCAGTTCTAGCTTGTTTGGCCCTGAATGACCACACAAGACTGACTTCACTTTCTTTTTCTAGCTTTCTTGCTCTCTGTCTGTGCATGTAACTGCTAGATCATTTCCTGATCTCTCAAACCATACTTTTAAACCTTACGTAAGCCATCCTGTTTCTTCACAAGATGTACATTTTGGGGGCATAAACGGTTGCAATGGAAGCTTTTTGTCTTTACTTTAAAAACCAAAAACACTTGTGTATTAGTAAGCGTTCTGTTAAAGCTTAAAGTCAAAAAAGTCCACCTTCTTCTAAGTGTAGTATTATATAAGTACTGATAGGCCCATATCATATAAGTATGATGAGACGTATCATTCATGTCTGTTGCCAATTATGCACTGAAGTTTTATTCTCGGACTTTGAATTTGCTCAAATCCATAACCCTTGGAGCATTAGTAACAGTGATGCTTACCATAACAAGCACCGCTATTAACAATATTATCACCCGCACAGTATGAATATGTAGAAATAGACTTGTTCACTCTGCCTAGTAGACATCAGGGACATGATAATTCAGTGTTGTGTTTCGTCTGTGTGTGTGAACACCTCCAGTGTTGTTCTCTGAACTGAATTATTCAGTATGTGGAGCGCCCAGAGGCCACAGGAGGTCATGTGATCACTCAACAGGTGCGTGTGCGCCAGGTACTGTGTACACGATGCTACTGTTAGAAAACTCTCAGAGCCACAATCTAAAACACACACATATCGTACGCCAGGTGAGGTGACTCGAGAGGAGAGGAGAGAAAGGAAAGGCAGAGGAGAGAAAAAAAAAAAATAGAGAGAAAGGAAACATTGAGGTCATGAAGCCCTTAATTGCCTGCTCCATTTTCAGGCCTGTGCTCCTGGCTTTGTCCTCTATTTAGAATCTCTCTCTCTCTCTCTCTCTCTGTCATATCCCTCCGTTTTTTACTGTACTTTATTAAAGTGACTTTTACAGGGCGAGCCATAGTTCAAAATGAGATTCTATTATAAAATCCTTGTCACAGATACTCGCTGTGCTCTGTTATAAATGAGGGAAGCCTGAGTTCTTTGGAAAGTGTCTTATAGGTACACTAAATCATTTGTGTCAACTTGAATAGCACTTTTTTAATACAAAAACTACTGTCACATCGGGCAGTGAAACAAACAAAAAATATTAAGTACACTCTTAAGTTTCTCCTTGGTATGTCTTTTTACAAAGGGCTCTTTGTGACATTTACTAACATTTGTGTTGGCCTCTGCAAGTATTTCAGTTGTGTGAATAATAAATGCCGTTTAATAGGTAAAAAAATTATAATTATGGCTTGGAACATTTCTTTTAGCCGTTGCTTTGAATTTTTTTTTTTTTTTTTGAAACAATTTCAGAACAGAAAAACTTTGAAAAGTTTGAATTTTGAATATCTTTTTATAGTGTGGGTGTTTACTGCAAAAAATATTCTTTTTCTTTGTGCAAACATCCTTTAAATAAGATACATTTACTGATTTTAAGATACTTTTTGCAAAACGGAAAAAAAAAATCAACTCAATTTCTTCTGTAAATTCTGTAACGAGTTTTCAGCAGCCATTACTCCAGTCTTCAAAAATCCTTCTAATATGCTTATTTGCTGCTCAAAAAACATTTATTGTTATTATTAACAATACTGTTATTGTTATTTCTTCCAAAAACAAAAAAAAATTCTGACCCCAAACCTTTAAACAGTTGTGTACATCTACAGTAGTCAACATTTGAAGTGGATCAAAACCTTTCATCAAAGGTTTAAAGATGAACTTTTTTGATCCATTTCAAATGTTGACTACTGTAGATTCAAGGATGTTGAGATACTTATCCTGAAAAAACAAGAAAAAAACACAGAGAAGTAATAATTAGTTTGCTGTGGCGAGAGGTTTTGTATTGCGATAGAGAGTGTCTTCATGTGTTAGCGAGTGTTCAGTGATGTGGGAAGCTTGAGATCCTGAGTCAGCTGTCCGAGGTGTAATCTTTAGCTTTTACGCCGTCTGCGTTCAGACACAGGTGAAAGTTACGCTTACTCTGACAGAAAATATCACAAATCGCTTAAAGGTGAAGTGTGTAATTTTTTCATTCGTAATTACGTTCCCCAATCCTAGTTTCCAGAGAGATGTGCCATAAATAAAAGTGCAGATATTGCACTTTTAACCTTTAACAGCCCATTTGGGAAAATTCAAACTGTTCAGAAAAAGTGTGTTGAATCAATGAATGAGGCATTTATATAGCGCTTTCATATGTACTACTGTACACCCAAAGCGCTTTACAATCATATCAGGGAATCTGATATGAAACCACCAGTGGTGTGGTTGTTGAGTTCGAGTCTGAAGGAGTTGACAGCTTTGCAAGAAATCCTTTTAGAAATGACTATTGGTCTTTTTTCTTTATGTAAATATTCTTTAAACATGATACATTTACTGATTTGAAGATACTATTTGAAAAACGGATTTGAAAAATCGACTAATTTTATAGGGCAAATCTGATTTTTTTTTTAAAAGGTTTTTTATTTAGGTATGATTTGTTTTTAATGTGTTGGTTTCGTGATGATAGATTTCTCTGAAAACACTTTATGTAAGTACTGTACACTAGCCTACCATTTAAAAGTTTGGGGTCGGTAGGGTTGCAAAGGGGCGGAAAATTTCCGGTAAATTTCCGGAAAGTTTCTGGTAAATTTCCATGGGAAGTTAAGTTGGGGAATTTTGGAAATATTCATTACCACGGCAACCGCTTGAAAGTAACTGTACACATAAAAGACGGATAGATACATTATTTAAGGTTATTTCTATTCGTTAGAATATTGATATATGAACTTGTTGTCAAGTAAGCCCCGTTGCGAGCATGTGCGTCTCTCTAAACTTTCAGTGTGCTGCACTGCTCTATTTGACTTCTGCGCCTTCCCCCCAAAAAATATCGCGTTAATTTTGAAAACGTAATTCCTTTTGTGGATCCTCTTGGTCATTCTTCATGTTTCTTTGACAAATATCAGTGTCTCAGTCTCACGCAAGCTGCACGTGAGTTAACCACGCCTACTTATTTACATGTTGCGGTATACACGGAATAAAAAAATCTGTTACGGTTGACATTTTCTTCTGCGGTAACGATATATACCATCATACCGCCCAGCCCTACTTATGTGGTAAATAAAGTTATGCTAGCTTATTTAGCATCTAACTTATCAGCTTGCTATCTACTAGATGAATACATTTGTATGTGATATTTGCAATTTAAACATTTAAAAAATATATTTCCCCATAATATCATCAAAACTTACTTCACTTTGTTTAGTCCACAGGCTCAAATGTGTGCCTTCAATAGTCTTGTGCTTTGGGCTTCTGTACATGTGATGGGGGCATGCAAAGTGCCAGTAGGGGGGTGTGGTCTCAATAGCCATGCAGTAAGCAGTGTGCTATGTGCATGTGATTGAGGAATGGCATGGATATTCAAGTGTATTTGAATGGCATCTGTTTGTTTTAGTCAAGATTATGCTAAAATATACTTTCCTCAACTGTATTTAAGTTCCCTATGAAGAGCCAACCCTCAACTTTGAAAATTCCCAGTTTATTCCCGTTTATTCCCATAAATTCCTGTTAATTCCCTTAAATTCCCATTAATTCCCATGGAAAGTTTCCATCTTTGAAAATTCCCAGAATTTTGCAACCCTAGGGGTCGGTAATATTTTTAAATGTTTTTTAAAGAAATCTCTTACGCTCACCAAACAAAAGTACATTAAAACCAGTAATATTGTGAAATATTGTAAAATTTAAAATAGCAATACATTTTTTTTTTTAAATAATATATTGTAAAATGTGGAGATTTACCATTAATAGAAGTATAGATATTACACTCTTAACCTTAAAAGGCCCATTCACACCAAGGACGATAACTATAACGAAGAAGATATAGTTCTAAATATAAAAGAATAGCAGAGTCCACACCACAACTATAACAATAACGCCACAGTTGATGAACGATAAAAACACTGACAGCCAATCAGAATCCGTCCTGCTTTAAAGAGCTTGAGCATTTAAAGCTGCAGACGACAAAACTGCAGCACGCGCTTATAATAAACAGAACGATATCGTCCGCTGGTGTGAACGCTATATTGTTATTATCCTTATAGTCAACGGTTCATGGTGCGAACAGGCCTTTAACCTTTAACCCATTTTGGTAATCAAACTGTTTAGAAAAGTGAGTTGAGTTCAAGTCTGAAGAAGTTGCCAGCTTTTCAAGAAATCACTTTAAAAGTCTCTTCTCTCTTAACTGAGCCCCTGTGGCACAATCTGTTTTTGAGAACAAAAGCACGCAGTTTCGCAAGTTTCCTCTGATGCAAACATCTTGTGATTGCTCTAATAGATCCCCCCATGTGTGCCGCTCACACAACCATCTGCTGCGCCGTCGACGTGCGCGACAAAGCCACCGCCAGGTATTAAAGGGTTAGTTCCCCCAAAAATTCTGTCAGTAATTACTCACTCTCATGTTGTTCCAACCCTGTAAGACTTTCAGAACACAAATTTAGAAATTTTTGTTGAAATCTGAGAGCTGACTCACTCCTCCATAGGCTTTTATGTTATCGATATCTGCCATCCCAGAAAAGTTAGTAAAGACATCGTTAAAATAGTCCAAGTGACTACTGAAAGTGACTTTCAAAAACATTACAAAATATTACCGACCCCAAACTTTTAAATGGTAGTGTACAGTATGTACTTACATAAAGTGTTTTCAGAGAAATCTATCATCACGAAACCAACACATTAAAAACCTAAATAAAAAACTTGGACTATTTTAACAATGTCTTTACTAACTTTTTTGGGATGTCAGATATCGATTACATAGAAGCCTATGAAGGAGTGAGTCAGCTCTCAGAGTTCATCAAAAATATCTTAATTTGTGTTCTGAAGATGAACGAAAGTCTTACGGGGTCGGAACAACATGAGGGTGAGTAATTACTGACAGAATTTTCATTTTTGGGGTGAACTATCCCTTTAACACAGAGAAACTACATGATAGGTTCTTGTAAGATCCCCATGAAAGTCCAATACATGTTGACAGGTTGGTTTGCAGGGAGTTACACAGTAACTGAATTTGTTGTTTGGCTTTGGGGTCATGTGCCGGATTAATCTGCCCTGATCAAAGCAAACGGCTTCACAGTGGAGGAAACCCGTCTGGAGATTATCCTCTCCCTTCCATCTCTCCTCAAGCTCTGCTGTCTTTGGCTCACTCGCTCACTCGCTCTTCTGTTCATCCGAGTGTACGGTCTGGTTCCTGCCATCGCTTTCAGCCAAGGGGACGACCGTCTGTACTCGTGTCACCAATGTTTATCAGCAAAGCTTGTTCACTTAACAAGAGCGGGCAGAATCTGAATGAGATTATGCCCAAATCCCATCTGTTGCTGACAACATGTGCACCACAACACGCCACCCACAAACAGTCTTATGTGTTTTTACAGACTTCAACTTGTCTTTGTTGCATTTGATGTACTTCCGTTGTATTATAATGCAACTGTGCTACAAATACTCATTATCAGCCACTTTAATGATCTGGGTTGTGCAATTTTTCAACATATAAAGAAGCTTCTGTCATCATTGACTGCATGTACACCGATAATGTGATTATTTCCAATAACATGCGTTACATGACACGCACAAACCTTTTCACTCCTGTTTACATGCAATTTTCATTATTCTGATTATTCTCTAAGAAGTGTGGTTATTTATACCGCCATTATAACGTAGGCTACCCCAAAGCACAGCACAAACGATGAACTCACACACAGACAGTATGAAATGGTCTGGCCTCGGTCATTTTTCTGTGACGCGCCTAAAATTACTGCATTATATCAATGTCCCGCAACGTTAAATGT
Organism: Rutilus rutilus; assembly: GCF_951802725.1. Classification (NCBI taxonomy): domain Eukaryota; kingdom Metazoa; phylum Chordata; class Actinopteri; order Cypriniformes; family Leuciscidae; genus Rutilus; species Rutilus rutilus. The sequence goes on from NC_140212.1 coordinate 5,141,864, forward strand.
CAACGTGAACTCAGTTTCATCAGCAAACCAAAACTGCACATTCCCACTTTGCAATTGATGCGATTAAAGTGTTCACATGCCTGTTTATTGCAATTAAAATCAGCATACACCACGTTTACTACAATTATAGTTGCTGTGATTTTATGAGCTCAATTTGATCAAAGTATTGCATTTAAATGAGGTATAGTTTAATCACATTATTGCCTGAATCTCATTATAATCGCATTATGAGGGTGCACCATCCTTTTGTTTGTTCTTCTGTGGAACACAAAAGAAGATATTTGAAGAATATTTTTTAAAGTCAATGGGGTCCAAAACAGCATTGGGCCCCATTGACTTCCATTGTATGAAACGGAAAAACAAAATGGAAAATCTCTTCTTTTTTGTTCCACGGAAGAAAAAACATCATACAGGTTTGGAATGACATGAGAGTGAGTAAATAATGGCAATGTAATGTTAATGTTCAGTATATGACAACTGGACTCTACCTGCTGAAGTAAGCATGCAACATGTTAAATGAAACCGCAAGAATATTTCTGCCCACTAAAATACAGACTATAACTGGCATTTAGAGGTTTAGTACCTTAAATGACCTTCTTATGAAAAACCCCACACTACTATTTGGGACATCCCCACACTAACATTTTGTGCCCACAAGGAAAGCAAAACCTGCCCACACACACAGCGCATCACACCGCTAATTTCAAGTAGGATTAGACTCACTAACACTCCTTTCAAGTCCATTAGGGAGGAAAGCATTTGCCTAGCAATGCTTTTATTGACACTTTGCAGCCCCTTTAAACATATGTGAGTCATTATTATACCCTGCTTGTTGTGTAGCAGGTATAATATGGCTGTGATTAGTGGGTTTGTATTACATCTCAGCTTGGGTTTTACTTGAAGTCTTCATAAAGACCTGTATTTCAGCATGGCTCACTAATCGTGGATTGAGAGTCCAATTAATAGCCGTTGTGGCCATTGGTGAAATTGTGAAGTAATGCGGTAGATTGATATATGCATTCAGAGTGTGGTTTCCAACAATGTACTGAACTTGTGAAGATGCATTCACATGCACGTTGTTTCAACTAGTGCAGTTAGTGTCTTAATACAGGGACGAAAGTGTAAAGCTGTAATTGCAGGCTAAATGAATGTCACTGTGTACCTTCACCAACCAAAAATAAAACGACATGTTAAATCGGTTTCCTCTTCAGGGACTATTTGTCCCCATCTGGTTCAACTTTAATAAGACAGCATGGGCAAGTCTGTCTCTTTAGACTGCCATTCTTCTTATTTATATTGTATATTATTATCAGTTTTATAGTTATGCAAATTAGCCTATCTTGTGTTTTGACTACTATACTACTCATTTCTGCACTGTGCACAATGCAAATCTCTTTGTGTGTATGAAAATCCACTACATTTTACTAAACACGCACGCTGCATGAGATAATGTATCCCACAATGCAGTGCACTCAACATTTCTAGGGATGCAAGATACATCGGCCACCATATCGGTATTGGCCGATATATGTTCATTTTTAATGTATTTGTTATCGGGCCGATGATAAAATTTGACTGATATATTAAAGGAACACGCCGACTTTTTGGGACTTTAACTTATTCACCGTATCCCCCAGAGTTAGATAAGTCCATACATTCCCTTCTCATCTCCATGCGTGCCGTAACTCTGTCTGACGCACCCACCGCTAGCCTAGCTTAGCACAAAGACTGGAGGTAAACGGCTCCAGCTAGCATACTGCTCCCAATAAGTGACAAAATAACTCCAACATTTTCCTATTTACATGTTGTGATTTGTATAGTCACAGCGTGTACGAATAACAAGGTTACACGAGACACAGCCATCTTCTAACCGTATACATACTGGGAACTATATTCTCAGAAGGCGAAGCACTGCTACTTGGGCGGAGCCGTATTAATACACTTCAGATGCGCACTGTTCGCCATGATGGTTTGGAATTGCTTGAAAAATGATTGAAATCACTTCAAGAAAGAAAAAACATGCATCGCAAGTCTGTCATATAGGCTACATAAAATTATAATTAGAACATTCTGTTTGTGTGCTTGGGACTTGCATTTTAATAGTGAGATTTTTGCTTTTGTAATCAGGCTCTAAAAAATTATATAAAAATGTTGATTTATCTGCCAATATATTGGTTATAGGATTTCAAATATAAAGAATTATCCATTATTGGTATCGGCAAAATTTTCATATCGGTGCATCCCTAAACATTTCCTTTTATTCCCCACTGTTTCTTCTTCTTCTTTGAATTGCCATAAGTGTTTTTTGTTTTTTTTTTACATAAAATTAATAAAAATGCTAAATAAATCACATTTATTTTCAAGATGATAACTGGACTGAATTAAGCATGCAAAGTGAGGTCATGTGATGTCATGTGAAATGTTTGCACAGTGCACACTATATCACATACTATTTTCAATAAAATAGTTGGTAGTATTCAGTAAGCAGCATGACATTTTAAACAGAGCCACAGACATATTTAATGTCCAGTTACTTGACCTGTCTGTCCTCTAATGTAATTTGTTCTACTGATTATTCAGTGCTTTCAAATTAATATTTTAATCAATAGATTTCCAAATGAAAGAATTTTTGTGTAAAAGTACAGTTCGCCAAATTATACAGTAACATTCACTACTTGATTTATTAAAGTGTGAATGGTGAGTTTTTGTTTTATTTGCATCTGTTTGGCCTTGCATGGTGCGCATAAGTGTGTATAGCGCATAGCAGTTATTGTTGCTTCCACGCTTGTGAATGAGTTCTTGTACCGTGCGGCTCCTCCTCCCATTTCGAGGTGTCTCTTTCAGAAAACTTGATGCCAAAAATAGAGAATGAAGATTATTTTCCTGCATTAGCTTTTAGTGTTCAATTACTGTCATTATCTACAATCTTCCACTTGTCACTACTTCGTGTTCTAACACGCTCACAGGACTCGGACACAAGCGCTGCCCAGTATTTTAGGATCAACCTCCGTTTATAAATAAATAGTGACCAGGTTTTCTGCCCAGTCGGGAATACGGATCTTCGTTTAGCCTAGCGGCTCAGGGCTTTGGCATTCACTGTGAGTCCTGCTGACAAATAGTGCTGCAATTTAAGACTATTACGCTAGCCACATTAATCTGTATCAACGACACGTCAACCTTAAGTTCTTTCACGAGAGTCAAGTTGTTTCCTCGATCGCTATCTCTGCTAAGCCAGGACTGGTCTACAATGCGATTAGAGCTATGGGATAAAGTCATCATTTGGACCTGCTTTGTGAGGGAACAGACCGTCTGCGTAGAGGATAGTGGTGAAGCTTAGGTTGAAGTGTATTGGAAAGGGCACTGGAAGTAAACGGCTAAATAAAAAAAAGACTGTTCATTATCTGCTTGGCCTTTAACTAACTAAGCCCTGCACTGATCCTGAATGCATCCTTACAAGAGTAGAAAAGGGGGATTAGAGTATAGTTTCAACTTCACGGACCGGTTATTGCATACAAAACGCTAACAGGAAAATGCTAGCAAGCTCTATTTAGATTGTCCCTGTTTTCACCTGTACAGGTTTTTAATCAGTCGGCCAGGAAACCAAATGATGTTTAAAAGGTGCGAACTTGATTTTATTAACAAGTGCTAATCATTCAATGCTAAAAGTTAAACATGATTACATGATTGTGAATTGTCCGATAAATGAATAATGGTTCAATATTTATTTCACACTGTATATTTTGTAATGCCTAAAATCACTTTTTTTACATTTATTTAGACAAAATAGTATCGAAAACAAAAATCCAGTAGCCGACTATTTTGATGAAATGATTTGAAAATAAAACGTTGAAAAAACAGCTGTTTTACATGCTAAAAAAGTTAAGTGGACATGAAACAGAAGTTGCGATAGTCTTTTCCTCCCTATTATCACTTATATCCAAGTGAAACAGCTTCTCAAACAAGTTATTTTGATTAAAAAAAAAAAGAAAAAGAAGATGATTAATCATTTATAATAAAAAATAAGATTTGTCAATTTTGATTTCATGGTGACTTCGTGTGTTCCCAGGATTCTCAGCTGCCCTCCCTCTTTATTGTTCTGTCATATCTGATTCTAGTTCTCCCTGCTCTTTTATAAGACTCAAGCCAGTTGCAGGAACCCCACTGTGAGCGTGACCTGATCCACGTGGAAACCCAGAGAACAAGGCAGAACATTTGACAGGCCAGCAACGTTGCAGCAGAGTCATCTCTAGCAAAGCAGCCTGCCATTACAAAGCCACTTCAGTTAACATTATACAAAAAGCAAATATAGACTATAGTTTTGAATTGAATAATGCTTTCACTACTTTAAGTGGCATTAGTGGCCGCTTAGTGGTGACAAACATGAAGCCAAAATTGGTCAGTGTTTCTAGTAATGCATCTGAACACTTGGTGATTATTGTCAAAAGAAAAGATTTTAGCAAGGTATGCCACAAAGCCATTTAGGAACATTTGAAACTTCATTGATTTATGCAAAATGCGTAGTGCTCGAAGCCGAGTGGCTAAGTGGCTGTTGTGTGGGCTTAAGTGCCAGGCATGGTTTTGTGGTCACCAGTTGCCATAGTTCTCATTTTCTTCACCGTGTTTGTCGTCCACCAAACCCTCCCGCAAGGATACGCTGCCGGAGTTCAGCAGCGTTTTGCAACATTTTGTAAACGTTCTCTTGTATAACAAGCATGCTAGCTTTAGTCAGAACACGAGCTGACCTGCTGAGCGAGAGGGATGTCAGCATGACCCCAGATATCTGAAAGCTCAGTCATTACCCCAGTGCTAAATGCCAGCTGGTCGACACATCATGGCACTTAACCACTGTAGCTCCTGGCATAAACTACCCGAGACTGCAAACAGTTCTATTCATAATCATAATCTGGACAGATTTCTTTACTTGTCCTCAGAATCTAAAATATATTATAATATATATTATAGTCTAATAGCTAGGCTAATCAAATAACTGCGACCTGGTTTGATGTTGTGTTATCTAATGCTATGACAGCCATACATTTTGAAATGTGGCTTAAGTCTCCAAATACTTTTTGAAGCTGCTAGATATGAATTTCCTCAGTATTCCAGAAAGAAAACACTCTTAATTTCTAACTGGAGGGCCATGTTCACAGAACCGATGAAGAATAGTCTAATAATTGTAATGGACGGTTAATAATTAACGATAGAGGGAGTTATAAAGTTCTTTAGTTAATGAGTATCTCCAACAAATGTCAGCTAAAGATTCATTTTTAACTGATTTTATATGTGAAAGTTTGTTTTCTGATAAATGTTCTAATGACACCCAGCCCATCTCTAGAGTTTGCCTCAGTCCTTTCTTTTTCATTAAGCTTCTCTTTCCACTTCACCTCTTTCTCCCTACAACACTCTCTCTCTCTCTCTCTCCTTCTCTCTCTCCCTCTCTCCCTCTCTGGCCATGTTTCATGAGAGACCTACTTTGAAGAAGTTCCATTACAGGTTGTCCCCTCAGAAGGGATCTAAATAAAGTGATTTTTAATGCAAGTGTCTTGTATGTGCGTGCCCCATTTGTGCAGCCGGCCCAGCAGTGGGTTGTTGTCCTTGAGTTGTGCTGGTCTTGGACTGCAGTGAGGTCAAATATAAAGCACTCTCTCACCACTCTCGTACACTCCCTCTCTCGCAGTGTTACCAATTCTGTCTGTATAATAGTAATACTTGTATATAGGCAGTTGTTTGAATCCGTAAATCCTAAGTTTGAACAATATAAAGAGTTATTAATGAACGATAGAGAGAATATGTGCATTGGCGTTTTAACTGCTATGCTCAAAACGCCGACAACATCAAGGTTGATTCATCCCCACAATATCCCAGCATGCTCTCTTTATGATTTCTCTGGGGTACCTTAGGCTGGTCCGCTCTCTCGCTCATAAAAGGGTGTACGTGCGCCGGGACAGGCTATTACGCTGACTGATTTCCTTCTTTGTCTCTATTGTTCACGTTCATCAGATAACGCTTCTATCTCTCTGCGCCATGAAATATGAGACATGAAGAGGATAACCCGAGATGCATGACTCTTTCACTCATACATGCATAAGCTCTGTTTCAAAACCCAGTGAGCTGCCTACTCAGACGACATATTAAGGCATCATAGGCTTGAAAACTGAACCAAAAGACAGGCAGCAACGCTATGCTTCCTTCTAAAGGCCAATTCACACTGCGCCGACAGACACCCACTAACGGCAACAGGCACTTTGTCAGGTTTTATCGGATCAGCGTGTTACCTGTTGGTGTCGGTCTGTGCTTGTTTTCGCCAATTGAACAGGTCGTGGAATGTCTACAAATGTCTACTGTCTTTTTGGCTTGCCATTTTCTTTGACCATGCCTATATAGACAGCTCACTAGGTTTTAAGAACACAGTTATACTTTTGCAGAAGTGCAGAGCAACCGATCTCCATCTCAGCCTCTGAATGGGGGTCTTTTCCTGTTAGTGGCTGTTACTGTACTAGTTTAGCCCCCTTCCCGTAACACGATCTGTAATTGAGGTATTTGCATAATGGCCTGTGGTTGTTGTACAAGAGTGCTCATCATGTCTGTTTAATTGAAAGCTCTTTGTTGTAGTTTATGGAACAGAACGTTCAAGCGCAGTCCCTCCTTTAACGCGCAAACTCTCATGTGGAATCATTTCTGTAAATCAAGAGTGTGTCAGTGGACCAATCAGTACATGTGTGTGTTTACATGATCAGTTGAAATTTACTGCGCAGTTGTTAGCTTAAAAGGCTGTTTCTACCTGACTTGACCTTAAAAATTAATGTGAGTTTACAGCTATCATATTGTTTTTGATCTTAAAACAGTTTAGATTTTATGTAACCACATAAAGCACCAAATTTGCTTGTCACAAATGGTAAAATAAATTTTTTCTTTTCTTATTTTTAAGGTTATGTTTGCCTCATAAATTGCCTCTGTTCTTTGCAAAGGATCTTCCATTAATGGAAGCAGGTTCCTTTAATAAAGAGGAAACGTAAGCCAGCCAAAGTTCACTTACTCGGAGCCTGCGCCTTCAATGGCCCTGGATATGTGTGATTATTTAAATGAGTTTGTAATTCACTGACAAAGCCCTGATAATACTGACTAGTATAATCCCATGCGTGCTCTGCAGATGCTTTATTGCTCCTGTTAACACATGTCTGGGCTTTCTTGTTGCATGTGTACATGTGGCAGTCAGAGGGGAAGGAAAAATGGATAATATTTGTATGTCTCAGCCTAAAAGAATGAAAATACTGTCATAATTTACTCACATTCATGTTGTTCCAAACCTGTAGGATTTTCTTTTATCCGTGGAACACAAAAGGAGACGTTTTGAAGAAAGTTCATGCTGCTCTTTTCCATAGAACAAAAGCATACGTTTACCAGTGTATTACCAAAAATATTTTAATACTTTGTACTCAGAATTTAAGACATTATTCACTGAAAATGTAATTCAAATTCACGACGCACCGCATACACGGCAACTACTGCTGTTCGGTGTGAGTGATTGCAAATTTGGTACAATGCAAACTCACATTAAATGGCTTCGCAAGACTTATGGTCCTTTATGGTGCTCTTCCCCCTTGACAACATCTGGCCACTATTATATTAACTGTATGGAAGGATACAATATGGAGAGAAAAAGCAGTTCTTCAAAATGTAATAATGCGAGGGTGAGTAAACACTTTTTATTCTTGGACTGTCCCGTTAAACAAGTCATATAGTACTGAATCTGAGTGAGTTTGTGTTGCATTCTCACTGGTTTTCTGCACTATGAGACGAGAGCATTGGGTCCAGCTTGAGAGGCCTGTATGTGTGTGTGTGTGTGTGTGTGTGTGTGTGTGTGTGTGCGTGCGTGTGTGTGTGTGTGTTTCCTGATGTGCATCACCTCCTCCCCTGTATTTCCTGGTTATGTATCAGATCAGTATTATCAGATCAGTGGAAACAATAGAACAGAACAGGATAATGTGTGTGTGTGTGTGTGTGTGTCTCTAGTTTTATGTGCTTAAGGGATTGTCTGCTCCCTTGACACAGACAAAGCAAATTTATCTGAAGGAATCAGGTAAGAGGTTGCGATAGCTGTATCCTCTCTAGTTTGTTAGCAGCAGAAACAGGAGGCTAGATGGTACGCGTCTCCTGCTCAAAGCAGTAGAAACGCTCAGATCCGACTCTGCCTGTGATGTGATTTGATCACATATCTTAATAGAGTTACCATGGAGCTTCATCTGTGTTCCCCCACAGTGCCCTTGCATGCATTGTCTGTCTCTGTCTTGCTGTTTGCAGGTGCAGCTACAGAGAGAATATGCAGGCTTCCTGTGGTTAGCACTGTGTGCACTGTTACTCCATTCACACTGCAAAAAACACACAAATAAACGTGCACGCACACACAATCCGCCAAATTAATGTGGCTCAATGAAAAATCGCATCTGTAATTTAGAGTGAGAGGTTTCCATAACCTTCCATAGATGTTTGATAATAGAGGCTTTTAGGAAGGGGGTGAGATCTCAGCTGTGTTATTCTATGAGAAAAGTGTGTGTTTTGAGGGCACAGGGTGCTGGGCTTCTTCAGATAAGCGTATTAGTGTTGCTTCATCCAATGTGGTGACCAAAAACTGACCCTTTTTATTCATCACACATGTTTGTGGCCATTCACACGGGTAACATTCTGTCATCTTTCACATCTTTCAAAGAAAATGAAAAGAAATTGTGCGTGGGCTTTAAATCTTGGGATTAAGTAAACTTAAAAGACAAGCATGGTTTTAAAAGTCGCAGCTAATGCTGAAGTGTTGTGGATGGTTGCCGTGTTTTTGCTATAGGGTTGCCAAGGTGTCGTGAGTGGTTTGGGTGGTTGCTAGGGTGTTCATATGCTAGTTTTGTTTTTTTATATAATATTCAGGTCTCTAGCTCTAGGTCAATGTAAGTCAGTTTGGATTTTATTGTCTGCCAGGCAAAATTTTTGCTTTTTAAACATTTGGAGACCCCAGTTTGAAAACCCCTTCTTTGGCGTATCATGCAAACATAATGGTATAGGGTATGAATATGATAGCAAAGCAATGTAATTCCATGGTAAATTACAAGGTACTGTGGTGTTACCCTGATAACATCAGTTTACCATGACAGTTCTACTCTGGAAAGAATCCCTGTACTTTTACACAGTTTGGCTTTTTCTAGTCGTTTTATAGGCTACCATTTCAGCAGAATTGGGTGTACATAGGGTTGCAAAGGGGCGGAAAATTTCTGGTAAATTTCCATGGGAAGTTAAGCTGGGGAATTTTGGAAATATTCATTACCACGGCAACCGCTTGCGCGTCCACTCTTAAACTAACTGTACACATAAGAGACGGATAGATACATTATTTAAGGTTATTTCTATTCGTTAGAATATTGATATATGAACTTGTTGTCAAGTAAGCCCCTTGCGAGCATGTGCGTCTCTTTAAACTTTCAGTGTGCTGCACTGCTCTAGTTGACTTCTGCACCTTCCCCCCCGAAAATATCACGTTAATTTTGAAAACGTAATTCCTTTTGCGGATCCTCTTGGTCTTTCTTCATGTTTCTTTGGCAAATATCAGTGTCTCAGTCTCTGGCAAGCTGCACGTGAGTTAACCACGCCTACTTATTTACATGTTGCGGTATACACGGAATAAAAAAATCGGTTACGGTTGACATTTTATACGGTACGGTACGGTTTTATAACGATATATACCGTCATACCGCCCAGCCCTACTTATGTGGTAAATAAAGTTATGCTAGCTCATTTAGCATCTAACTTATCAGCTTGCTATCTACTAGATGAATACATTTGTATGTGATATTTGCAATTTAAACATTTAATAAATATATTTCCCCATAATATCATCAAAACTTACTTCACTTTGTTTAGTCCACAGGCTCAAATGTGTGCCTTCAATAGTCTTGTGCTTTGGGCTTCTGTACATGTGATGGAGGCATGCAAAGTGCCAGTAGGGGGTGTGGTCTCAATAGCCATGCAGTAAGCAGTGTGCTATGTGCATGTGATTGAGGAATGGATATTCAAGTGTATTTGAATGGCATCTATTTTAGTCAAGATTATGCTAAAATATACTTTCCTCAACTATATTTAAGTTCCCTATGAAGAGCCAACCCTCAACTTTGAAAATTCCCAGTTTATTCCCGTTTATTCCCATAAATTCCTGTTAATTTCCTTTAATTCCCATTAATTCCCATGGAAAGTTTCCATCTTTGAAAATTCCCAGAATTTTGCAACCCTAGGTGTACACAATATCTTCACTTTTCCATAGTTCTACTGGTGCTGCATATAGTGAGAAGCCCTAAAATTAACGCCATGCAACTTATTATTTTAAATGACTATGTTCACACTGTCAGTCCAAATCCGATTATTTGTGTGTATGATTGGAATCTGATCTAAAATTGTAGACGTCCACATTGTGTATAAAGTAGTATTAGCCGCCGGGTTGGAATACTACATCTTCTGAAACATAGGATGCTGGCATGAGCGGCTTTATTCCGTGTTGTCGTCTCCGCCGATTTCGAAACATGTCTCCATTATATTGTAATTTTCTCTTCATGTGGCACTTTGCAACAACACAACCTTGTTTCTGCAGCAGCTTTCGGCATGTTTCCTATAACACTCGAAACGGATTTGTAAAAATCGCATTGCATGTGATTTTTTGCCATTCACACTTGTTAAATCTGATCGGATTTCAATCGGATATGCACAAAAATCGGATTTGGACTGACAGTCTGAATGTGTGTAGCCTTAGAGAACGAGCAAGTAGGCAGTAGGAAAGAGAAAAGTAGGATTTTGCAGTGATGAAATGGAGGGAGCGCACAGTCAGAATGAGAAGATAATAAGACGTGTAATTACCCATGGTCCTTTGGGCTTGCCCTGGATAATATCTCAGAAAGAGTACGAGCAATGCCAGAGTGAGTGTTCTTTTACTGTGCTATTTTGTGCAGATCTAGCTCCGTTCCTCATCCCCCATGAGCGCTTAGTGTCCTCATGTCTTCCTGGCCCTCACAGATCTGTCTGTTTCACGACACGTCTGTCTCTTCTAGACTTGCTGTCAATAGGTTGATCATCACTTCATAACCACGCTAACGCTGAATTGATGCTCCAAAGCCACTGTGCTTAAGAGAATATGACACCTTGGCTTTAGTAATTACCCATGATCCTCTTGCCTTACAAAAAAAAAACGTTCAATTAACACAGGTGGGCATTGAGTGCGAATGTGTTTGATCAGATTTCAGTGATTTTAGAACAATCCTCCAAATATTCATCTTGCCGTGTGTGTGTTAGTGCAGCTCTATGACTATGACTCAGGGCTTTTTACTGAAATTACAGGCTTCTGCAGCCCACTGGTCGTCAAATGAGTCACGACCTTAGGGAGACGTAGACACATAAACACACACACATCTCTGATCACACCTCGTCAATCGCACCCACACACTTGTATTTGTGCCAACGGCCATAGATGAGTGTCAGCATGAATCACACGCCATTATAAACTTTTTCACTGTTAGTGTGTCACACAACAATAGAACTTATTTGAAGCATGGGGCTGATGGATACACTGTAAAAAATTTGTAACACTCCCAAATCAAAAATTTCAATTGACCGATAACATCTAAATTTTTCAATTGGCCCAAGTTAAATTCTGTAAATTCTAAAATTAAATGTACAGATTTTCACTTGGGCCAATTAAAAAATTTAGATGTTATCGGTCAATTGAAATTTTTGATTTGGGAGTGTTACAAATTTTTTACAGTGTATGCATGCATTGCACACACAAAAACTCATTTCTGATACCCAGGGCCAGATTTACTGAACAGGGCAAATTAGCGCAAACTGACTTGACTAGCGCAAACCTTAGTAAATCACCACGCATGATTCTCCTCTTTCGTCTGAAAGGGAAAGGTCAGGCAAAAATAACCCTGTCCTGTTCTTTTTTTCAGAGTTTATTTATTTATATATTACTTAATCTATCTGTCAATAAGATTACTCCAGCAAAAGTCATTCTTATGGGTTAGATCGAGCAGAAGTAAATCCTTACCACTTACCAAATCCTTACCACTTTTTTTCATTTCAGTTAGTATGCTGCCTGAGAAGACAGGCAGCTAGGTAGTAGACACAGCAAGGCAGCGCACTAGGTTTTGGATCAGAGCTCCAGTCTCATATTTCAATGCACTCACTGTGATTAAATCAAGAAATGATATGCCATAGTTTCTCAGGGAGCATGAAATACAGTATGCAGAAAGGCTTTCCCGTTAAACACTGAATGGCTCTTTATCTTTAGCTATGAACAGATGGATGTCAAATCCCCTGCCATTACTAAAGGAAGGGCGATACATTATTTCGGACAGTTAGATCAATAAAGCATCTCACCGCTACAGCTGCAAGGTTTCCTAGCAACAACCGTGAAGGGTACTTTGATCTGATCCGAACATTCCAAATGTTTGGGAAATATTTTCAAAACATTCCAAAAACATGTTTTCGGTGGATATCAGAACATCTAATTAATGTCCACTATGCATTCACAAATGTCTAAATTTGACGGATCAGTGGTTGGATTGCCCTACATACACCGAAGCTGTTGATGCTTTCAACTTCAATTTCTTTTTGCGGTGCTGAGTATTGATCGCTGCAGGCAAAGAAACCAATTGCAACGATTAATTGTCGGTGGTTAATAAATAATGGGTTCTGTGTTAGCTTCAGGGTTTGGTTGATACATCGTTGGGGTAGACAACTTAAATGGTTTCAAGCTAAGACATAGCGTCTGTACCCTCAAAACTCAGCATACTCCTGCAGATTATGTTGTTTTAAATCATATCTTCCCTGGATTTATTTGTTTTATTCAGCATCTAGCCTGGGAATTCAGCACCACACAGTACATGTAATAGCTTTTACTACATATTCAGACCCTGACTGTGACGGCTGCTGTGGCAAGAAACCCTATTAAAATCATGATGGGTGTGCATATGTGTCTTTGAGATGATCTAATCTTCTAGTGCGAGTATGTGTGCTTGTGCATTGACTCTAAATCTTCACAGCTCCTGCGTCAGCATAACCTTCTGCGCAGAAGGACTTTGATTAAACTATATATTTTATATTTACTACCTGTCATGCGATCACATGATCTCAACCGCAGCTACATCTCATCGTCTATGTAGGAAGTACATGCACTCCTGGGGGGAATCCAACATTCACTAATCCACATGATCCTCTGTCTGAACCCTAATTAGGAAAATTAACCTGGTCACCTGATACTTTCTAGTAACATATATTTTTAGTACTTTTATTCTAATATTACCTTCTTCAAAATTCATCCAAATTAGATTAATAGCATTTAAAATGCTATTATTGGTGCTCATTAATATATTGTAGCCTATATTAATTGACTGTCCGGTTTCCTCCTGCTCCTGTCTACTTAACCAGAAAAACTTCCAGTAAATTGTTTCTGTCAGGTTCAGCTGCTGATCTGTTAATCTGAGTGGGGGTCAAATAGAAAAGAAGAAGTAGTTTGGCGCTGTGCTGAGATTATCTCAGCAAGTGCACCTAATCTAGCAGGGATGTAACTTTTATTTTTAACATGAGAAGCAGAGCATTATCTTTCTGTCTGTGTGTGCGCGAGACTTTGAAAACACGTCCAAACCAGGCTTATAGTTTGACGCACACCCACACATACACTCGCTCGGGGTGAGAGATACGCATACTGTAGTCACATTTGTGAGTATTTTCAGGGCGATGTGTTGCTGTTGGTTCTATGGTGCCAGTGTATCGAACAGGCAATAAAACATTTAAAGGATGCTGAGCACAAACAACCTCTCCTTAATGCAAAGTTGTGTGTTTGCACCTGTGTTTTAATAGGAAATCGGACAGCTCTAAACAAGAGATTGAGACTCAGGCAATCAATTGCACTGGATTTTTGCTCTTGCTTTAATTTCCTTTGGCAGAGGGAGAGTTTCGTCAACATCAAAAGGAATACCGATCCGTTGCGGGAAAAAACGCTTACAAATACTTAAAGCAGAAAATAATTGAAACGAGCCATTGTGTCTCCAATGGTGATTTGCAAAGCGGTTTTGCATTTGCAAAATAATGCAGTCCTTAGAGAATGAGGACTGTTTTTATACCCTCTGATTCTCATTTTTAAGGCTTTTTATGCTCACTTGAGTAGTTGCTAGTTGATTACATCATCAGTCTCGCTTTAGACTGCTGTAACAAAGCGAATTTGGAGTGAATTGTCAGACAAAGGGAAGTGTCCAAGATGCATGCATGAATAACCAAATTCATGATGAACTGCAACATTTATTGACATCAGGTTAATGGGTGACAGGGAAAGTGCTGAAATGGAAATGTTTCAGAAAGGAGGACGTCACCAGAGAGCTACGCACATTATTCACCTAAATCTTGAATCCAGATTTAACTGCATGTAGCAATTATACTACTGGAAATGGCACTTGTTAGCACATTTGGGGAAGCATTTTTGATCAAAGATTTCAATTTTGAATAAATGTTGAAAATAGATGTTAAATAAATGTTTATTGTTGAATTATTTCTTCTTATATGTAGTTTGGTTTATTTAGGGGCTCAATTAAAGTTTAAGTTCGCCTATTTTCTAACCTGCTTTGTATTGTTACAATGTCAGTAGTATATGTCTCAGTGTGTTACTTGGACAGAGAAATTCCTGTTTATTGGTAAGCAAAAGTCCACCCGATGACACAAAACGCAACATTCTTTGATAAACAGTTCAAAAGAACAGCATTTATTTGAAATAGAAATTAATTTCTCCCTCAAAAATCTTACTGACACCAAACTTTTGGATGTAGAGTAGATTTGGAGGACCACCACGTTGTCTGAGGAGATAATAATTTCAGTGAAAGCCAATACAGATGGTTCCCTTTTTCCATTATACGCCTCTCGTCTGAGCTTTTGGTATTTAAACATGATTTCATAATTTTTTTCAGATGCATTGTGTGATTAACGTTCATTGAGGCCATGTTAATCGTAACTCAATCCTGTCCTCTTTAAACCAGCTCTCATTGTCTGCCTATTTCTCTCTCCAGTTTAGACAGTAATAAGTGGATGCTATGTGTATAATTTGTGAAGCGTTCCCTAGAGGAGAACGCAGCGGCACACAAGCCCCTCCAGTGAGGATGTGTGTGTTTGTGTGCACATGAGTCATTGACTGACAATCACCGCTGCTCTGTTCCCTCCCGTATGAGCTCTTGTCGATGCATATTGACATATAGTTTTCTCAGCAGTGGTCTAGCTCACTCACACACACACACATAAATAGCATTAGGAAACTCCAATGCATTATTTTCACGCAAATCACAGAGGTAGTGGAGCCTTGCTGACAAAATTCCAGTCATTCGGAAAGGGGGAAAAGACTCGTGGGCCGCTGCCCTCGCTTTAGAAGCACAAATTGAAGCACATTTACAAACACGATCTCTCCCTCGAACTCATTTTTCTTCTTGCTTGTTTGCCCTTACATAGACGTTACATCACAAGCGCAGCTGGGGCTCCGATCTGCAGCTGCTCTTGTGGATACAGAAATGATATGCCCGGTGTTTTATATTATGTGTGTGTGTTTGCTTGTGGTCTTGCCGGTTTAGCTGGATCTAGTTTGATTACGATTCCACGAGTCTGTCGCAACGTGCCTGCCATGCGCGCACACACTAAAAAACACACGCTTGATTACATCTGACAGGTAGAGGCTCTCACATATCATATAAATCTACCACGCGTCACTCTCTCACCTGTGGCCTGAAATGAATGTCATTTATTGAGTGCATGTGTGTGTGGATGTGTGGGTGAGTGTGTGTTGGCGGCTTCATTCACATTTTCTCTTCAGTGTTCATTCATCATGATTTTGTCTCCTGCTACGTGCCGTGCTCCCTGTCGTCGCACCCCTCCCTTCCTCCCGGGCTTCCTGTCTTCATCTCTCTTTCCATTTTCATTAAAGATGAGATGTGTCATTTTCATGACCGTTTCATTAATGTTGCTTTGCATAGGCACTGCATCACTATTACTATTGCGTTAGGGGTTTGAGTACACTTATAATTGGTGGTTGATGCCAATATTTAGAGAACAAGGTGGGTGATAGACATTATAATGCAGTTGACTTCCATAGTGTCCGTTACACTCACACCCCAAACCTCACTCCCATCCGGGTCACGGCACCAAATGTAACCGGTCCTATTCGACACACTCCGAGCGGGATTCGAAACGGTATCTCCGGTATGGAAGGCTGGCACGTATTTTATCCAATATTTAATCTAAATTCACTTAACTTGATGCTAGTAATAACAAAATATTGACCACTATTGGCAAGAATCAAACTAGGCCTGACCAGAACCATATGTAGAGACAAGAATATCATAAAGACTTAAAGCTTTTTAACTGCCTAGCAACCACCTGGCACAGCCTACCAACACCCTAGCAACCACCCAGAACACCTTTGCATTGTGTTGCCAAATGTTCACCCATTTATTTCATTAACAGTATAATTACAGCATGTTGTCCTTATAATTTTTTGTCTCTGTTAATTGCTCTCTTTTGCCTTGTTCTACCTCTGGCAGTACAGAGGTGTCTGTTGCTGGGGAGCTTAGAGGAATTCATTTTGGCTCCGGTGTTGCATGCTTGTTACCAATCCAGCCTGTATTCATCTTATGATTCATGTTCATGTTGCATTTAACAGAGCTGAGAAAATATGATAGACTTAATCAGGGAAAAATTAAGTCTGCAGGGTGTGTGTATGTTGTGGATGGTGGTGGCAGAAACTAGGCTATTTCTATACACATTTCTGTATATTTTAATCCTGTCTGTGAATATTCTTTCTTCAAACACACACAAGCAAGGAAACGTTAAGAAAGTGAATCTCACAAAACAGAAAAAAATATATAATATTTTGTTTTGCTGTGATATATATATATATATATATTTAGGATGACTAGAATCAATCAATCAGTCAGTCAGTCAGTCAGTCAGTCAGTCAGTCAGTCTGTCTGTCTGTCAGTCATGTAATTTTGATTTTGGGATGAAATATGACCCGGACATGTGAGGGATTAACCCAAGAACCACAAAGATAGAAGATATGACAAACAGAAAGATGGGCTTTACCCACACAGAAAAAGCAAAAAAGTGTTTTGCGTGTGTGACTTGGTAACAGGAAGCATCTGTGGCCATGTGTCCAGTCAGGTGTAATGCAGCGGCATAGCAACATGTGCGATTGCCTAAGCAAATATTCCCTAATTCTTTGCACAGCATTTTTAAAAGCTTTTACTGTGGAGGCAGATGGCAAATGAGATGGAGATTTTCTCAGGGACCTCATCAGCAAATGGGTATTCTAAAAACTCAGGCCACCCCTCTACACACCGAACACACACACACACACACACACACACAAATAGAAAGCATTTATTTTAAATTGTATTAATATTTCACAATATTACTGTCTGTACTGTATTTTTGATCACTGTATTTTTGTGAGCAGAAGAGACTCCTTTCAAAAATATATATAATTGCAAACTTTTGACCGCCAGTGAATGCATGAACATGTACACAAATGCACACTCGTACACATTAAATATTAAATATGTTAGACTTAAAGCAACAAACACAGTTTCACTATGAAAACATGGAGGTCCAGAAGTCGCAGACCAGAATATTATATATATATATAGGTTTTATTTATTTATTTGTTTACATTTTTATAAAATTACTGTGATGCTCTGATGTATAATATAGCTTGACATTTACATGATTTTCAAAGAATGCCACAGTATTACCATTGTACATGTCCAAAAACCATAACAACTCTGATGTTAAATTTTTATGATGTTAAAATGTTCTACTACTGTAGAAAACAAGTAACACCGTCTATATTTCCCAGCTCTGCAATCATAAATAAAGCCGTCTCTCTCTTTTAAAGGGGTGCGTTCTCAGAGGTGGTCCTGGCGGAGGAGAGGTCCACGGGAAAGATGTTCGCTGTGAAGTGCATCCCTAAAAAAGCGCTTAAGGGGAAGGAGAACAGCATCGAGAATGAGATTGCCGTTCTACGCAAGTAAGTTCCATTTCCCGCACCACACCTGTACCCATGGCAACAGCATCACCTCTCTCTTCCACACTCATTCCCTGTTTGCCAGTTGATAGGAGCTTGTTTGCCTGAGGTTTGACCTCCAGTTACCGTGGTAACTCCGGTGCCCTCGTCCAATTACAGCAGGGAAGCTCCCGCAGATGTTCTCTCTCTCCGCGTGAAACGGCGGGCGTGCGGACTGTGTCCGAGTGTAGACAGATTCTTTGAATGTGCTTGGAATGGAAATATGATCCCCTTTAGTTTTAAAATATACAGTAGTAAATTAATCCAGATATCATTCATGGAACACATCTAATTTATAATGTAAAAATTGCAACAAATTTTATGTAAAGTTGTGGCAGTTCAATCAAACACTACCATTCAAATGTTTGGGCTCAGTAAGATTTTATTTATTAGAAGTTTTTTTTAAGTTTTTTTATCAAGGGTGCTTTAAATTGATTAAAAAGATTTTTATTTTAAATAAATGCTGTTCTTTTGAACGTTCTTGAATGTTGTTTTCAACATTGGTAATAATGTGCATCAGATCAGCATATTAGAATGATTTCTGAAGGATCATGTGACACTGAAGACTGAAGTAATGATGCTGAAAATACAGCTTTGCTTTGAGTGTTAGGTGTCCTTACGATCAATCCTCGCATTATTTCTCAATTGTATCACTCACAAAGGTTTGTCTGTGTGAATGTGCACACTCTGTCTGAAAGAAAGCACAGCAAGACATGTTGTTTCGCAGGTATTTCCTCACTCTCGGTGCTAATGGAAGCAGGTGTGTTTGGTGTGTCTGACATATGGATGTGTGACGGGTGTTTCCCTCGAGACTCATCAGAAAAGGCCGCCTCTGATTCTGACATGGGCTTCTGTTGTAGCAGCGATCGTACCCTGGAGATTGGACACACAGCTTTGTCCTTCACGTCTCTGTCTCCCTCATCTCATATCATAGCTACTAAATGATTGACAGCTTGTCTGCCATCTCATGGGTGATGCCACAGGCCTGTAATTAGATCGAGCGAGCACACTCACGCACTAGCGAACGAGAGCACGTTTATTGTCTGTTTGTCTGCCTGCATGTGTATGACAGAACGATATAGAGAAAGAGCAGAAGATATTTCCTTCGCATCTACAAATGAGATAATGAGATGCCCTCACAGGTTATATTTTAATCTTCACGATCCCCGCAGAGAATCGCAAACGTACACTCTCAGCATGCAGCCTGCCTGCCTAATGCAATGTTTAAATACTTAAGTCAATTCAATTCATCCTGACATGGGACTTGCTAACCCAGAGGGAAAATTGTATTGCTCAAAGCCTACTCTTTCATAGCTTGCGAGACATAATTGAGTTTGCAAAGTTTCCAGTGATAAATGTTTTGGTCCCCACTGAAAGCGAACTGTCAATCAAGCAATATTTAAAGTCTGATATACAGTTATGTGGACCAATGAGAGTACACTTTAGCATACTTTTAATAAGATATGTTTTGAAAATAATATACTTTAAAAGAATATACTTAAGTGCATGTATTATAGAATGTATTATAGTTTAAATTTAGATAAATTGCAATTAACTGAACTTTGGAGTGCTTTTGATCCACTGAAGTAGTTTAGTCAACTCAAATATCCAAGTTGTCACACCTCACATTTCAAGGTGACTAAACTTAAAATTTTAAGGCAGCATGAACACTTATTTTTTTAAGCTGAAACACAAATTTTTTTTTTTTACAGTAAAAAATCTGAGAAGCATAAGATCTCCATTTGCTCTCCAGTGAATCTCAATGCTGTCTTGGAGTAGCAATTGTGATATTAAAGACATCTCTTCTGTGCTTTTTCTTTAATAAGAGACATCAGATAATGTGAATCGGCTATTACTTAAAAGCACCTGGTAGCATGTGATCCAAAGATTTGCATAAAAGAGAGCGAGACTCAGCTTTCAGAGGTAAATATCTAGTTATTCTACCTTTTTTATTGTTCAATTATTTCTTTTTATCAGCACGCCGTAGCGTTTTTTTTGTGAAATAATGGAATAGAGAGTGTTTTTTGTTCCTGCTTTCACCCTATTCCTTAGTGCTTTTTCTTCTTGAATCAAAAGAGAAGATGGTTTCAGAGGCAGCGAATGAGTCGTGCTACAGCTTCTGCCCACTCACTGCTGAAGAAGAGAGAGAGAGAGAAACAGACAGAGGGAAGAAGCGAATGCATGAAAGAGGGATATTAAACCAGTGAATGGCTTTGTAATCCTCTGCCAGACGAGTTTTCCATAATCAGTTTTGAAAAATCAATATGTCAAAGGGCGAATCGAAAGCCGAGGCATGTCGTTCGTTGTTTATTCATTTGTTTCCAGAGCTAACGTTTTAATATGCTGCATCAGAGGTGACTCCCAGTTCATTGAATCGTGAATCAATACGGAACCAGCATCTCAATGAATCACTCTCGTTCAGATTGAGATTTGTCCATACCTCAGGAACTCTTTAATGTATTAAACTAAACTACATGGTGAGGAGCATTTCTGACAAAAACAAACGCCTGAGGTGTTATACTGCAGTCTTTTATTCTCTTTCATCTGAACTGAAAACTTTTCCTGATTTATCTGGGCTCAGATAGCGGTGAGCGGCAGTGAAAGGGCCGTTTCTGAGACGATTGCCCCTTACCTATGAGGATCAACCTTTTCTGAACATATGGATGAACAAAGAGAGTTAATTATAGGAAACTAGGGTGGGGGGGGGTAAATGTTTTATCTGCACTTGCCGATGTCCATTATCTGCGTGTGTGTGCGCGTGTGCATCTTGTTATTGTCCGCTCACTTGCGTCATTGCCCGTCCTGTTATCATGTGCCAGTTGGCCAACTCGCTGATCAGAATTCACTTAAAATGCAACGCTAATGTGTATACACACCACCGCCGTGACTGCGTTACCATGACGAGAGGAGAAAGAGATGTTAACTGCAGGGATGGAGAGAGGAAGGAGAGGAGAAGAAAAGCAAAACAAATTAAAGCTGCAAGCAGCATTTATCGGGGTTCAAGCATTTAAGGCCTTTAAGCACAAAAGCATCAAAAGTTATTAAGTTTTATTTAGCAAGCATGTAACCACTGACATAATAGATTGAAAAGACCGTTTACAGCCAATACAGGCAATGTACCATATAGTTTTAAAGCTTTTTAACAGTTATAGCGCCCCTTTTCTAAATGACCCCGAACTTTTTTTCGATAACAATTGATCTCGAGAGTCCAGAGAAGTGTCCTAGACTGGTCTGATTCCGATCGGGCGAAAAACCAGGGACTAGTTCGCAAAAGTAGGTTTTGGACAAAATGCGACATAGCAGAACATTTTTCCTGCCTAAATCGAAATTGGAGATACCCATTTTGTCGGTCTAAGAGTTATGAGCGATTTAGTACTTTTGGTTGCTGTAGCGCCACCTATGGGCCAATCGGGGTCATACTCTGATAGGTTGTCCCCAAATTGAGGCCTACCATCTGGCCAGGTTTCAAGTCTCTAGGCCTTACGGTTTGGCCAGCACGATGCGTTTTACAAATCCTTACAATTACAATAGGGTTTCAGCATTTCATGCTTGAACCCCTAAAAATATTGCTAGTTGATATGACAGAGATGAAAAGCCGCTTTTAAAGCAGGCACCATTAGAGGACAACAATTACTCTAGCTGTGCATCTAAATGCTTCATGAACTTTAGAAGCCATTTCATCTTTTGTTTTGGCATATGAAAATAAACTGTACATACAATCAAATCAAAACTAACTTTAGCTGGAAAATAACTTTATTAAAGAACCGCTATAAAGCCAAAACAATCTTACGTTAAATTATACATTTATCTCTGTAAAGCTGCTTTGAGACAATCTACATTGTTAAAAGCGCTATATAAATGAAAATGACTTGACTTGACTTGACAATATTTAAATCAAATGAAAATATATGATTTACCTTAAACTGAAATGCATGTAAAATATGCGTGTACTGAATGTTAATTTCAGTGAGAAAAGGATACACACTAGTGTGCGCAACATCATGGCATAAAACATTGCGGTGTTTATTGTACATTTTATGGGCTTATGGAAATGCGCGCCACTGAAGTATGCATATGCTTATGAGCAGATCCGGAATGTTCCACTCTCTTAAATTCACTTCCTTAACAAACCCCTGAAGCAAAGCAAGCCAGATTGCAGTCACTCACACACACACACACGCACGCATGCACGCACGCACGCACGCGCGCACACACACACACACACACACACACACACACACACACACACACACACACACAAATGATCCCTAAATGCATGTTTTTAAAATTGCAATTTAAAAAAAAAAAAAATCAAATTGTCTCTCTTGCAGATGAGCCTACCTTCATTTTATATATATATATAAAAATGAAGGCAGGCTCAGCTGCCATATATATATAGTCACAATGGTAATACTTTATAAAACTGTCATGATAAAGCATGAAATATAAACATAAAAAAGAGATAAAGTTTTAGAATTTTTAGATTTTAATGTTGTATTTTAGATGTAAAGATAGATCATTATTTTGAGAATTATCAGTGGAATTTCTGTCTCACATATAAACACAACATTCTATTGTATTACTTAGTAATGGTTTAATCATGTTAAATTGTCAAATTGTGCATTTCAATGAGCTTCATGTGTTTTGTTTTGCAGAATCAAGCATGAGAACATAGTGGCACTGGAAGACATCTATGAAAGCTCCAATCACCTTTACCTTATCATGCAGCTGTGAGTATGTTCAACGCATACACAATTACCCACAATGCATTTTGCTCATGTCTTTCTGTTCATTCCATGCACATTTTAACAAGCAAATACCCAATTATCCGCTTTTATGTATGTATATGGGGGTGGGGGGTGACGTTGGTTCAGCTTTGCATTCATAGTGGAAAGCAACCAATTCGGTTGCACGCATTTGTAAACGCTTTCTAATGCGTGCTCGCTCTGCGCTTTCACTTTCGCTCGGTTCAGCTGGGAGGAGAGGGAGGTATGGGGGGGCACAGTAACTCGTTTGGGGGGGGGGCATGGTCTGCGAATGCCCCCCTTGGCGTCGACCCTGGGTTGGTAAGATTTTTAATGTTGTGGTGCTTAATATTTTTGTGAAAACCATAATAGATTTTTTTCAGGATTCTTTGATAAAAAGAATGTGTGGGTATCTTGTCAGAGACTCTTTTGAACTAAATTAGTTCAGTGTAACAATGAAAAGCTTCCTACGCCTGTTGTGATATCACCATGGCATGAACATCTTGCAAGAATAGTTCACTCAAAAATGAAAAATCTGTCATTATTCACTGATAATCTTCAACTCCGCTGTAGATCACAAATCAAATATGTGGTTCATGATTTTCAGTCATTTCAGAATTGAGGATTGAGTGAACCATGACTTTGACATATTTCCACCCACATTATCATCTCCTAATCAGTATTCAGCAAGCGAGTGGGGGCGTCGTTAACTCATTTCACATGCGCAGAGGTTAGCTATTATAACAGAGGTCATTTACATATTGAAGTCTTAAAAGTACAGTAGCAAAAACAGCCTGTTTGATTCCAAGGGTCAGAGAGTGATCATGTAAAACTAAATTACAAATCTAGAAACCTTGACAGACATTTATTATAAGATAAATAAAAGTGCAAGAATATAAGTAGAAGACATTCAAAACACTTTTAATGCTCAAATGCTCATCTTTATGTAATCTGTACGCCCCGATTTTGCCGAGTTAGATGCGTTCCTGGGTCAACATACTGTGGAACAACATTCCTGTCCAAAAATGTTGTCCTAAACATGTCACTACCCCTGATACCTAACCCTACCCATAAGTGATCCCTAAAATCAGAAGGAAATGATAGGTATGTAGAAGCAACTAACCCTGTTTGTAAGCCTAAACTTGACATAAACTCTAAACTTGTCCTTCAAATCTGATTGGTTGACTGAATGTTGATCCAGGAACATGTTGCACTTGGTGAAATCGTGTTCTGCATGTAATCCTCATCCATTTCTGCACTTTAAAATGGTGTATTTTTAGTTTTTACTCTTTGATTAAACAGCAGGAGACAGTTTGACCTCTTACACAAGAATTAAAGTGACTTCTGTACTGTCCTTCACTTCAGCTCACTTCAGTTTAAAGTTATGGCTCATGAATGCACAAAAATGAATCTGTATAGCGATAAGAAAAAAAAAAATGTCATGGCGTTGTGGGCCACGACCCAGCTCATGGTGAAGTGGACGATGAAGAATGTAGATCTGGCGAGAGAGAAGGAGAGAGGGTGGCAGTCTGGTGAGTTGGCTGAGGACTGTGGATGCTGACGTAGATGCGTTGCGTAACGCTGATGATGGGTAGCAGAATGTCCAAATCGTTCCAGCTCTGCAATCACACGCATCTTAATGCAAAGGGAGTGTGTTGCTTGTCTTGCATGCATTTAAAAAGAAAACCAGATCTCTCTCACAGGTTTACACCTGGTGTTTTTTATCAGTCTCTTTTGTCCACTTTCAACCACTTCTGTCCTGATTTCTTCGAGGGGAGGGTCTATGGTTGGGTAAATGTATGGGCTTTTTCAGATCTTTCATCTAATGGACAAAATAAGCTCACGCAATTTACAAATAAACACGCCCGGAGACAACGGAAAAGCAAATGGAGAGCATCAGCTTTGCGTTTCATCTACCTCTGGAAGTAGTTGAAAGTGGACAAGCTCAAAATGTTTTAGACCCTGTTTACTCCTGTATTTAGCGTCGCCCACTTGTGGTCTGATCGACCAAAACGCATTTTTGCCTCAGTTTTGAGGATTGACAACAGCATTTACTAACAGTCTCGAAATCTCTCCTTCAAAAATAACTTATAGTAGTTCCTCTGTATGAACGTGCAACGGGAGTCAAGCCTGTATTCTCTTACCAGTGACCAAAGTAATATCAAAGATGGCAAACTGTGATCATATCACTTTTGATACAACAAGAGTCCAATTGAGCTGCCAAATCAGCCAAATCTTCATTAACCGAGAGTGGAGCATTTGATGTGTGTGTGTCGAACACAAAACTGACGGCAGCAGGTCTGGTAGAGAACAGTGACTGGATCTAAAACCTTCAGATGACACACAGCTCATATCTCCATCTGTTATGCTAAACCCGCAACACACGGTAGACACGCGTTTGTGCAGCGCAGAGCGGCTCTCACTCTGTATGAGTGACAGACAACTAGTTGTGAGTCCTGAAAACTTACAGTTGTGAGTTCGTTTATACAATGCAGTAATCGCTCCTGTAAATAACTGAACTGTGTGTGAACGTTACGTAATTAAGGACTCAAATACAGAACTGAGAACTGTGTGATTGTGGCCTATGTTTAGTGGTGAAATGGCTTTCACAACCAATTTTGCAATTACAATGTGACACACTCTACCATTCAAGTTTGAGGTCATTAAGAAAGAAATTAACACTTTTATGCAGCAAGATGCTTTAAATTGATCAAAAGTGACTTATAAAAGTAATAATGTTACAAAAGTTTTCTATTTCAAATAACATTTTGAGCATTGTTTTCAACATTGCTAATATGAAATATTTCTTGAGCAAATCAGCATATTAGTCAAGTCAAGTTACATTTATTTATATAGTGCTTTTTACAATACAGATTGTTTCAAAGCAGCTTTACAGAGATAACAGGAAAATAATGCAACAAAGTTCCAGAAGAAAATAACGTCACAGTCCAGCTTAAGTAAGTTCAGTGATGTTTCATTTTTGTTGTAAAAAAGTTATTAATTTAGTTCATTTGTATAAATATAGCCACTCTGGAGTAAACCGTGATGTCATCGTCCAGCTCAGTTCAGTTCTCATATAATGGTGTCAATGCAGGCAGATCAATAGTATTGTTGAATATTAAATTAAATGTTAAATTTAATGTCCCCAACTAAACAAGCCAAAAGGCGAAAAAGGCGACAGTGGCAAGGAACCAAAACTCCATCAGGTGACAGAATGGAGAAAAAAAACCTCGGGAGAAACCAGACTCAGTCGGGGGGGTCAGTCCTCCTCTGGCCAACGAACCAACAGTGTATGATTATGATTCAGGCAGCATTATAAGTCAGAAGTCTGATTAGAATGATTTATAATGATTTCTAGAAGGATTTAGCTTTGCCATCACAGGAATAAATTACATTTATTAATCAAAAATAATTGCAATATTAGAGGAATATTCTGGGCTGAATACAAGTGAAGCTCAATCAACAGTATGTGTTGATTACCACAATAATATATTCCAATTTTCATTTAAAAAAAAAATAGTAGAATTTTATAAATAGCACTTATATTAATTCTTGTGTAATATTTGAGCTGTAAAATAATAATAATAATAATAATAATTCGTTACATTTATATAGCGCTTTTTCTGAGACCTCAAAGCGCTTTACATATGGAAGGGGGGAATCTCCTCAACCACCACCAATGTGCAGCATCCACTTGGATGATGCGACGGCAGCCATATTGCGCCAGAACGCCCACCACACACCAGCTGTGTGTAAATAAAATTATTTAAATCATGATTTAATGTTTTAAGATGTTACGTTGTAATGGCAAAAGTAAAAAAGTATATAACTTTACACTGGAAAAGTTAATAAGCAATTAACATTAGGGTGGTCCTTATCAAGTCTTATCAAGCAAAATGTTAGTGTCTTAACCTCTTAAACTGTTCCTTTTAACTTCAAAATTAGAAATATGCAAAAATGTTGACAAAAAAATTATATTTAGAGATAGCTCAATCATGTGGAAGATTGCCTATGTTAAGCTGTGCGGAGTTATTGTGATATGCAAGTAATATTAAAAGTTGCTGCAAATGAACTACATTTTATTGAAATCAGATCAACACTGACATGACAACAATCTAAAAAAAAGCACAACATTTTCAACAATCCCTCATTAAAATTGGCATGCCGTATTTTCTTATATAAAGGAACAATTTAAAGGGTTAAGAGCATGACAATTGGAGACTTTTAAAAATAAGGACCACCCTAATTAACATGTTAACTCTGTTAACATGGATATTGGTTACATCTTGTGACTTTACAATTGAAAAAGTGACAATTTAAACGTTTATAGATTCACTTTCAGTGCCTCACTGTAAAACAGATTTTTTTTTATAAAGAAAAATAGGGAGTCCAAATTATTGTTTGTGGTAAACAACATTAAGCCACATGTGCTGTCAACTGAGCTTTTATTGAACCCGAAATAATCTTTAACAGAGATGTCATTTATGATGTTGCTTCCCTATGGATTATGTATCCGAAAACTGTTTGAATGATTGCGTCTATATTTAGATGCGCATGTGTAGATAAGAAACGAGAGTGCATGATCTACTTCATCGGTTGGGAATTGACTTGATCGTGTAAAGTGGTCTCAATGACAGGTGGCTGGAGGCGAGAGGTTGCTGACATCAGTCGAAAAGGAATTTCGCTTTAGGGATAGAGGACGTTTATTACATTTTGATGAGAGATTACGAAGCATAAACAGGGTCAATACTGATTTCATTTCAACTTTGAATGCTGATGATGTGGAGAGGAGAGGGAAGTTAGGAGGATTAGAGGAAACAGACATTTATTTTCCGTCCTCATTTCACCCCCTGGAAACCGCATTAGAATTTGAATTCCACAGTTTTAATTTGATAGTTGGCCGGGAGCCTGCCCCTCTTTTCCCTGTTAATAGGTTGCGCCAATTGTGTGTGTGTGTGTGTGTGTGGTAGAGAGAAACATGAAGAACGTTTTGGCATATGGTGTTGAGATGAATATTTAAACAGTACCAATCTGCTTTTTGTATGATCTCACAGATGCAGTTTAGAAACTCTTTCCATAATTTACTCCACAATTTGCATGTAAGTGTGTGTGCAAGTGTGATTAAAGATCAGATATGGACTGTTTTCTTCATGCATGTTGGACCCTCAGGCTCTACTACACCGTATGGCACACTTTAACGGCAGTGGAAAGAGAGAAAGGAGGACTAGACGATGGCAGAGAGAAAGGGACAGACTAAGGGCATCTGCACACTGCGTCAGAGAGTGTTGTAAATCCATTGATTACAATGGAGATGGTGCATCACAAGAACGTAGAGCAGGAGTGTTCAGTTAGTCCAAAAGGTCTCTACAGTTTCCTTCCCTGCAAAGATCCATATCATCATAACTTGGTCAAGGAGTCAATGAGGCTTGGCGGAGTGTGAACCAACTAAGAAGATGCGCTTCCCCTTTTAAAACACATTCAAATAAATTCTCTTAGAATAGTTTGAAGTTACCGCACAACCTACACATCCCAGCATAAACACTCCCGATAAATGATTTGTTACTAAAGCGTCTACATTCACAAACCAATGTTAATTTGAACAGATAAGCAAGCATACTGTACACGAGATTTGGCATGGCAGAAAGCATGCAAAAGTGCGCTCCCTTTATAATCACTAAAAAGCTGTCACTCATCTTATTTCATTGCAATCTCACAAAGTTACGTTATAATCAATGAAGCTGACTGCACAATTAATCTCTTATTTACATAATGTCTACACTTTGTTTGTGTTATGTGAGGATTTGCCTTGCCCAGCCTTACACACACTCGGAAATGACATGTGCATTGGAGGTATTCCATGTGTATTGTAAGTTTCCAGGTTTGGCTTCTTATAAAAAGTGTTCCTTTGGCTCAATTTACCCCAGGGTAGGGGTAAGTTGATCCGAGTCAGTGGGTAAGTTGCACCATCTGGGTGTAAACTGATAGCCTGGTAATACCAAACTCTGTTACTTCGCTTTGCTTCGTAGACAGAGTCTGGAAGGGCGTATTTGAAAAGCGTTTTCTTTCTCGCTTGTCTGAAGTTTAAAATCATTGGTTCCCGTAAGCCAATCACATAACGTTTGGTTATGGCGTGTGTTATGCGCTGGCTCAGCCGCATCAAACTTCCACTGTAAACACATGTATGATGCGAAAACAAAACCATCGAGCGAAATACAGGAGTGAACATGGCTGTGAACGACTTTTGCAGATTATGTGAAGTAAATCTACGCATCCACGGTACAATCAGCGTCTACATCACGGCTCTCAGCCCGCCCTCTGTTCGTTGATTGGCCGGCTGTTTTCAGGCCGGAGGAAAACGGGGAGATAGGTCGCTATCTCAGACTGAGTACAGAAGCGAACTGAAATTGAGCGGAAGTACGAAGTCTGGCGTAGTCAGGCTAGTAAATTGACCATCTAACTGAATGATCTGAATCAAACGCATGTGAAATTTTAAAGATAATTTACCTCTTATAAAAACGAATTTAATAATCAAATTTCCTTTTACAAATAGTAATTTATTTTCTTAAAGCTAACATAAAACCAAACAAATTAAGTTGAAATTTCAATATCTTTAATTGCGTGCATTTCTGAAACAATATGTTGAACACCATATGTATCCGTCCCAAAACAGACTAAACAGTGTTTGTTGAGTAAAATTAGATAAAAACTGAATTAGAATGAATGAATAAATGACACTGAAAGGTTCTTGGCTTGGTAGTTTTTCTGCAACGTTGAACATGTAAGGCCATTCTGGACATGATTAAGCATCTTCTGGTTCTCATCAGAGAAGGATTTGGTGTACTTTTGCATTGTTCCTATCAAATAAACTAAAACGAAACTTTTTTAAATGATAAGCTAAACCAGTTGCGTAATATTGCATTGAAATTATACCAGTTTATACTTTAGAGATTTAACTTAACTACCGTGCCTTATGGTGGGGTAAGTTAAACACTGGCTCAATTTACCCCTCAGCATTTGGCTCACTTTGCCCCATAGCTGCCATTTTGGACAAAACTAGTATAGCTTACCAATTCAGGCTCATATTTAGCTACACGATTTGCATGGTTTTATACACTGCTAAATCACCAATATGGATCATAAATATTTTTAGACCTGGACAAATTTGCTCTGATGTAACAGCCATTACATCTGTTATGCTCAAATTTTACTTGGACGAGCCAAAAACAGTTTTTAAAGTAAATGGGTGCCTTCCACTCCTTACATGTATTTCTCCTTTTCACAGTTTGGCAGAAATGATGGTCACATGACAATAACAGTGTATGGCTGCCAAGATAAAGGGGGTGGGTCAACTTACCCACTGGCTGGCTCATCTTACCCCACTCTCCGCCTATATCATTTTTTATATCATTGTTTTTTTGTTAGTGGCACGGTGCCTCAGAAGACTATCAGTTCCAAGACAGTTTTAAAGCCAGCCACCAAAGACTATAAACTAAAGGGAGTCGACCTCCTGCTAAGCGCTCGAAGGGTGGAAATAAAGAGGTGGAAAAAGTGCATGCATTGTAATGTATCTCCTTCCAGAAGGGGGCGCTATAGTCTTAATAGTTTGAAAACAACCCCTGCTCAAACTACACCAAGTCCAGCCTAAAACTTTCAAAAGCCATCAGTGTGCTCAAACCGGATCTGCACTAATGCACGTCTACAGTAATGTCTCATGCTTTGAGGTTAAATTTGCCTAATTATATGTAGCAGATTTTGAATTTACATAAGAATGACTGGCTAATGCAGGCATATAAGATCAAGAGGCCAAACGTCATTGAGTTCTTCGCCGAGGCTTCTCTGTGTGACGTCTTGGTCTTTGAACTTACAGGAATGAGATAAAGTCATTTTCCTCTGAACTCAGATCAGTTCTTCAGTTCACTCTTATCAGAGTCGACATGCAGCACCCCCTACAGTCCTGCAGTTGTACTGTACTCTACTAATATATATATATATATATATATATATATATATGGTATTTTTGTTTCTTTCTCTCATTCTCTCTCTCTTTCCAGTGTGTCTGGAGGCGAGTTGTTCGACCGGATCGTGGAGAAAGGTTTCTACACTGAGAAAGACGCCAGTACGCTCATCAGACAAGTACTAGATGCTGTAAACTACCTCCATAGTATGGGCATCGTACACAGAGATCTCAAGGTGAAAGAATCACACCTACATTCACAGATATTGCTCTGGTTTGAAGTGTTTGATTTTAATGTGTCCGTTTCGTCTTCAGCCTGAAAATCTGCTCTATTTCAACCCTCAAGACGGCTCAAAGATCATGATCAGTGATTTCGGCCTGTCTAAGATGGAGGGGACGGGTGATGTCATGTCCACAGCATGTGGAACGCCGGGATACGTGGGTAAGAGTTTAATTATGAAAGAGAGATGGAGATGGTTATGATTTTGCGTCGCTGTGGGTTATGTATTTTAAAAAAGCATGAATGATTTTGTCGGTTGTAGATGTGCATGTGCATACAGATGTGTGTATATAGATTTTAGCAATTGTGATTTTAACACAAGTGACTGCTTGTGTTGGTTCATTTGTGTGCAGCCTGTATCTGGCACTTGAAGCTTACTCTTATCTCAGACTGACAGAAGTGCCCCAGAGTCGCCTGCTTTCCCCCTGCGATTAGAGCGACCGCAGCACTTTGAGCCAACATGGCCGCACGTGAAATAAACACACACAGCGTCTTTGAACATTAGAAAATACTGAATTAGAAAATAAACGAATGCCGCTGTTAAAAATAACGTTTGTTAATTGAAATAGGAGCTAAAATAAAATAAAAAAATAGATTTAGACATTAGACATTAAACTTAGACATTAGAAATGTTGCCTTGGCAACTAACTGAAATAAAATAAGTTTAAATTGAAGTACTAAAAATAAATTAAAGCTTAATGGAAAACAAATGACAGAAAAAAAGGCTAATTTAAAATATTAATACATGCTATAGTTAGTATATACATAGTAAAATAACACTGAGCGGTACCATGGCACAGTGGTAGTATACCACAGGACTGAATGATCCATATACCATGGTATTCACAACATGGTACTCCAAGGTACTTAGAGGATACCATGTTATTACCATGGTTAATGA
This sequence comes from Rutilus rutilus, assembly GCF_951802725.1. Taxonomy (NCBI): domain Eukaryota; kingdom Metazoa; phylum Chordata; class Actinopteri; order Cypriniformes; family Leuciscidae; genus Rutilus; species Rutilus rutilus. The sequence goes on from NC_140212.1 coordinate 5,173,862, forward strand.
TGTCCAAAAAAACATCAGATGGAAAATAAATATCTGTAACACTTTACAAGAAGGATTTTTTTTACATTAGTTAAAGCATTGATATAATTATCTAACTAACAACTGTTTTTACTACAACTATTTATTAATCAGGTTAAATTATACAGTTTATAAATATAAATTGTTTCATTGTTAATAGAATTCATGTTTGTTCTCATCCATTTAGTAATGTTGAAAAATTAAATAAATGGTGTAGAAATAAACATGAACCAAGCTGTAAAACATTAATAAAAGCTGTTAAAGAATTGGGTATGACTTTATTTTACAGTGTCCTTGTTACACGTTACATGCAGTTACTGTAGTAATAACTATAAATGCATATTTGCATAATTAAATTAAACGCAGTGCATAATTGTTTGGGTAAGTTACTCTAAAAGAGTAATTCATTACACTTCCAATAGTGTAACTAGATTACTGTACTAATTACTCTCTCTAAGTATTGCATTACTCATTAATAATTAATTTCTAAAGCCCATATCAACCCTGACCAGTTGAACAATACAAGGATAGACGTGAAACTGCTCTTTTAATTCTTTCGAATAAATAATGTCAAATTGCATAAATTATTCTTGAACTGACCAAAATATTTAAAGGGAGACTCTTGCATTAAAGATTTAATATATTTTAAGATATTCTATCATTAGAATTAGTATTTAATCAGAAGTAACTAATTAAATTATAGAAGAATTAAGAGTAATCCCTTACTTTACTTTAATTTAAAAGTAATTAAATTACAGTAATCAATTACTTAGTAATGCATTAAACCCAACACTGAATTACATGCAACTAACTCTAAACCAAACCCCAACCCTAAGTACATGTTGGTTATTAATTTTACTCAGTACTTAAATGCACTGTAAAGTTTACAAAGACACCTTAAAATAAAGTGTAACCAACAGTTGTTCATGCAATAACTAATGTAAACGAATTGAACCTTATTGTAAAGAGTTACCCAATAAACAAACCATGCATTATTTAACTTATCAGTGTAGTAGCTCTAACATTAAAATGAATAAGAACATGCAAGAGTCATCATGTGGTCTATAACTAGACCAGAGTAAAGTCACCAGAGTTAACCTGCAGGGGTTTCATGGTGTTGAGTTTCCTACATGCCTCTTCATGCATGCATGTTTAAGACAGTCTTTACGTGCAAGTTTCCATGATAACCGTGTTTAAACGGCGCTGTGGTGGCTATAAAACCCCGCTTCAACCAGTTGCATCCTGGGCTGGGGTCATCCTGGGCTGGGGTCATCCTGGGCTGGGACGCTGCTGTGTGTGAGGTTTCTCTTCAATGGAAACACTAGACTCCAGCCTGAATGAGAGCAGCTCGCAGGCATGCATTCTGTGTGTGTCTCTGGCATGCCCTCTTTTTGTCTTTAAATGGTAACAGTCTCACACCAAGCTCTCCAAATCAAATTTAAGGATCAACCGCCGTCATCATTTTCTATCCTTTAGCTCCTCATCTTTCTCTGTATTTTTGTTTTGTCCCTCTCTCTCTCTCAACTCTTTAGTAGACACTTCAAATGTGATGATGGGATTATACTGATCATAGCCTCAAAATAGCCCGTCTTGGAAAACATCCATTCCTGCAGTCCTGAGACAGGAATGAACGGTTTCGTTTCCATAGGGAGATGAATTCAAGCAGGTTTTGTTTGCAGATACTCAATTAAACTGCAAAAGAAGCCCGTATGACCTAATGCAGTATGGATGTGTTTGTGTTGTGTAGAGTGTAGCCACGATATTTTAGAATTGTAGTACCTGAGCTGTTCAAAATAGTCAACTTTTACTATTACAAACTACTTTTTCCGACAAGTAGTGGTTCAATTACTGTTGTTCCTCATAGTTTTGCACAGCCTTGCAACCGAGTGAGCATCACTGACAAGTGGTCAGATTTGTTTTAATAAATCATTTGTTTAGATGACTTATTTCAATGAACCCTTTCCAAAAAAACAAAAACAAAGAAAGATTTGTTGATTCATTAGTTACTGATTCAAAGTCTCTGTACCTCATTTTAGATGTGCTTTTTTGCAGCAAAATTAATACTTATTTAAATATTTATGTTTAGCACTGTTTTTGTTTCTTAAAAGACAGGGTAGGCAGGATTTTTCTAAAAAAACTTTTTCCCAAATTTGTTTAAACTGTCTTTATATACCAATACATAATTAAAATGTAAGTACTCTGAAAAAGAGAGTATAAAAATCGAGTGTCTGTAGTCCTCTCAGGGCTGCAATAAACACAGCTACTTATTCCATTCACTCCCACCCCCTCCCTTCTGGGCTCCTTCCAAAGCCACGCCCCCAAAACACATGAACGCGCGATGCCGACCGCTCAGCTTGGAGGACGCGTTTGCCAGCGCCGAGCGGAGAGGAGCGCAGTGCATGTAGTGACATCATGTCAGAATCACATGTAATAAAATACCTAACCTAACTTTACCTAATACAACCTAACTTTATCATTATGAATATAAACAACTAACATGGCTGTTAGTACTCACTATCAAGCTAGCATATCGATACTGGTAAAGTTTCAAATATATTGAGTTTGATACGGTAACGAGCTTTTAACATAAGGCAAAACTAAAAATTGATACACGGTTTCCCATTACCATCAGTTACACTGTGATGAAGGTGAATTTCGTGTAAGATTCATAACATATACGGTGTTTTGCATGTAAGAGCTTCCACGATGAAAGCACTGTTGGCTCTGATGAGGACTAACGTTTCACTCCGGTGACAAGTAGCCTACCTTTCTACCTTACTAGTTCCTTTTTCCGCCTTGTTTGCCTTCGTTGACTGTATATGCAGGTACTGGGAATTTTGACTGCTCTTTCTCTGCCATAATTGTGATTCTTCCTAGCTTCCGCGGCTCTTCGCCTCCTCGAGTCAAATGGGTGCGCGCATGTGGGCAGCTCCTGTAGCGGCAGGGGTGGTAGCCATGGTAGCGAGGGAGAGTGACAGTCGCCCAGCCAATCATTTCATTCGTTCCGAATGGAAATAAGTAGCTGTGTTTATTGCAGCCCTGAGAGGACTACAGACACTCGATTTTTATACTCTCTTTTTCAGAGTACTTACATTTTAATTATGTATTGGTATATAAAGAAAGTTTAAACAAATGTGGAAAAATTTTTTTTTCGAAAAAACCTGCCTTTAACACATATTATTTTATCATTGTGTGTTTGAGATTTTTGTAGTGATCCTAGTCGAGATCCTTTCAATGGCATTAGATATATAGCTCAGTGTTCATGTATTTTACTCTAAAGTTGCTAAAATTATTTAAACTAAACTAAACTAAATTATTTTTGCCAAGAATATTAAGTCTGCTTCATGTAAGAACTGCATTTTTAAAAAGTATATAAAAAGGCTATTATGATATATACTGAATTTTTTTTTATTTTGAATCAGATTTTTGATTCAGTGAAACATGTTGAACTGATTCACTGATTTGAATCAAACCTGACAACAAAATCAAACCATTGAATCCAACTATTCTCTAACAGAAGTTGCTACTGAAGTTTATATCGTAACACTGCCATACTTGAGTCGAGTTACTGACCAAATAAAAAGTAAAGTAAAATTCACAGTGTTGCTCAACTGTATAATGCCAGCAAAATAACTGTAAATATATTGTGATGATTTAATACATAACACAACCCTAACTGAGATCCTTGTACTTCGTTTTTTTTTTTTTTTAAATGATATAATCTGACAATTATCTAAAAGATAAATAGCTTCAATGTAGCTCCTTTTCCGAAGAGTAGCTTCACTTTAGATGAAGTACTTCATGAATTATGCATGGCTTGTAACCCGGCAAGCTAAAAAAGTATCTTCCTCAACGCTGCTACCTGTGTGTTTTTTGGAGATGTTGTTTAAAGGTCATAGAGTTTCTATCATTTCTAATGGAAATGTGCCTTTTTCATTTCAAGAGCTTTTCAGAAAGCGGCTTTCATAAGTAACAGACTAGTCCAGCCCTGAACCATAGAACCAAAGCTTTTGTGTCGAGAGTGAAAGCCTGTTTCCTGAAGGGAGGAAGAAAATGTCTAGAGGCAGAATAATAGATTAAATTTAGAAGGACTCAGGAGGCTCAACCTCCCGTGGAGAGTAACAGGATTATGACAATGCGAGTGTGTGTTGCTCAGTCTCAAAAAGTAGTTTGTCCTGATGGTAAATTGAGTGCCCTTCATGATTTCTATGATTGTCTGCTGTCTAACACATGCATGCACATACGGTCTACTATACCTGCATGTTCTCTTATAAAGAGCTGTAAACATCTTTATTTTCTGCTATTTAATCTTAAATAGAAAAACAAAAACATGTTAAAGGGGACCTGTTATGTAAAATTCACTTTTTGCAAATCATTTTACTGCTTCACAAACGAGGGTCAGTTCAACACTGGGTTTGCACAAAAGTTGTTTCTGAAGGATTTTTGGATCAACATGACGGTGCATGCTAGTTGACGAGTTGAATCAACTTAACTCCTCAACAACTACATAAATGTATCCACTAACCATTCAGAAAGGTCCTGTTGCATTATAAAAGTCTTCTCAGGGTTTAAATGTGTAATGCTAAACACCGCTACTGAAAATTTCTGACATTTTGGCATGTATCCGAAGCACGAGCTGTAAAGGCTCCGCCCTCTTCTGGAAACGGGGCGGGGAGCAGCAGCTCATTTGCATTTAAAGAGACACACACAAAAATTGCACACTTTTGCTCACACCCAAATAGGGGCAAATTTGACAAGCTATAATATATGATCTGTGGGGTATTTTGAGCTGAAACTTCACAGACACATTCGGGGGACACCAGAGACTCATATTACATCTTGTGAAAATGGCCATAATAGGTCCCCTTTAAAGTTGCTAAACACCTAAGCTTGAATTCTCAGGAGAGATTTTATATAGTTGCAAGACTAACTAATAAGACAGGAATGGTGTGATTTGTTCGTCTCAATCGGATCTGTTTCATTCTCTCTTCTCAGCACCAGAAGTTCTCGCTCAGAAGCCGTACAGTAAAGCCGTGGACTGCTGGTCTATCGGAGTCATTGCCTACATCCTGTGAGTACCCACAATGCTACACTCGTCCTTTCATTTATAAGCTGAGGAGTCATTCAGCTATGGTTTGAATGAGACTTTCATGCAAAAACAAGATCGGAAGAAACAGTAAGTGACCCATCTCTCCTGATCAGCTGCAGATGTTGTGCCCCACTTTACTCAGACCCCTTATATGGTGCAGTTTGAGCGAGTCTGAGTCATTAAAACAGGAAAAAGAGAGTTTGTGTCTCACAAATATTTAAGCTGTTGATTGATGGAAGATTTTCATTTTCTCAGCAGATGTTTTATGGAAATTCTATCTTACCAATAAATACTGTGGTGGTACAGTGTTACAGTGATGTATGAGATGCAAATGCCATGGCACTGATATATTATGAAGGATTCACATACTCATAAACAATGGTATTTGCATATAGGGCAGGGTGACAATTAATTATTATTAATTTTATTTTATTTTATTTTTTTATGATGATGATGGTTGATGTTTGAGATTTATATATGTGACGGTATCAAATTTTCATATAACGTTATATTATCCAGGTGTTTAATTAAGTTACCAAAAAGTGTTGTCCTCCTAACAGGTTTAATAACTTTTTTCTGATGATTAACACCATAGTGAATACAAAAATACAGATGGTTGTTTGAGCAAAATCATTGTGAATATATCATGACTATTCAATAGGCTATTATTTGAGAAATCCCTACACTAAAAGTCTCTTAATTGCACCGTTTTTCTCTCTCAGTCTGTTTTCTTGCGGGAATGTTCATAAGGATACTGAGAATGTGTCATAAAAGCTGTACATTTCACGAGCTGTGGCCACCTGCTCTTCTGTGCGTGTGTATTATCATTTCACTGGGTCTGAGTGGAGACAAACCAACATAAAACAAGCTTCGCATCACCTTCTCATATCTTAGTCTGCTGCAGATCTCCATGTACATCTGAGTCATTTCTCTTTTGTTTTGGTCTTTCGATCCCGGCTGCTTTGGGTCGACTCCTGCGCCAACACAAACACTCACACTGTCTGTCAACAAACTGCTGAAGCTGTCGTTCAGACTGCACTTCCCATCACTCCCACTCACAGCTGTCCTGATCAAAAGAATTCACACGGGTAACACTTTATTTCGATGGTCCGCTTTAGACATTCTACTAACTATGAGACACTTTGCAATTTAAAAACATTTTTGTGAGCGCAAGCTATGTTTCTCGTGGGAGCGCAAAACATTTTGCTAAGGAACGCTAAGTTTCTCAGGGGAACGCAAAGGTTTTGCTAGCGGACGCAAGTTTCTCAGGGGAACGCAATAAACATTTGCGAGAGAAGGCAAAAGCACTGACTTATTATTTTTCCTACCACCACCATGTCCCTTTAGGGGCTCCATACAGTCTACTGACATTCTACTTTGCAAGTACATGTCTACTTATATAAATTATACAATAAAAAATGACAAAAATCACATTATAAAAATACTAAAATGGAAGCTGAAATTATACAAATTAAATCAATGAATTGATACAATAAAACAATATAAACACTACTAAATAAAGGCCTGTGCCCAGCTCCTCCTCCGCTAGAGCTTGAGTCAGATCTCATGGATGGTTGGCCTCCTCTCAGGTGTGATTATTGCAGTGACAACCGGCCGAAACCATAGCTAATTCTCTTAGCGTCTGATTAGCTAAGAGAGAAAAACACAAAGCTAATGGGGTCGAAATCAGGCAGAAAATTACCTTCCTTTTCTCCCCCACTGCCTCTGTTCCCCATGAGGAAAGGTATTTTAATGGCTTTGATGATGGGAGGGAAAAAAAAACCCATTCCAAGAGATTTGATTTACATTGCACAGGTTTAATCAGCTGTCTTTCTTTTCTGATTTCCAGAGGCCCATGGGGTTTATTTACGCTTATTTGTTGAGCGTTATGTTCACTGTTAAATCGAGGTGTCCGCTGATGTGTTTTCAGTGGATTACAGTGATAATGTAAAGGTATTGTTCACCCAAAAGTTTCCTCAGGGCTAGGGCTATTAATCGCCAATATGACAAAATAAGCACTAGAAAAGTAGTCCTTTTGCACTGTTTTGTCATATGGACCATTTTTATGAAGCTGTGTTTATGAAATGTAAGTAGTACGGTTGTGGGTTTGATTCCTAAGAAATATATACTGATTAAATTAGTAGTTCTCAACCAGGGGGCCTCAAAATGACAAAGCAAAAATACAGCTTCAGATATTGTTGTGGACAATGGGGGAAGGGGGACTTGAAGTCAAAAAGGTTGAGATCCACTGGATTAAATGTGTATGTTGAATATCCTGCAAGTGGAAATGATAAACTCATGCGTTTTCTTACAGACTGTGTGGTTACCCTCCCTTTTATGACGAGAATGACTCCAAACTCTTTGAGCAGATCCTGAAAGCGGACTATGAGTTTGATGCACCGTACTGGGATGATATTTCTGATTCAGGTATATTCACTCTCACACGTGTAGAAGAGAACTACATCATGCTTATGCTCTGGTTTATAAGGGTTTAATCTATAACACACTCAGTAACCCCACATGCTGCCAGTAAGAGTGGAGAAATGTTTTACAGGAAACTGGAATTCGGTAATTGCTACAGGCTCTAGCTATGTGAAATTCTTCCAAGCTATGAATCAGGGAACAATGAATGAATCCAAATGGTGTTGTCAGAGCTTCCACTGATAAACTCAAAGTCTCAGTTTTATCTCACCAACAGGATGAATGTTGCACACTGTAGACAATTTCTGATGCCTTGAAATGTCTATATAGTTCAATCGTTCTATGTATGCATGTATGTTTTGTGTGTGTTTTAATGTTTATGTTTAATGTACAGCAAAAGACTTCATCAGTTGTTTGATGGAAAAGGACCCCTCAAAGCGATACACATGTGATCAGGCCCTTCGACATCCCTGGTGAGTCTAGTGATGTCCTGATCTATAAATAATCTATAATAATAATAATATCTTACCATTAAAACTCCTTTTTATAATGAAGCAATACTATTAAATATAATAATTTAGAGTGAAACTATCAATAATTTAGTAATAATTTTTTAATTAATAATTTCAGTTAATAATTTAAGTAAATTATTCAAATAAAGCAATAACATTAAAATAAATGTATTTGTTAATAATAGTAATAATATCTTACATTATCATTAAAACTCCTTTTTATAATAAAGCAATAATTTTAAATACTATTTTTATTATAATTGATAGTAATAATAACCAGTTCATAAAATAGTACATTAACCAAATGTAGGTGAAATAGTCACATGATGCGAAAAAGGAAGCATTTAATAAAGTTAATTTTGTACCAGTAACAGTAGAACTCAGATCATTGTTCTTTGTGATTTGTTTTGTTGGACTGTCATTCGGGTCCTCTAAGACACTTGAACTGGACCAGACCAATTAAACTGTAACCTCATAAACAGCATTTAGAGACTGAGTTTTATTTCACTTTATTAGTGCAAAGTTTCATTGGTATTAAGTGGAGACGCTATCTGCGTCAGCTGGGGATTGCATGTGTGTTCTGAGTATCAGGCTGAATTCTGTCTCTCTATTATCATGCACCAAGATCTCTCTCAAGGGCAGGAGGAAAGCAACTGAATAAACGCTAGCCAATTAAAACACTGCGCCTAATCTCACATTATGTATTCCGAAGCGCTAATCGGCAATTAGCACATCCTCTACAGGCACCGTTAACAAGCCTTTACCGAACACAGGATTTTGAAAATGGAAGGATTGAAAACCATAGGGAATATACACACTTTGTAGTAAATCAAAGTGCTTCTCGAGAGGAGAGATGAGAGGAGACCAGAGTTTTGACTTTGTCAATTTGCTTTCCAGGATCGCAGGAGACACCGCGCTCTGCAAGAACATCCATGAGTCCGTCAGTCGACAAATGCGCAAAAACTTTGCAAAAAGCAAATGGAGAGTGAGTACAAATGACCTTGTAAATAAGACCAGAAACACACTTTATGCAAGTATAGTCTGTGAACACATATTGAAGATTTCAGCTTGTGTAGCTAGAAGTATTTGGTATTTGGAGTGCTGTACGGTTTGGGCCCATGAGTCAGTCTGTGAGAATTGTCTGTTTCACTTCTCATTGTCCATGACTTCTCGTCTCTCCACATAACAGCAAGCCTTCAACGCCACGGCCGTGGTTCGCCACATGAGGAGACTGCAGTTGGGCAGTAGTATGGGGAGCAGCATGGACCAATCGAGCTCCGCCAACCAGAACCGCACACTGAACGCGAGCCAGACTCCAACTCTACCGCCCAACACTACACCAAACTCCACTCCGGCACTTACCCAAAACCACAAACCTGCTGCCAACCCAAATGCCGTTCTTATTAACGATTTGGCCACAGGAAACACCTCTATACCACGCAAAGACTGTAAGTATCAATTGTTTTTTTTACATATACATAGTAAGTGCCGTCAAATCAATTATTCACACCTAACATAAAAGTTTGTAAATATATGTGTGTGTGTATATATACATACATACATGCATGCATACACACACACACACATACATACATATATATATAGATATAGATATACACACAAACTTTTATGTTAGATGCTGTGGGATTACACATTTTTGTAAATTTTATGTGTGTGTATATATGAAGAGTTCAGATGCAAAAGCCTCTAAGTGCCATCTGAAATTTTCTTCTAGAATGATAATTTTTATAAAGCTTGTATATTTAAGTTAAGTAATTTCACTTAAATGACAATTAATAGGTCATTTGCATTGCCATTTAAGTGAAATTATTGACCTTAAATATACGAGCTTGATAAAAATGATCATTCTAGAAGAAAATTTCAGATGGCACTTAGAGGCTTTTGCATCTGAACTCTTCATATATATATATATATATATATATATATATGTATACTGCATATTAATACACAGACACATATATGCCATTGCTCTCGATTAATCGATTTGACAGCACTAGTATTTACCTTTTTGCTCTTCAACAATGTCTGTCAAAAAAAATAAAAATAAAAATACATGTTTAAGGCATTTCAGACATACATAAGAATTAAGATATAGAATAGCATCTAGAAAAATATTGAACTAGCTACATTTGCCTAGCCCTAGTTTCTATATTAAATGTATCAGTTTCCATGCATGCACTTCTAAGCAGTGAATTTGCATTTGTAGGTACGGCCCCTCCCCACACTTCCTGTTCTCTGGCATCAGCTGCTGCTTCCTCCTCTTCCTCGGGGGCGGAGCCCTGCAGGCCCCTCCCTCCCTCCGTTGCGTCGGTGAGCACAGTGCTAACTGGGACCAAGTGACGCCAGGTTCTGCGGGGAGAGAGCTGGGAGGCCACTGCCCTGTGAGTCCTGCCCCTCAGCCCGCTCCCCGCCCTGCCGTCCTGTAAGGCAGAGGACTGACCCATCGCCATAGCATCACTGCGCGCCTAATGCACTCCTGCCATTTAACCTCCAGGCCACTAGAGGGTGCAATGCATGCAGCGGCAGGAGACAGAGATTTCCAGCAGATGGCTTCCATTTTGAGAAGTGAATTCGTGCGGCTGGACAGAACTGTGGTGTCTTTGCTATGAATGTGCTACGAACCTCGCCAGCCATGTTACCTTTGGGGAAAAAAACGAACGAACGAGTCAAAAAGAGCGCAGAGGTTCAGGTGCGAAAGTGTGTGCATGATCGTGTCCGCCCTTATAAGAGGACGGCGCCAATGTCAAACGATTCTTCTTACTATATCGTAACATGTCTAGCTCTTCCCTCTTTTCCCTTTTTACTTTCTCTATCTACTCACGATTTCTCGTATTCCTTCTTAGCTACCATTCTGATCTTTCGTGGGTTTTTCACTGATGTGTCATGCTGACCTGCAGAAGTGCTTTTAATATCACGTTAAGACTGTTTTGCGACATTTTCTGAGTCAAGACTTCTGTTTGCACATACGAGAGAACATTTACTGGCGCTTTACAGTGTTTTTACAAACGCGAAGCTGGGAGATTATCGATTTGAGACCTCACAGTTGGGTTTTAGCATCACGAAGTTCAAGATACCTGATAAAACAAGCAAGATGTTTGATTGTTATCTTACTAAACTGGACTTTTTTTTTTGTTTTAAACGCAGAGAAAAAGCAGCTTGTTCCTGTTTCTATCTGCTTTCAATACACACGGACAGTAAGTGTTAGGTACTGAATATAGTATAACTGTTACTCAAACACACACAAATCTCCCGAAAAGCCATGGCAGCGTCTTTCTACGCCCAGTGTACGAGTTCTCAGGGAATTCCGCCACTGCACTGGGCATCATAGTGATGGGATCTATCCTAAACGCCTCCATGGTTTGAGCTTTTCTCATCCAGCCAGAATAATGTCAAAAATGTAGTTTAGGATGATAGACAGCTGTTTAACTCGCGCATACGATTGTATGACAATTTCACCATGCGGTAAAACTGACATGTTATGCTACATTTATGCTGTATCAGAATTAGCCTACCACAATTTAAAAAAAAAAATCAAATTACTAATAGAGTGCAACAGCCGGGTACCGGAAGTAGAAATGCCATTGATTTTTTCCATAGGGGAATAGATTTTTAATTGTAACTTACTAAAGCCTTTAAATACCTAATGTGAGCTACAAGGTTGTTAACGCTATATGCTTTTGTTGAAGCCTTCAGTCTTTATTATATCTCTACTTCCTTTTTAAATAATCATGTTTAACAGCGGAATTCCTGGTGAGAAACTACATTACCCATGATCCTTTATATCAATCATTTTATATTTATCTGGTGTTTTTACTTTGATTGTCATTTGCAATGCTTCATGGGATTTGTAGTTCTTTCTCTGAGACAGCCTTGTACTTTTTTTTTCCCTCAGTACTCTTTTTTTGCTTATTTTTGTACGTTTGTTATGTTGTGATTGACCTTGTAACTGGTTGGTTTGGCTCATGGCGTATAACTATTAAATTAAGACTTTTTAAAAAATCCCTATGAAAAGAATTAGAAAGAGTGCATGCACTGTTGCACTCTATTACACATTGGAAACAAGTTAAAGGTGAGGCCGATTTTTCTTTTGTGCAACAAATGATAGACGGGGAGTGTTTTGGAAACTCGTTTGAAACTGGTCACTATTTTTGCACTGTTTTGTAATGGAAGTGGTGTAGGAACTTCACTTTTAAAGGCAGTTTTGTTTAGATACTGCGAATATTTCTAGTTAATATGTCATTTTATCAAAGACAGTGTATCATGGTGTGCTTTCTTTGCTCTTCCTGAATTCGCAAGAGGTGAATTAAGGTGGCTATGAAGTGTTTTGCCTTCCTCATCAACAAAGTCAAGCATATATCCATTTGGCGTAATGACAGGTTCATTTTTTTTTTAATCATTTTTGGATGGGTAATTCTGAGACAGTATTAACGCAGCATTACTTTAATGGAACGGAAGCCAACAAGGACTTTCCAGTGCGATTCAAAGTGGCTGAATTTCTATTATTGGTTTAAGGGCTAAGTTAAGGTTTTTACACTTCCTTATTGATGGGTGACGGGGTCTTCTGTCCTCTGCTATTATGTCCTGTCGGGTTTTTAAAGTGACTGATGTCTTCTTTGCCCTTTATGGTTTGCTGATATCACAGGAGGGAACCAAGATTTAGGAGTGTGTGACATTTTCCAAAGTGCCATTGAATATCTTCATGCATTTGACATTAGTTTGGTCCTGAATGTTTGTTTCAGTGTGGGCGGCGCCTCACCATGAGGGCTTTGAGCTAATGGGTTTATTTTTCAGTCAGGTCATGCATGCACCATTTTGTCTTCATTTTCACACCCGAGAGGAGCTTGTAATCTCATAACAGAGAAGCTTTCCACAAAATAACTGGGGCAAAGTTACTGTGCGGTTTTGTATGTCACAAAAACTATTTTCTTTGAGGTGAACCATAATGCACATTTCTGTTAAAACATTACGGTTGTTTAAATGAATGTTAAGCTCTTTTGATAGCATCTGTGGCATAATGTCGATTACCACAGGAAATAATTTCAATTTGTCCCGTAGTTTCTAATAGTAAAAGTCTATGGAAAGGCATCACAGACGGATGAAGAGCCAAAATGTGAAGCTCATATTTTTGTTAAAGCATTTCTATTCATTTTTCTGTGTTATTTGGGATTTTAGCTGTGGGACGACCGTCCTGGACTTCTAGTTTGGTGTTGCTTACATATTTACTGTGAGTCGTGTCATGTAAACAGTATCTTTTTGGTATCCCGTGCATTTTGTATGATTTAGGGGTTGAAATTGGATGTAACTTTGTTCAAACAAGGTTAGTAAGCAATTTTGTTTGGCTAGTCTTAAAAATGATATTGCTGTTCTCTAAAAACATTTATTTTGGTGCAATTTCTTGCGCTTGTAGACTTTTATTGTGTCGCTACATTACTGTAAATGTCATTTTTGCTTGTTTCTATAAACTGAGGGACAATTAGAAATGATTTTCTGTGGTAAAAGGGCTTAACATTTTTGGCCTAGGTGTTCATGTACTCTGTGTTTGTGAGTGTCACCTTCTTCTGTGTGTATTTATGGGTGTAAAATGCAGGAAATGTGTCCGATATGCTGGTTTTGAATTTTTTAAACCCTCACTAGGATATGCAGAAAAAGTATAAACCAAAACGTTGGGATGTTTTGAATGAAGATAAATATATACAGTTACTGCCACTCCTCCAAGCCAAACATAAATGTATTTAAATATAGTATAACAATTAGGTATATGAATTCATTTTAACATTAAATTCAGTAAATGCATGCACGCACATGTGCCATGGCTCTCACACAAACACACACACACACACATCCTGATCAGTCAGTGAGTGCAATGAAGGACAGAGAGGAAGTCAAAAACGATCTGTATTCGCGATGTTTCAGATAAATTAGATTATAGCATCACTGTCGTCTGTCTGTGTCCAGAGCAAATCACTCTGTGTGTCCGAAGGCTTTGTAAATAGACTGTGATTGTGACGTGTCTATCATGTTGTCCCTGAGATGTTAGTGTGTGTCTCTCATCTCGTTCTCTAAACACTGCCTTTCTCTGCAGTTGTCGGCCACACACTGACTGTAATACACAGATGTATATTCACAAACTCGTGTCTCTTGCTGTATGTTGTTCCGGTAAAATCACGTTTCTATTGTACAAACTTCAGTCTGTGCACTTCACACGATCAACATGGTAAATATTTAACGAGGATCAGTTGTGATGCAATCTTTTCCCAACATTCTATTTTCTTTTTTCTTCTTGTTTTTTTTTTTTTTACCAACTCAGGCGTCACTTTTGCCTCTTACGATGAAAAAGCTGTGACTGACAAGTGTCTGTGCTACCCAGTGACTGTGCAGTTTTAAACTTGTCCCTTGAATGTCGACTTATTTGCAAACTAAGAGAGAAAATACATTGCAACTGCATCGAATGATTTAATAAACAATTGCAAGCATGTTAAATGCGCTTTCCGATTCAACCGATTGTTTGCGTATTTTCAAAAGTCCTCACCATGTAACTATATGTATGAAGAAATATGTCTGTATCTATATGAATATATATTTAAAAAATTGCAACTCTGGCAATGCAGGCCTTGTGATCTCTGCATCTCTGACACAACCTGTCCGAAATAAAAGTTGCCCAGTGAAATGTGAATTATATACTCATATGCATGTGACAATGATGATCATATTTTGGGAGTGGCATACGAATACTAACTTTACTGTGACGTGATCTTCTGTTGATATGGGGCTTGTATATCCAATGCCTTTGACAATCATCTGCACATATCAGAGTTTATATTCCATGCTGTAAAGCAATGGGGAATGAATGATTGTTTTTTTTTTCCTTTCTTTTTCCTTTCTTTCCTTTTTCCTTAAATAAATCCTGAATGATCATGATATGTCTTTTATGGCTCAATAAGATTCAAGGATCTCTGTGACCCGCATGTTTGCATTCAGCTTTTGAACACTGTGTTTTCTGCCATTAGTTTGGTTTGGATCGCTTTCATTAGCGGTCAGTCAGGCTGGACGTGTCTCCCACCAGCACATCTTCGGGCGCTGCCTCCTGCTACTGACTCAAAACAGACTGGCAAGAGACCATGTGAACATCATCCAGCCATGCATGACCGCTTACGACCCCAGGCATCTGTGCATGTGTCTGGCCAACATGTTAGACATTAGCTGTGTCGAGGAGCCCACATTGAAAATTAAGCTTGCCAAGCGACTCAATATTCAGAAAGTAGGCAGATATTGATAGATAGATAAATAGATAGATCCAGGAGCACTGGCACATTTACTGCAGTATTCAATAAAAACAACTGGATAAAACAGATCAAATAAACACAAACTTAAACTTAACTATGTCTTACAGAATATATTCAGTAACAGCTCTGAACGATTCACTGACTGAGCGAATCTGATTCAAACAGGAAGGTGTGAATCGTTTTGACTAATGAATAATTTTGGATTTGAAAGAACCGGTTCATATTAGTTTCAGAATCGGACATTTTGGTGTTCACGTTCTTTGCAGAAGCACTGGCACGCGCTATCGCCACCTCACGAGTTTTCTGACGATTGTTTACTGACTGTTGGTAACGGCGACTAGATTTTAAATAAATGTCGCGGTTGATTATCTTAATAATTAGGCTATATATTAGCTATTTCTATTCTTTAGTAAAAATAAATAATAATCTGAAAAAAATCTGTTAAAAAACAACAACTAGCGTGTAGTTACGACACGTACCAGCAGGGGCTAACCAGTTAAATTCTGACCCCTGACCCCTTTACTACTTAATGGGCAGTTAGCTTTTGCATTTCTATCTATCTCATGTGATGGACAAGATATTGAGTTGAGGTTTTTCCTTAATTTTCTTTTATGCATTTATAAATTCCAATCCAAGTCCAATCAATCAATCATCTGTCTAAGCTGATGTGGAAACTGATCAACTGTCTTCTCCAAATTGTAGACTACTTCTGCAGACCTGACAGTGCAGAAACCAACTTTCATTTTACAGACCAACATCCCAGACATCTTAAAATAGATGCTGAGATTTCCCCGGAGGAAAGCACACATTGTTTTCCCCCTCACACCGCTGCAGGGAGCAGCAGAGTTTCCCTGTCATTATCCTCTTAGAATAAATGACTTTTAACTGCATCGCCCCGAGATGTGACCAAACAAACTTAACGGTGGGAAATTATGAGTCATGCTAATGCTATAGTTTGGAAAGCCACAAAAATGTTCATCTTTTAGTTTGAAACAAGGGCATTCCAGCAGATGCTGGGGGTACAAATGGGATAACTTTCCCAGAATAGTGGCACACATAACAGAGAAATAAGTATTTTATGTGCACTGACTCACACACACACACACACACGCAAGTCTACAAAAGAGATCTCACAGATCCAGCAGGTCATTCAAAATAAAAACCTGAGCCATTAGATGGCATCTCTGGCTCTTTGTCTGAGGTTTGACACAAACAATCAATTATTTACCCCAGCAATGAGTTCACACACACACACCTATCTAGTCATGCAAAACTGTCCAAACCAACTAGCCTGCAGTGCAATTGATCTCAAACAGCTCACATGAAAAGTATAACAAAATTGTTCAACCGAAAAGGACTGAACATTATGCAAACTGTGATCAGTCAGATGAAAAACACCTCAACACACACACACACAACATGTTATGAAGTCATCTTCACTCACCAATGAAGTTCACTTGAAATGAAGAGATGTCCAACAGTCTTTATTTTGAGCAAATTTTTTCAGATCTGCCAGTCTATGAAGGAATTAATTTTCAATTGAAAGCATGACTAGGGTGTGTAAACGAAATCACCCGGTGGCCATCTTGGCAACACCCCCAACGTTCGTTATTATGAAGTACAGCTGCTACCTGCTATCCATCTGAAATGTCCAACACTATTGGCCAAGCATGTATCAATTCAGAAATCAAATCTGACAGCAGTATAAAACTTTTTTTTTTTTTTTGCATTTACAATTTGGCTCAAAAACAGTTACTGATATGTTGCACACGCATGGCGTTCTCCACTTCCCATGCTGAGAAAAGTTACTTCTTGTAAAACACAATTTCTGTCTTCTTTAAGGATTGCAAATGCAGAGATGCTATCAGCCATTATCAAGTGACCAAAGCCTTAACCCTGTCTTTAGTTAGTCTATTTCTCTGGTTCTTAACTTCAGTCAGAACATCATCAGCTCCTGCTATCAACCTCTGGCCTCTTAGTTCCTGCTATTTGATCACATCTGCAGCTCAAAGACTTTGATAACAGACTCAGACTGTGTTGAAAGTGGAAAAATGTCAATCTGGTATGTTTTGTATTGGGATCAGCTGGGGTTAATGTTTATCTGAGGACTGTGTTTGCTTGGGTTGGAGTGAGATTGAACCGTCTTAGATCTATACGTTCACCACTGTGTGCATGCTGATATGCTGTTGTGGTCGTTTTTTGTGTAGCAGCAGTTGAAAGACTCCTGCAAAGTTCAATATTAGTTCACAATGAGTCATTTTTGTGGATTTAGAGAGCCTACAACTATCTGGGTTCAAGAACTGGTGAAATCAAAGCTACCGTCTACTTAAATGTGTGTTCAAAAGAGAGGATGTACACTCTCTAATGCTGCCACATGTGATAGGAGTCAGCTGGGTTTCTGTCATATCGAATAAGAGAAATGTTTTTAACATTTCTTTCTACTGCATGATGCATGCAGAGTTTCATTACTGGAAGAATTGGGGGTGTAAAGATGAAAATGTTCCTGTGTGTGTGTGTGTGTTTGGTCCTGGTAAACCCTACATTATGGGGACAAAATGCTGAAAGTTTCTCAGAATTGAACTCAGACACATGTTAAACACATTCTCTCTCCCCTTCCCCACTCTCTATCTCAATCTGCTCAGCAGACGAAAGGAGACAGCGAGTGAGGATTTGCCGTCACTGGATCGTCTGCTTGATAACTGAACCTGTGATGCATTACTATCAGCCTCAGAAAGGAAGAATCAGATGTAATTCAATGCAATCACAGTATCTGATTGTGCGCGTGTTCTCACACTTACCTCTGATGTAACTCTGTGAAGTGTGTGTGTGTGTGTGTGTGTAGAGTGATGTAGCTATTCAGGACCTCTATATTTCCTCTTTTAGCTTTTTTTCTTTATTGGGACATCAGCTAGTTTGAAAATGAGAGTCTGATTTAAATTTTGAGTTGATTAATTCTTTTGATTTTGATCTTCACTTTAAGACAAACATTTTATTAAAAGTTTATTTGAATTATTGAAAATGCATCAAAATTACCAATGTTTCTTTAAGAGGGCAAATTAGCTCCACCCCCCTCTAAACACTTTTGCTTTTCTTACATACATACATTTATATTTATATATAATACTCATAAGTATATTCATTCATCCATCTGCACAATCCAATATCAGCTGTCTCAGACTTCACAGAAGTGTGAGCTAATTGCATTTGTGCTAACACTTGAGTTTTACAATTACAACTAAAGACAACCTAAAAATACTTTGAAGAAAGACAGACCAATCACAATCCAGTATGCAAATATTATGATGACAACACTGCTGTCTGTTACATCTTAAACGCTGAATATTGTAACAATTTTCAAACTTTCATCTTAAATTTCTCACAAACTATAGCGTTTACATTTGGAAGCATAAGGGGCAGTTCACACCGAACGCAAATTTATATTTTTAACGCATTTATATTATTTGGTTTAATTCAAAATAAAAGTCACATATTTTTTAATATGACAGAATTAACCCAACTACATTAGGTTACACTAACAAGTAATTTTTTTAATAGTTGTATCAGAAATAAAAGTATTAAAAGTATTCACTTTTAACACTATCATCTTAAAGTTTAAGCTTACTCTTTTAGTGTCAACATTAAAATTATGTACAAAACATTTTAAGCATTTGGAGCTTAACTGCTGTGGAGAGAACAAAAAATTCAAATATAATGTATTTGAAGACCGCCCTGCAGTCCGTGTGAGGCGAGGCAATGCACTGCAAAAAGCAGTATATTTGTCTTGTTTTCCAGTACAATTTTAATGTCAATCACTTTAATTTTGATACATTTATCAGAAAACAAGACTAATTGTTTCATGTCATCTTGCTTCTCAAGTAAATGTCTCTGTTTACGATGTTAAGATATTTGTCCTGGAAAACAAGACAAAATTCAGAATAAGAAAACCACTTTTTGTGTGTGTGTGTGTGTGTGTGATGAGCTCACAGTCCATGTGTGTATCTGTGGCGTGGAGGGTTGTGTTGGGGTGGAATTGCATTGAGGTGAAGTCCTGCACGTCTCTCCGCCGTCTTCACGAGCTCTTGGAGCTCCTGGCGTTCCCGCTCTGCGCGGCGGGACACCTTCCGGGCTTTCCTCAGAGAATGCCTCAGTTTCCCCACTCGTTCTTTTAACTGTTTATTCTTCCTCTCCAGCTCGGCCACGCGCTCCTGGAGCTGTCCAACCCGCTCCTCCTCCTCAAACAACACCTTCTGTACGGAGGAACACAGCAGCTGAAAGAGAAAGAGAAAGAGAGAGAAAGAGGTCACTCTGGTACGTTATAATCAGAGGTCTGTGCACGCATTGATAACCTGACCGAGTGGAATGAAGGTCAATATACAACATGACATCATTTCCAGCCTCCGTCAGCCTTATTATTTCCTGTTGAGCGCTGCCTTTCTTCTCTGGGCCCCTACAGATGCCAGCGTGTGTGTGTGTGTGTGTGATGGAGGCAGTTCAAAAGTGACATGCTGTCATGCCCACGGTAGACACAAGTCGAGGCATGCTGAGTGTGTGTGTGTGCATGTGGAGTGTGTGTGATTGCTGTGTGTATTTGAGCGATGGGAGGACGCATGTTCTCCCTGAACAGCGGAAAGGTCCAAATCCCTATTGTAAAGGGCCAAAGCTATCCTGGACAGAAGAGCGTTCAGAGAAATAAGGAGTGATGAGAATAACTGTTGTTGTGTCCTACTGTCCAAACAAAACACACACTGCTGTAACAACAACAGCCCTCTCCAAACTCCATGAGACCCAGAGCCAGAGACTGACAAGTGGACACCAACACACCTAAAACAACACACATGCTGAAATAAACATCGCCGCTCATTAACAAGGCCTTATGTTTCTCCTTTTGCTTGTGAAACTATGTAAACAGCTATCTAGCAATGCGATTTAATATACAGTTTTTCTCAGTCGCTTTGGTGCATTTCTCACATCACTCTTTACATTTGCACAACAGTTAGTTCAACCTCCACAACATTTAGTCATTTGTGCACATCATAGTAGCAGTTTCTCATTCCTTCCAACAAATTGCAAATGCTTTTGGACATGCATCAATTGCTTTCATACAACTCTCTGCTGTTTTATAACATTATCATTTGCTTATGTCATGTCAGTCAAAATTAACTATACTTGTGAATGCTGAATAGTCATTCCATATAAAACTAATAGTCCTTATTTCATTGCTTGAGTCATTACATACAAAAATGTTGAACTAGTTGTCAAAATCTGTCAAGCAAATTTGACAAATTTTTTTAAATCTTTTTTTTTTCCTGAAAATGTCTCCTAAATTGAACAATTTCTCTCAGGTGAATCTCAGCTTTCACTGATGATGAACGTCTGGATGTGCATGAATGATTACAGTACTATGTATGTTGTATGTTCAGTTCCAATATGTACTGCAGTATTGTGTACAGTTGTGCACAGCTCTACCCAAAGGGAGTTTATGTTTGTTGTAAATAAGGGTGTATTTTTTCTTTTGCACAATGCTGTGAAAAAATTAGAATTGCAAAGAGCATTGTAAAAATGTGAAACATACATATTCAGTGTCTTGTACTCAGTTACCTCACTAAATACAGTAATGTGTAACTTTACTGTATTTTTCAAATGGCTGTGCAAATAGTATGTAGTGCTGTCTTGAGCATTTTCAGGTAGTGTCACCAAGATCTGACTTTTTTGCATTGGAAAACATTTACAGAGTAAACTGTCATAATGAAAACATGACAAAGCCATTTGACTATCTTGTTCATAAACAATGGTGTCAGGACTTTTCATTTTGATGACACTGACACTTTCATTGACATGAATACTTGCTTTTGAGGAATGAGCTATCCATTTTGAGCAAGTGACACGCTTTTGCAGGTAATCAACTAGGTTTTGCAGTTTGTACTAATTGTTTTGAGAACTGCATTAACTGTTGTGCAAATGTAAATAGTGATGTGAGAAATGCACCAAAGCGACTGAGAAAAACTGTAATACGATTTCTTCTTAACGTGGGTGATGTGTATTTACAACCACAAGAGCCAAACATGGCCTGCTTTGCTTTCAGACCCAAACTACACCCAGATGTGGTGGTCAGTGAGTCGTCTTTAACAATAGAGTGTGTTTTTAGAAATGAAAATAAGACAAGAAAGCAGAAAAGATAATGAGAGAAAGAATGAGGAAATGGAGAGAGTTTGGGCACACATTTGGGTTTAGATAGACAGATAGATTGACAGATAGACAGTGAGATAGATAGATAGATAGATAGATAGATAGATAGATAGATAGATAGATAGATAGATAGATAGATAGATAGATAGATAGATAGACTATTAAATGATCTGCCTTCAATTTCCAACAAAATGAAAAGTGTTTTATATGGGACACAAGGAGAGCAGACAAACATGAAGCCACACTAACACACACACACACACACACACACACACACACACACACACACACACACACACTGTAAACCCTACATCAGCACAACATGAGACCTCCGGTTAAACGTTCTTTCAGTCAAAAGCTTCTCGTTATGAAAGCATGGATGAAGTTCAGAATCCATGCATGATTTTTGATTAAATACATTACACATTCAGACATTGTCCTGCAGTGGCAGTGGTGTTTTTCTGCATTTGTCTGAATCAGATTACAGTTTAATAAGTATAATGGGTGTTTAAGATGGATGGTACAGGAAGCAGAGGGTGACATAACACACACCGTTCTGGCTACAGTCACAAGAGCACAGAATCCCTCAGGCAGCCTCAATCCTTTTCCCACAGGAAAGCTCCTGTTTTAAACAGCTCTTATTATCTCTCTGATAATCAGCCCCACCTGTTCCTGCAGCACACACACACACACACACACACACACACACCATCATTATCTTTATCTTCTCTCTCTGCTGCGTCTGTCTCTGTGATTAGTGAAGTGTCACTGTATCTCTTCTATGATCTGTAACACTTGAGTAAATGTAACATTTTTAAAAATGTTGAGGGTTCAGAAAAAATGCAGTTAATAAAAATGAAACAGTTTGAACCCATATATTCCTTCATTGCACATAGACTGTCACATCTGTTTAGCACAGTGGACATCTGTTAGAGGAACCCTACACCTCCTCAGGTCACTGCCTCATATGTAGACAAGCATGGACACTTCAGCGACTGCGTTCACACACTGTCTGCATGACGTACTGTAATCTTCAGACTCAGCGGATGTCCGTGAACACCGACGGTGTGCATCCCGAGTTTTGAGTCCATGCGGACAGTGCATGTACAAAAGCACATGTGCGAGTGATTTGAACATTTGAAAACAAAAGTCAATGACACTTTAGTTTACAATCTCCTTATTACACGTTACATGTAGTTACGGTAGTAATAACTATAAATTATGCATAATTACAAGCAACTAACACTAAACCACACCCTAACCCTATAGTAAGTACATGTAGTTAATTATTATTACTCAGTACTTAAATGTATAATTACACTAGGCGCATTTCCATTACAGATTTGCGCAAAACTTTGGCGATTTTTTCTAAATGTCGACAAAAAACGATTGCGAAATGACGGCGTTTCCATTAACCGATGTTATGCGACTAAAACTTCATTTTTTTCCTCAGGTTTATGTATATCCAAGCCACTGCACTAGCCATTATTATTAATCGAAGGAGATGCATGTGTGTTTTCCAAGCATTAATGGTAAGGAACGACCCTTATTATACTTGTGAGCGTAAACCTGTTTGAGGTTTAGAATCCATTATTCCTGTAATTCTTTTGTCTTATATGAATTTAATAAAGAACTCCGTCTCGTATTCTGTCTTATTACTACGTCAGGTGACCTGTAAATGCGCAAAAACTGTTTCCATTGCAGTTTTGCGAAATATTTCTTTTTCGAATTGCCTGAAAAAGCACCTCACGCGAGCGTAAAAACTTTTTTGCGATAAATGTTTTTTGCCAAATCCATTGGCCGTATTTTCAATTCGCAATTTCAATTTGCGCAATTTGAAGGGTAATGGAAACGCGGCTACTGTAACACAGACACCTGAAAATAAAGTGTAACCCAAAAGTCCCACTTCCATGGTCCAGTTCTTTCCACGCTCATGGCCAAGGAGCACAAATCATTTTTCATTTTAATGTATATGTTTTGTCTGGAAGGAAAGGGAGATTCTCACTGGTTTACTCTGTATTTTCTCTGTTGGTATATTACACTCAATAAACCTGAAACTGTCCACCCTGAGCTGATGACTGTTTTTGGTTAGATGAAGTGGATACTTATCTGTACATCAGGATTCTCAATGTGTTTGTCTGAAGATAAGCCCCTCTCTCTAGACAGCAGACCACCGTCCGAATAATGAGCGCCCCTGTGTTTGAGTGTACAGCAGGCTAATCTCATCAAGGCAAATATAATTTCCACCAGTTGATACTGTGTGTGTGTGTGTGTGTGTTACATCCTCTCAAGCCCTGCCATAACCTCTGAGGACCCCTGACATTCCTCCCGTTCTGCATCGAACCGTCCACAGCAAACACATTTATTTTTTCTTTTAAAACCCACCGCCGTTTCCCCAAGAGGATGTTCACATGTCCATCTGACGTCTCCCTCACTCTTTCTTTTTATTTTCTATCTCAGATTTATTTTCAGTGGCAGATGTGTGTGTGTTTAGGTGGGATAGGTTGTCCAAGTGTGTGTGTGTGTGTAAGGTAGGTAGGGCAGCTCTAGCTGGGAGGTCTTTAATCCGGCCTCTATCGAGCCGAATGAACTCTAGAATTATCTCAGCCTCCTACCGTGATGAACAGTCACAGTCGTCAATACAAAGACCACCAAAGAAAGGGACTAGTGTGTGCTGTATGAACCAGAAGCTCCATTTACCCATGAGAACCTGAACATGTTACTTTCATATTATTCTCACTTCCTCACTTCCACACGGTTTTGGCTACAGCCAATCAGATGCCTTGAGTCATTATTGCAGCAGTTGTTATGTATAGTAATTTGCCAAGTAAGACATGTTCTGTTTTTGTTAGGTCATTTTGTTGATCCTGGAACAACATTCCAGTCCGAAAATTTTATCCTAACAATATCCCAACCCTTAAACCTAACCCTACCCATAAATTATCCCTGAAATCAGAGGGAAATGATAGGTGAATAACACTGATGTAGAAGCACCTAACCCTGTTTGTAATCCTAAACTTGACATAAATTCTAAACTTGTCCCTCAAATCTGATTGGCTGATTGGAGTGTTGTTCCAGGATCAACAAAGATGCTGATCTACAAACATATTGTACTTGGTGAAATCACGTTCACTGTTAGTGCAGTACTACAGGAATGGAAATTGGCTGCTGTTTTACTGTTAAAGCCCAGGTAAAAATAATAGTTGTGCATGCAGACACTCCTGTCTTTAAAAAAGGCCTTTTACGAGCTTCTTGAATTTACAACAGAGTCGTTTCAAAACAGAACGCACTCTGAACGTCTGCCTGTAACGATGCAAAGCTCACATACTGATGTTCACCTTTAGCAGATTCATGCCTTTAAATTCTCTTGACAAGATATACAGTTTTCTGCGTGCCAATGTTAAATCTACATCGTTCAGGATGTGCTCATTTATCTCTGCAACTCTAGTGCATATTGAGCACATCTGTGTCTGTGTGTGTGTGTGTTTATTGGTGCCGTACCCTGCTGTCTTCCTGGCTCTCCCAATCACTATTAAAGTTGTGCACCGTCTGTCCAGCAGAGCAGTTTGAGAACTGGAAGAGGCTGGAAAACAGTCGTCTGTTATCCAGTGTGTCAGGGAATATGGCGTCCTGGAAGTTAACTCCATGAGGGAGGATGTTGTAGTTTTCATCCATTCTGTATAAAACACACACAGATGTTTGTTTGCATATACTGTACTTCTGAGGATGACTTATTGGCTTGTTTGCCGTTAAAAGTATTTTATATAAATTTTATTATAATATCAAAAAATGTATACAAATACTAAAACGAACTAAAAAAAACCCTGTTCTTTTATTTTTTTTAAATAACATGCAATATTTGCGTCTTCAATTTGTTTTTAAGATAAAAGAGGCACCCCAATCTCGATATTAATTTTATTAACTTAAATATTACAAATAAAACTTAATTTTAACAGTTCATTTCAAGTCGAAATAAAATAACTTGCAGTTCAGCATGCGAGTAGAATGATTCAATAACCGCCTCTTAAAGGGATAGTTCATCCAAAGATTAATATTCTGTTATTAATTACTCACCCTCATGTCGTTCCATACATATCATAAGACTTTCGTTTATATGCGGAACACAGATCTTTTTGATGAAATCTGAGAGCTTTCGGTCTCATTGACAGCAACGCAACTACCACTTTGACGCTTCAAAAAGTTCATAAAGAGATCGTAAAACTAACCCATATGATTTGAATAGTGTAGTCAAAATTTTCCTTAAAGACACGACCGCTTTATATGATGAACATATTGAATTTAGGCGTAACTACGCGTAAAAAGTCACGTGTTTTTGAGCTTCCCGGCGTTTCATTGAGAACCGTACACCATGAAAATTATTCTTTCCCCCAACTTATGTTCAGAATAAAAACTGGTGGGAACTTGTTTCCACATAGAAGTGAACCCACCTAAGGAAGAATATGTAGGAGTTGTTTTCCATCACCGTGTGTGACTGACAGCTGAAGTACCCGAGTCCCGTGAGGTTGAGGCGCGAGCCCGCGGGCACCTCCAGCATGCTTCCCCACGCCTGGTCGCATAGCAACTCCACCTCCGCCGCGTACAGTAGCGCGTCCTCCGCGCGCTCGTGCTTCTGGTACGGCAGGTAGTTGTACAAACTGGACGCGTACGGCTCCTCGTGGATGGCCAACACCTTTGCGTACACGATGATCTCGGCGAGTTCAGCCCGACAACCCTCGCTCAGGGGTCGCCACTCGCTGGGTAGCTGGCATGCAAACGCGAACCCGAAACCCAGCGTCAGCAGAAGCGCAAGGTGCATGCTTCCCGTGCCAGTAAATATACCCACGCGTAAAAATGGCTCGTTCACGGGTTCAGTGGATAGGCAATGCAGTGAAGTCACCCATGCAACGGCCCGGGGTCAGTTCACATAGTCCCGACCTGTTCAGACTGCTTTGAAGGTTCACAAGTAAGAGTTCCCACGTCCTGCTCCTCCTCGATCCATCATCACCCCTAAAGTTTGTCTCAGGCCAATCGGACGCGCTGGAGTTTAACCAGCCAATAGACGCGCTGCATCCTGCGTCCACCAGCCTCACTCACTGCTACTGTGCTACATTCCTGGACAGAGGATTTGGACTCAATTTTTGTCTTTATACATTATACAGACATAGATAGATGACTGCCCATGATAATTCACTTTAATCACCAAAACTGCTCTGAAGAAAAATGTATTGGGCCATTGACTTTTCAGTCTTGAAAAGGTTTATTTTATTACATAACATGAGCTTGTCTCTATTGTGTTGCCCTTTTAAAAGTATTTGAAACCTATCCCGTATACCACTTCTATGATAATAATAAACTTGATTTTCTATAGCGCCCTTTAAAAGTTACGTACATCAAAGTGCTTTACAAAAAAATAAAATGAAAATAAAACATAAATACAATAATATAAAAGAAGTGCATTCATAAAAGTGAAGTACATTCAGATACAAAAATACAAATTTTTTACCAAAACAATTCAAGAAGTAAATAGTAGGCTATAGAATAAGATAGTTAGAAAGTAATCAAATAAAAGATACGCTTAAAAGTAGTAGCATGTAAATATCACAATGTATATTTACATGATGTTATTTTTTACTCATTTTGTTTTCCAGGTGACCAGAGTTTGCAACAAAAAAAAAAGTAGCAATTACTCATATAAATAATGTTTAAATAACATTATCAGTTTATATCATGTTGATGATATCAGTGTTACAAAACTATTATTTTGAAAGATTAAAAGTACAAAAGGTAAACTTGAATTCAATGTTTGGCTGTATCTTTTTTTTCTGGGCAATAACGATGGAGATGTCAGCTCCAGTCTCCCCCTAATTATTAGGTTACCAGACTATATTACTTAAGCCAAATTCACACTGGAAAGGTGGCACAGAAGCGCTTCTGAAGTGGCAATTGCGTCTTCACACAGACTATTTAATGCTGCTCAGAGGTGGCATAAATGCATTCACGCAACAATTTTAACTGCATATTGTTATACTAGGGGCAGAGGTGTGTCAGAGCAGGCATCATTTAGTCCGGCTTTTATGCTGCTTTGCGTCTTCTTTCACATATTGTTTTTAGCAGGAACAGAGCAGCCTTAACTCAGCTGTATAAAGACGCCTTTAGTTTTAAACGCATCTCTGTCTCAGTGGCTCCATCTAGTGCATCCACAAAGTCCTTACATTACATGGAACTCAACTTTTAATTATAATAATAATTATGATAATGTAGGCAGCCAATTATCACCGCTGTTGTATGTGCATTATGCATGCATTTGTGGAAGGTTTTGAGACTGTTTTTACTCCATACTGTTGTTATTGCTATATTTAAGAGTTTTATGCCAAACCCATAAATAACATGCAGTATATGGAAGGAAAGAGCAAGGTTGTATCTTCCCCTACGACATTTCTTGTCATCATGTAAATAGGAAAGTATGACCCTTATACTAGAATGAGTACGGGCGTCGAAAAGCCCCTGCGTTTGCCCCAGTTCGGAGTGCGTCACTGCGTCATGTGGGATGACCGTCCTCAGGGCAGGGCAGGCGCAGGGAAATCCCAGACCGCGTCCTGACATCACCGTCAGCTGGTTCAGTGCTGTGAATGCAGAGTAGAGTCTTATGACAGTGGATAGACATTGACCTGTATAACGCTTACTTGTATAGACCAGTCCTTTTGGATCACAGATCCGCGCGCTCATCGCTCTTCACTGACGTCTGCAACAGGAAACGAGCATTCTCAAAACAAGTTGGAGCACACAAGAGGAGAACGCTTTGTGAGTATCGCATTGCTCTTAAATATATCGAGTTATTTAACGCTTGGCATTCTAAAAAGTTGTGTTACTATGTTGCGCATTTATGAAACACATTAGAATGGAGATTAACGAGTGTTAGTTCATTTCTACTGCAAATGTCTTCGTTAACTTTCGCTTTCTTGTGGCATCACGATTGGGTGTCTGTCTTGTGAAACGTCTCGGGTGAGAAGTCTGACCAAACCAATGAGGAAACCAAAGTAACAATGTTTACCACTCATACATCTTGTGTGTTTTTCACAAGTTAATACAATGAGATGTTAAAGGACTAACGTTAGTTCTCCCAGAAATGACTGTCATCATCCTCTACTCACACTCTTGTCATTTAAATCTCGCATGAAGTCGCTTGAAGCCATACGATAGATTTGTGCAGGGTACAGGACGAAATTGAAACCATTACTCACCGACAATCCTCCAAACCAGTGAAACCTTATGTCAACTCGAGAACCTTATCAGTTGGATTCGACATCGAATTGTTCAGGATTATGTGATTTGGATTAACTGTTAAGTTTCGAATTTCCACTTGTATTTTCAGCATACACTTATGTGTGTTTATATAAACTCTCTTTTAAATAAACTTGTTTTAAAATATAAAATATAGTTTAGTGCGTATAGGCCTTTTTACTCATTACATTTTATTTATATTTTCTTTTTATAGTATTGCTAAAGCATATATTCGCCTAGAATTTTAAGTTTCACTTTTCATTCTGTGCTGATGATTGCCTATTTGAGTGTAAGCCATTGAGTCATGCTGTGGTATTTCTTAACACAGCACACTGTAGCTCAACAGACACGAAAACATGGCGTCTGGTTCATCGATGATGAACGGGGACATCAGTCACCCTCGCGGGTCCGGCCCGGGGAATGTGGGCAGTTTAGAGGAGACCCTCCAGCAAATGAACACCCTGATCAAAGAGAACAGAGAACTGAAGGGTGAGATATTAAAACCAACCCTCTTCCTGGAGCTGGAGGCACACCAACAGTACACATGTTGAATGTCTTCCTTATCTGACCTATTTATTTCTGGTTTTGGAGTCTTGCTAATGAGTTGAATCAGGTGTGTTTGATTAGGAAGAGTTTGAAAATGTGTACCATTGATGTGCCTTCAGGAACAGGGTTGGGAAACACTGATTTAAACAGCAGCGTCTCAGTCGTCATAATCTCAGTACATAAACACACTCCATCACGCACAACAATCCAACGTCATTATGTGTATCAACAGAGGCCCTGAAACAGACCAACTTGTCCATGAAGGAGAGATTTGAGGGTCTGTCGGCATGGAAGGAGATGCAAAAGGAGGAGAGAGACTTCCTGGAGAAACGATTAGAAGAGGCCAAAACCAAACTGAACACTATGGATGCAGAGAACGAGATGTTGAAAAAACGAGTGGAAGAGCTGGAAAAAAGTGGAGCTGAGGTGAGCGAAGCTAGAATCACACAACCCAGAAGTATAATCACTTATAAATAGACTAAAGTTAAATATCTGCCGTAGTGTTTACACACTGAACTGGAGGCACTGAGGGCTCAGATTGGTCGTCTTCAGGCTGAGAAGAATGATCTGGTAGCATTGAACTCTGAACTCCAGCTCAAAACGGGACAAGGTTCACCTAGCGACTCCTTCATTGAGATTAGAATAGCTGTAAGTATGCACATACACACACAAACACAATGAAGGGACAACATGTTGCTCAATTTGCCACTCTTTGTACTTTCTTGCACAGGACGATGATTTAAAAGTGACCAGAGATTTGCCCAGTACTCAAAAGGACCTATCTGCTTTCTGCATGTAAGCACTGCGATTAAAAGGCTTACTGTGATTTCCATTTAAATGCTCCTGATTCACCAAATTGTTTATTTTCTTATTTAGCTATAGTTTGTTTGCTAGAAAGAGAGCTACATCTGACAACGCCTCTTTTGGGGACATTCGGTTAAACTGGAAATTTGATTAATAAATAAAACAAATACTTAAGGGTGTGTTCACACTTGTATGTTCACTTGGTTAATTTGGTCCGGACCCCCAAAAAAAACATTTAGTCCTGGTCTGCTTTGCATTCACATTAGCATTTTAACACTGAACCTAAAGATACCGAACATAAAGGCATAGGGATATGTTCACAACCCGATTGGTTGGCTTTTATTATGTATATTTCGTGACACAACTTGCTGTGTGCTGGCCTAAATGCGCTCGTTGTGTGTGCGTAGCCTACGTATGGTATTTTGACCAGCTGAGAACTCGTAAAGAGCTTATAAAATGTGTAAAGGAGTCAAAACAGCGGCAGGAATCGCTCTATCACACACACAAACAAAGATCTGCTGTGAGGAGATGCGGTTCTGACGCCTGTACTGAACTGAGATGCGCAACGTTGCGACTATGACTAGAAAAATCTGTCCTTTTTAGGGTCGCATCTTGTGACATATATCCTGTTTTAGGTTCGTTTACATGTCTTTGGTCCGTGTAGCGATCATATTTCAGTTGAACCGCACCGGAGTTCGTTTGGAAGCTGACCGAGACCTATATTTTCAGGAGTCTCGGTCCACTTGTTTAATGCGCACCATGGTTCAGATGGGAGCGTTTACACTTATTCAAATGAACCGCACTAACAGGGCAATCGCACAAGGGTTTGTTTTAATCCAACCAAACATGCCAGGTGTGAACACACACTCTAAGGTGGCTCATGGTTAGTCTGGAGTAATTACTTAACACAATAGAAGCCTATAGTAGGTCCTCATTTCGATAACCAAGCACATATATGTGCGTACACAGGCAAAAGGGCGAGTCGGAGGAACAGACGGTCAGGCAGCTCCTTCACTCCCTCAGAGCAGAGACTGATGAGAAGGAGAGACTGCAGATAACGCTTCAGGAGGCACGTGCCAGGTCGGCCATCTTTTCACACACCTTCTCAGAAACACAACTTAAGGTGTTTCAGCTTCTTTTATTGTATGCGCATATGTGTGTATTTGCAGAATTGCAGAGTTGGAGAACAGACTGGAACACACTGACAGCAGCGCACAGACGTCTCTCCCCTGTACAACTGAAATCAATGTAGGAGAGTCAGGCTTTTAAAGCAATCCATTTTGTAAAATCCACGTGGCTTTGAGGACAGTCTTGTCTGTGAATTTGAAACTAAAAGAAAATTGTTTAGAGTGTGGTAACAACTTTGAGTTTACATTTAATTTGAAGAAAGCAACCAATTTTGTGTATGTTTGTTTCTGTCAGGCAAGCGCTGAGGTGAAGAATCTGGAGGAGCAGTTGTTGAAGCTCTGTAATGAACTGAAACAAGCTCAGATCAAACTAGATGATGCTGAGAACATGAAAAGAAATCTGCAGGACAGGTCAGAAAGCCAGTCCACAACAGCCTTATATGCATTTTTTTTTTTTTTTTAAACAAATATATATATATTTTTTTCTATTATACACTACCTGTTAAAAGTTTGGAAACATAAAAAAAAAAGTCTCTAATGCTCACATAGGGTGAATTTAATTTGATCAAAAATACAGTAAAAACAGTAATATTTTTAAATAATTATTTTATTATAATTCATTATTTAAAATAATTGTTTTCTATTTTAATATATTAATTTATTTTTTTTATTCCTGTGATGCAAAGCTGAATTTTCAGCATCATTACTCCAGTCTTCAGTGTCACTTGATTTTACTCAAGAAACATTTAATATTATTACTTTCAAAGTTGAAAACAGTTGTTGTCTTTTTTTTTTTTTTTCTTGTAACTTAAATCTGAAGCTTTACAAGATCTACAGCTCTCCAATCTCCTGCTCTGTCTGCAGGTGTAAAGATTTGGAGCAGGATCTGGGCACCTTAAGGGCTCAGCTGGGAGACAAACAGAAGGCCCTGGCTGAGAACGACAGTCTGAAGGTTCAGATGGAAAGTCTCCAGGCTGCTATTAAACTGGAACAGAAGAAAACTCAGGATGAGAAGTGAGCGCAGCTCGTTACCTCCGTCTGATGCCCACAGAAATGCACTGTCGATTTAAATGTTTTCATAATAATCACGTCTCCTTTTATCTTTCTTGGCCAGAAACAACCTAAACCAGCTGAAAGATGCCTACACCAAGCTGTTTGAAGACTACAATGAGCTCCAAGAGGAAAAGAAGAAGAAAGAGGTACAAAATGATGAAATCATCATTTTGGATTAAGTATTAAACTCACTCTTTAAGGGAGACTTTAGCATGGGGTAACACCAGCTCCCATTTACTTTAGGAAAATGTAAATCTTCAGCCTCATTTATTTTTTGCATTTGGCTAGATGCTATTATTTAGGTTTAACTGTTAACTACAAATATTCTCATTTTTGGTAGGAAGCATATTTGCTTGCAGCAAAGTATTTTTTTATTTAAATACAATAAGCTTTAAAGCCGTTCATTTTGTATTCTGAGGGTTTTGTTGATTCATGTTGCTTACCTTATTGCGCATGTGTGTGTGATCAGGGTAGTGTATCACGGGAAGAGTACGATGACCTCCAGACCAGGTTTGCTACGGCTGAAAAGGCGCTGGCAGACAAACAGCTGAAGATTGATGAGATGAAGATGGAAATCTTCCAGAAGGAAAAGGAGCTAGATACTATCTCTGTTTTCCAGGCTCAGGTACAAACCATTGTAATATCACATCACCATACCTGTCAACCCTCCCGTTTTTCCCGGGATTCTCCCGTATTTTACATTGCTATCCCGCTATCATCCCGTTTAAATATTTTCCCGTATTTCTCCCGTATTTTTAATCTTTCTATAATTTTTTTTTTTTTTTAAATCCCAATGGGCGCAAACCAGTTAAGCGAAAATCCCGCCCTGCAGCTAATTTCATTGGTTAAGGTTACAATGACGGGTAGGTTTAGGGATCAGTGTTTGGTGTAGGCAATCAGTACTGTGATTCACATGACCAATAAAATCTTTAGAATCGGCTGCAGGGCGGGATTTCCACTGAAGTAGTTAGGGGGAAAAAATCGCGCGAAGAAGAACAGCAGCATCCGAGGATGGACGAACATGAGAGAGATGGCATTAACACACGCAATTATGTCAAAATGTCCGTTTTGTCGAGTATCCTCATAAGAGCAGTCTGAGCAGTCTTAAATTAGTTTAAAAAAAAGTCGTAAATGAAAGCAAAGAGTTGTGAGAGAATGAGACGCGAGTGAGATCCGTCAGCGGCTGTTTTTAAAGAGACAGTAGCCAATAAAGCTTTCTGTCAGTAAAGTTAATCAAAGAACAAAGGTAACAGAGAAAAGCACTCACTGCTCTTGACTAAAGATCTTTTTTTACTTTAATAAGGATTAATCTATGTACAATTTAAATTGTATGCAGTGCAAACTGTTTGATAACTTCAATTTCTGTATATTTTTCCTACCTGTTAGACAAATATTTAAAATATACTGTTTTATGTTTTTCTACCTTAATTTGGAGATTAATTGTGAAATTATTACATTATAAAATGTTAAAAAGTAAGTTTTTTTTAATGGCAATTAATCGTGATTAATTAATGCAGTTAATTGTTGCAATTGATAAAAATAAATAAAGAAACATGATATAAATTAAAAAAAACAAAATAAATAAAGAACCCCCCCCCCCCCGTTCAGATTTCCCGTATTTTGGTATCCAAATGTTGACAGGTATGCATCACGTCCTCTCACTTTTTTTTTAAGCTCTTCGCGATCTGTATAATTTATTATGTGTTTTTTTGTGTACACATACAGGCAGAGATATATTCCTCAGACTTCTATGCTGAACGAGCTGCTCGGGAGAAGATTCACGAGGAGAAAGAGCGTTTGGCCACTCAGCTGGAGTATGTGAAGAAACAGAACAGCCAACTTCAGGAGGAGATGGAATCACTTGGCAGGTACGTCATAAACTTAACCTACCCACTCACATGTGACCTCTGTGCCAACTTAAACTGAATTGTTTTCATGCTTCAGGCATTCCATGACCGAGATGCAAAGGAGACATGTGCCACGTGGGGCCAATCCACAAGGCCCCACATCTCCACACAACATGCAAGGAGGAGGTAGAAGTAGTCCCTTACCTTACCCTTACCTTTCTTGCAACTGTAACAGCGAGAGGACAATTTACATAGACCTCTTTCTTTCTTTCTCAGGTGATTGGCAGCAGCAGAATATTCCAGACCATGCTTGTCCCAAATGTGGGGAAGTCCTACCTGACCTGGACTCCCTGCAGATCCACATCATGGATTGCATCATCTGAGCCTGTTGCCTAATAACCAGATCCCCCCCTATATGTGAATGAGTGGTTTGATAGCTTTACCTTCAAGCATCCTGAAACATAATGCTTTAATAACACAGGTCTATAAACCCTGCATCCTAAATATACTGTACATTATCAGTGTGGATGTTTTCAGATCAATTGATGTTACTGGTCGAGGGTGAGAATGAGCATTTAATCTTGAATGGTTGGATATGGTCTAAATATGCCCTGTATAACAGAAACATTAATTAAAGCTGCTTTGACAATTTAGTAGTAGTATATTCCTGTATGTTGCAGGTGGGCAATTAGTGTGGCATATATTACACAATTATACAGACAGATACATTTTTTTTCTTCATTTTATTTGTTGGATCTGTTTAAATGTTAAAGCACTTTATCATGGTAAGTAAGTTAGTAAGATTTGGGGTTGTTTTGAATATAACTGTCTGTCTGTCTGTCTGTTAGTTAAGACCTACCTAAATCTAATAAATAGTTTTCTGAAGTTCATAAAGATATTGTCTTCGTCACATTCGCTTTAGATGTTATTTTGTGTAAGTAACGTTAGCCCTGCAGACGATGCATAATCTCAGCCTTGAAATGCATATTAAAGGACTAGTTCATCCAAAAATGATAATTCTGCCGTCATTTACTCACCTTCATGTACAAATCCTTAAGGTTACTTTCCGTGGAAGACAAAAGGACATTTTTGAATATGTAATGGAGACTCTTCTTGTCGATATAATGAAAGTGAACGAGTAACGTTAGCCTACTGAGGGCTGTCACGCAAACAATAATAATAAAATACAAAACAAAATCACAAAAGTATCATAAAACTGATCTAATACAACTCGTCCGTTATATTAATATAGTTATTTATTCATATGATAGCTTTATGTGACGAACAAACTGCAATTTAAGTCGTTATATTGTAATCACTGATGAGCTTCACCTCTTGATAGCTTTTTACCGCAGCCGTCCGAATCGTGAGTGAATCATTCAAAAAGATTCGACTCCAAAGATTCATTCATGACATCGACCCGACTCTCATGAACGCGCGCCATGAAGCTCTATGACTTCATAAAAAATTGACAGTATTATATAGTAATATTTTTTGTATGGTTTTTTTTTTTTTTTTTTTTGAGCAGACAATCGCCCTCATTCACGAATAGGTCATTTTTAAGTCTTTTTTTCTTCTTTTCTTTTTTTTCTCTGAGCATTCAACAGATAGACCTACCTAGTTAGTAGTTTTAGCTCATTATTTAGGGATGCATTTAGGTATAGGCCTACACTACCCGTTCTGTAACATAAAAACAATAGTGCGAAATGTTTACAAGTAGGCTATAAAATGTGTGATTTGCACTAATGTGGGAATTTAGCACTTGCTGCAAGTGGGAAACAAATATGTGAGCAGGAAGAGAAGCAACACAAACACTTGAGAATGAGAGGTGATTCTGAATCAACTTATCCCTACTGAAGTCTCAAGTATTAGTTGCCTCTGCTTCTCAATTCACACTGAATCTAGTTTTATTTGATATATGGCTATGTCTTTATTAATATTGTATTGTGAATGTTAGTTTTTTTTTTTTTTTTGTAATAGATTAAAAGCATTTTAGTAAAAAGTAAATGAATATAGCCTATGCAATCAGTCAATGCAGAACACACACACATGAGCATAAAAACTGTTAAACTTTGTTATCAGTCTCAAAGTAGCTTTACAAACTGCTGATTTAGAACAGGTTTATTTCGCATCATAACTGTAAAACACGGTGCCTTTGTTCAGATAACAAGTAATGGTGAAAGACCCATATTGCACCTCTCTGCCACACGTGCCCAAGGGATCATCAAAATTCATGTCTTTGTCCCACACCTCCATCTTCAGGGTTTCACCAAATTTGCAGTTTGGGAAGTTGAACTCTGCAGTCCATGTAGGATTTCTGTTATCACTGATATATTCTGTCTGCCCCCCAAAAGTAGAGCCACACCAGACCTTGACGTATGGATCGGGTTTGTTTAAAAAAGCGTCACCGCCGAGGTCTTCGGCATGTAAGTCAAACAGCCGAACAGCAGCACTGGCAGAGTCCAGCTGAGACACCAGCATCAGCACAGCCAGAGACACCAGCCGAAGATCATAAAAGACCGCCATATCTGTCCGAAAGAACAGATGTTCAATTATAGAGAAGGTTTAATACACACAAATATCGAAATGCGGAAATAATGTCTAAAGGTGTAATGTAGTGGTAAATATGCCTTACCTTGCTTGTATCAGGTGTTGCGTGCTTGTTTTCTGATCCTAACCCCCTTTATAATGCAATGACCATTGGAAAATTCTTTGAATTGGTGATCAACAACAGGTGGTTAAAATCCCATGCGTATCTGTTATCAGCTTTGCTGATACAACTTTTTAGGTCTATGTAACAAGTTGGCAAATTTAAATTAGTCAATTCAGCAAGAGGATATAGCCTAACAACTATTTGAATCATTCACTGTCCTGAGCCAGCTACAAAAGCAGGGTTTTCATGAGCAGAAAACAATTTGAGTTTTTTCTACCTCAAATGTAATACTCTCTAAAACTGAGAAAAATGTAAGACTGTCATAAAACTGAATCATCTCTTCATGCAAACCCTAGTGCTCTGGTTTACTAGTTGTAATGTCATCTGTAGAGCCGAGACATCTGTCTTCCTGTTTTATATCATTTAAGGTGTTTATTTATTATAAGATTGTAGCAAGGTATAGGCAAAGGCAAATAAGAGCAACTGCTTGTAAATTATTATTATTTTCCCAGCTGCTGAAACTGATGTGCTTTCTGTGTAAATTAATATTTGTATTTCATATATTTTTAGTTTTTTTATTTAATTTAATTTACTTTGTCTTTTTCTTTGGCATTTGTCTTTTTCTGTTGCTGAGCTGTGGACGTTTTCTAAAGCACATGGCAAATTGATATGAAACTGGTCCAAATCAAAGTCCAACATCACAGATGCTCACCTAGGCTGCCATTATTTAATCAAATATACAGTAAAAACAGTAATATTCTAAAATAATATTGATTATTTAAAATAATTTTCTATTTTAATATATTTAAAAATTGTATTTATTCCTGTGATGCAAAGCTGAATTTTCAGCATAATTACTCCAGTCTTCAGTGTCACTTTCAAAGCTGAAAACAGTTGTTGGAGCAGGATCTGGGCACCTTAAGGGCTCAGCTGGGAGACAAACAGAAGGCCCTGGCTGAGAACGACAGTCTGAAGGTTCAGATGGAAAGTCTCCAGGCTGCTATTAAACTGGAACAGAAGAAAACTCAGGATGAGAAGTGAGCGCAGCTCGTTACCTCCGTCTGATGCCCACAGAAATGCACTGTCGATTTAAATGTTTTCATAATAATCACGTCTCCTTTTATCTTTCTTGGCCAGAAAAACAACCTAAACCAGCTGAAAGATGCCTACACCAAGCTGTTTGAAGACTACAATGAGCTCCAAGAGGAAAAGAAGAAGAAAGAGGTACAAAATGATGAAATCATAATTTTGGATTAAGTATTAAACTCACTCTTAAAGGGAGACTTTTGCATGGGGTAACACCAGCTCCCATTTACTTTAGGAAAATGTAAATCTTCAGCCTCACATTTATTTTTTGCATTTGGCTAGATGCTATTATTTAGGTTTAACTGTTAACTACAAATATTCTCATTTTTGGTAGGAAGCATATTTGCTTGCAGCAAAGTATTTTGTTTATTTAAATACAATAAGCTTTAAAGCCGTTAATTTTGTATTTTGAGGGTTTTGATGATTCATGTTGCTTACCTCACTGCGCATGTGTGTGTGATCAGGGTAGTGTATCACGGGAAGAGTACGATGACCTCCAGACCAGGTTTGCTACGGCTGAAAAGGCGCTGGCAGACAAACAGCTGAAGATTGATGAGATGAAGGTGGAAATCTTCCAGAAGGAAAAGGAGCTAGATACTATCTCTGTTTTCCAGGCTCAGGTACAAACCATTGTAATATCACATCACGTCCTCTCACTTTTTTTTAAGCTCTTTGCGATCTGTATAATTTATTATGTGTTTTTTTTTTTTGTGTGTAGGGGGAGACCGGGGACAGTTGCAACATGGGGATGGTTGCAACATGTCAATTTTCTCCAATCAGAAACAAGCTAGAGTGATGACACTCATACTGTACATGCACAGTTAGACCCTCCCCCCACTAAGAAGACAGTAGACATATTCAACATTTGCTGCTGCATTTATTGAACAAAACTAGTTTTGGAGGTATGAAAGTAAAAATTTTCATGAGATATATTTTTTGTCATACTGTCCAGAAATTTGGTATGAATTAATCAAAACTTACTTAGTTTGAATTATTGTTTTGTTGACTTCTAAGTGACATGGTTAGCATGTGTCAAAGTCAGTGTGTCTAGCAGGCACATGATGTTCTGTCATGGCTGATAGGGTTTGGGACAGTTGCAACAAGTTATAAATTGCATGTTTAATAAAGGTTTGTTGCATTGCAAATTGTTCAATTCTTCCTGTCTGACACTGAAATATGGAGAGATTGAATAGCATTTGTAACACCTGCACACTGAATCTATGTATGC
The DNA here is from genome assembly GCF_951802725.1 of Rutilus rutilus. Lineage (NCBI taxonomy): Eukaryota > Metazoa > Chordata > Actinopteri > Cypriniformes > Leuciscidae > Rutilus > Rutilus rutilus. The sequence goes on from NC_140212.1 coordinate 5,213,017, forward strand.
CTATGTTCTACACATAAACAAAAAAATAACTCAATAACTGTTATTTGAAAAATATGACTAAATAAATAAATTATAGGCTACAATAATATTATTGAAATAAATAATACTATAATATAATAGTAGGCCTAAAACACTTAATATTTTCAGAATTATATGCTCATTGAGACAAAAAGCTCAAATTAATTAGAGAAATTTAAGGTATTTTTAACGTGTTGCAACCGTCCCTGGGTCGGGGTCAGTTGCAACGTCTGACTTCTTCCATTCAAATAAATACTGTGAACGATATGTCATATATAATCATCTTTAAATGGTATGGGTAATTAGAAGACAGATGCAAGTTTAATATATACAAATTTGGTTGGTCTAGTCCAAATAGTCTCTGAGTAACTGAGAGAAATGCAAAAAGTGTTGCAACTGTCCCCGGTCTCCCCCTACACATACAGGCAGAGATATATTCCTCAGACTTCTATGCAGAACAGCTGCTCGGGAGAAGATTCACGAGGAGAAAGAGCGTTTGGCCACTCAGCTGGAGTATGTGAAGAAACAGAACAGCCAACTTCAGGAGGAGATGGAATCAGAGAGGCGGTATTAACATTAAGTGACATGGCATCTGACGCACAGAAGCCAATGGCACATGTCACTATGCGTATTGGCACATCCGGTCTTCATTGGCATGTGCCAGTGGATAGTGGCATGTGTCACTGACATTATTGGCATGTGCCAGTGGTGGATAGTGGCATGTGTCACTGACATCGCGACACACAGACACTGACACCTGACTGACACCGAGTCGCGGAACATGTCACCGTGTTGCGACACCTCCAGTAGTGACTGACAGATTAATCGAACACCTATAGCCTACTGACGTAATTGTGGCACAAAATCCTAAATAAATAGCCTAATTTTGTGATATTTAAAATATCAATTAAACGAATTAAAGTGCATTAATATTTTTTCAAACATGTTATTTGTGTCACGTCTGTACTTGATTGGTATGTGCCACTGAATGTTTTGTAATACCAGTGCTACTTTATGTTGTTTATCTCGCAAAGTCACAAACTGCCCATTCTAGAAAAGACACGAAATAAATCTATCATGGGTCACCACGAATAACGTACGGTATTAACAGTCGCGCCCGTTACTGTAAACCTTTATTTTTGCGTGATGCTGCACAGACGCACGCCAGTAGGTGTCAGTATAAGTGAGTGTAAAGGCCAATTTATACTTCTGCGTCGGGGTAGGGTTGCACCAGCCGTTCGTAAGTTCTTTCTTAAATTGGATCGTAAAGTCCACACTAGAGGCTTAGTAACTACTAGCTAGTTTGTAACTAACTCTGTACTTTATTCCGTTGCACCATTTGTACGTAAAGCCTGTTTTATGCTTCTGCGTCGAACTGCCGCCGTAGCTACGTCGTAGGCTGTGTGTAGCGCGCGTACCCTACGGCGTACCCTGACGTGCACCTCTCCAAAAATGTAACAACGCGTCAATTCTACGCGGACACAAGCGCTGTGATTGGTCTGCCAGAACCCCTCCCTCGGGGTTTCACACGCTCCCTAGGTACGCGTCAACGCGGACAACGACACAGAAGTATAAATTAAAACCATTAAACCTTAAAGGCCTCATTATACTTCTGCGTCGGACCTACGCCGGAGCCTATACGCCGTAGGCAACGTGTTGGTTTTAATTTACACTTCTGTGTCGTTGTCCGCGTTGACGCGTACCTAGGGAGCGTGTGAAACCCAGAGGAAGGGGTTCTGGCAGACCAATCACAGCGCTTGTGTCCGCGTAGAATTGACGCGTTGTTACATTTTTGGAGAGGTGCACGTAAGGGTACGCCGTAGGGTACGCGCGCTACACACAGCCTATGACGTAGCTACGGCGGCAGTTCGACGCAGAAGCATAAAACAGGCTTAAGGCAGAACGTTGCTAGTAGGTCGTAAGCTCTCCGTAAAGTAAAGGCCAATTTATACTTCTGCGTCGGGTGCGCGTAGTAGGTACGGCGTAGCATACGCATAGACGCGTATCATACGTCGTACCCTTCGCCGTACCCTGACGCGCACCTCCTCAAAAATGTAACTACGCGTCGCGGCGACGCGGACCGCAAGATGGTCGGCTTGGTAGCATCGCATTTCCTCCTACACATTTCCGGCGTGTTCTTCTGCACCGCCCGTCATTTTTAAATTCGGTTCAACCGTCAACAGGTTCACAGGTTGCACGTACCATTTCCTCCGACGCCTTCTCTCGTTTCTGCCTTTTAGTTTTAGTGATTTCACTAAAACTGTTTTTCCACCTCGATAAGCTCCAACTCCAACATGATCCACTCTCTTTCAGACGCTAGTAGCCTAAACTCAAAACAGCCGCGAGGAATCTAAACACAGTGGAAAATTAAAACCCGCCCCCGCCTAGCGTCTCGGTGGTGTAACTGTAGAGCAACACAAACATAACGCAGAAGTATAAATGCTCACGACGGAGTCACCTACGTGCGTAGCCTACGACGTACACTACGGCGTACACTCGACGCAGAAGTATAAATTGGCTTTTGACACTGGCCAGCGCAAGATTCTCATCTGTGGCTAGTAATTTTTTTCATCATTTTTCTCTCTCTCTTTAGGAGCATTCAACAGATAGACCTACCTAGTTAGTAGTTTTAGCTCATTATTTAGGGATGCATTTAGGTATAGCCTAGGCCTACACTACCCGTTCTGTAACATAAAACACTATTATGCGAAATGTTTACAAGTAGGCTATAAAATGTGTGATTTGCACTAATGGGGGGATTTATCACTTGCTGCAAGTGGGAAACAAATATGTGAGCAGGAAGAGAAGCAAGGTTGATATGACACAAGCACTTGAGAATGAGAGGTGATTCTGAATCAACTTATCCCTACTGAAGTCTCAAGTATTAGTTGCCTCTGCTTCTCAGTTCACACTGAATCTAGTTTTATTTGATATAGGCTATGTCTTTATTAATATTGTATTGTGAATGTTAGTTTTTATTTTTGTAAATAGATTAAAAGCGTTTTAGTAAAAAGTAAATGAATATAGCCTATGCAATCAGTAAATGCAGAACACACACACACACGAGCAAAAAAACTGTTAAACTTTATTGTTGTCTCAAAGTAGCTTCACAAACTGCTGATTTAGAACAGGTTTATTTCGCATCATAACTGTAAAACATGGTGCCTTTTTTCAGATAACAATGATCCCTGACAGACCCATTTTGTACCAGTTTGCTACACGTGCCCAAATGATCATCATATTTCAGGTCTTTGTCCCACACCTCCACCCTCAGGTTTTCATTTGCTCTGCAATTTGGGAAGTAGAATTCTGTATTCCAAATAGGATTAGCAGTATTCTTGATATATGATGTCTGCCCCCCAAAAGAAGAGCCACACCAGACCTTGATGTATGGATCAGGTTTGTTTCCAGCAGCGTCACCAGTAAGGTCTCTGGCATGTAAGCCAAACACCCGAACAGCAGCACTGGCAGAGTCCAGCTGAGACGCCAGCATCAGCACAGCCAGAGACACCAGCCGAAGATCATAAAAGACCGCCATATCTGTCCGAAAGAACAGATGTTCAATTATAGAGAAGGTTTAATACACACAAATATCGAAATGCGGAAATAATGTCTAAAGGTGTAATGTAGTGGTAAATATGCCTTACCTTGCTTGTATCAGGTGTTGTGTGCTTGTTTTCTGATCCTAACCCCCTTTATAATGCAATGACCATTGGAAAATTCTTTGATTTGGTGATCAACGACAGGTGGTTAAAATCCCATGCGTATCTGTTATCAGCTTTGCTGATACAACTTTTTAGGTCTATGTAACAAGTTGGCAAATTTAAATGAGTCAATTCAGCAAGAGGATATAACAACTATTTGAATCATTCACTGTCCTGAGCCAGCTACAAAAGCAGGGTTTTCATGAGCAGAAAACAATTTGAGTTTTTTCTACCTCAAATGTAATACTCTCTAAAACTGAGAAAAATGTAAGACTGTCATAAAACTGAATCATCTCTTCATGCAAACCCTAGTGCTCTGGTTTACTAATTGTAATGTCATCTGTAGAGCCGAGACATCTGTCTTCCTGTTTTATATCATTTAAGGTGTTTATTTATTATAAGATTGTAACAATTGTAGGTAGTAGGCAAAGGCAAATAAGAGCAACTGCTGGTAAAAAAAAAAAAATTCCCCAGCTGCTGAAACTGATGTGCTTTTATACATGAAGATTTGTATTTCATATATTTTTTGTTTTTTTAATTTAATTTACTTTGTCTTTTTCTGTTGCTGGGCTGTGGACATTTTCTAAAGCACAAATTGATATGAAACTGGTCCAAATCAAAGTCCAACATCACAGATGCAGAAGAAAGTCTTGCTCAAGGACAGGACACAGAGTACATGTGCAGAAGCAGAGTTAGTACATTCTCTTAAAGCATTTATAGCTCTTATCCTGTTTGATAAGCATAGTTGACAAGTTAGATTACAGTAAGTGCAGGTCCTGTATGTTAATAATACTTGACACAAGACAGTAGGGAGTCTTTGCCCTCTTGTGGTGCACTTTGTCAATAACTATAATTGATCATCTAATTGGAATTAGAGCACCAAGCAGTGTGTAGCATGACCTCAGTTTTGAGATGAATATTATAATTTCAAACATGACAACTCTCAGAATAGAATGAAACAATTTATTGATAAGAATGGATTGTACATGCTTTGTGTTGGCGGACCAGATCTGCAGTGCTGCTGCTGCCGCTGGCATGAGTGAAGGCTACAGCCGAAACATGCACGTAAATACAGGGAATAGGATACAAGCTGCTACAAGGAAAGTAGGGAAAAGCCCTTCGCTGATTTAGACAGGTGGTTCTGGGGAAGGTGAGGGCCCGAGAAAATTCCCACGGCGCACTGCACTGAGTTGAGCCGGTTCAAGATGGAAATAAATAGGTTACGTAGATAGAACTAAAAGATCAATTGGCCAAAGCAGCCAGCTTTAAAAGAACCAATCAGTTGCTCAGAAGAGTTTCATGATAGGCTGTGTATTTATCTTAAGTTGTACATTATTGTCCTGAATTGAAATACTCAATATGTTGATGCATGTTCTTAAGTAATTCACAGAAAAAAAAATGGATGCATTGCATAACAGTCCTAACCACTTGCTGTCTTCCAACAAAGTTCTTTCTTTTGTAATTGTTTTGTTTTAGATTCTTCCATTTGAATAATGTAGGCCAACACTTCATTTTGGTAGTTTTTTTAATGATTATTTTAATTATTCTGAACACAAATTAGGCATGTAAATCCAACTTTGATATTATTCTTTTTTTTAGTAAAGCCCAATATGTCAGCGCCCGAATTCACTCACTTCATAGTGCACTTAGTTGCCATGTGCTATTAGTGAATGAGTGAGTGATTTCAGACAAAGCATTAGTCTCTAAAGGTGACATGCAATTTCTGCATCTTTAGCGCCACCAAACTGAATATTTAAAGACAAAAATCTGGTCCTTTCCAAACTCTTGTCATTGGTTTTGCTGTACATTTGGACCCTGCTGAATGAAAATGAAAGGTTGCAGTGCAGAGTTCTCATGCATCAAATGTTTGTTCAGCATATTAGACTGGTTTCTGAAGGATCATGTGACACTGAAGACTGGAGTAATGATCTTCTTCACCCACCTTTTACCTCTCTGCACTGTGATTCTCACTCGTAAGTTTTATTTCCTATCTAAGGCTAAATTGTGGACACTAGTATGTATTGTGAGTGCAGGTAGCCTACTTTTTATTTAAGGACAAGGGACAAGGGATCATCCTCATTCATACAGTCTTTGTCCCACACTTCCACGCGTAGTCTATCGCCCGGATTTACAGCTTGATAAATAGAGATCTTCCTTCCACGTAGAATTAGAGTGACCTGATAAAATGTTTTGTTTAATCTTCATCGCCATTGCACACCACCCTGATGTATGGATCGGGATCTCCAATACCATCCCCACCAGCGAGATTTCTGCCTCGTAAATCAAACACCCGAACAGCAACACTGGCAAAGTCCAGCTGAGACGCCAGCATCAGCACCAGCCGAAGATCATAAAAGACTGGCAGAAAGTATACAGGTTCAATTATAGAGATGTATGACACAAACATTGAAATGTAAGAATAATATCTGTCTTAAAAGTGGCAAGAATCTAAAGTGTGATTCAGTGTTAAAATGCCTTACCTTGCTTTTATTAGATTCAGTATGCTTCCTGATGGGACACTGCCAGCAATTTTGGGCCCTATGAAAGAATATTAGGTTGGACCCCCTACTGCACCCATTTCATTAATAAAATCTATTTTTGGGGCGCCCAAAAGTGCGTGGGCCCTTAGAATCGTCCTAACTTTCACCCCCTCACAACATTTATAAAACTATACAATCATAAAAGTCTTCCAAAAGGTCATCAACAGGTGGTTAAATCCATGCATATCAGTATTGTGTTTCTGTGTTGGCACATTCATATTTGGCAAGTTGGCAAGTATGCATAAAATTGCATCCTAAGAAAGCATAGAAGCAATGCATTAAAATAATTTTAGTAATTCTATCCTGAGGGGCAACAAAAGCAGAAAACAGTGACATATCAGAGTGTCCATTATAAAGAAAATAAATATTTTAAAAATCTAGTGCAAATGTATCTTTTGTATTCATGTTGATCTCAGATAAAAAAATTAAAAAAATATCAAAGGATAGGCATAATTCTTTTTCTTAATTTTATTTGTTGGATCTGTTTAACTGTTAAAGCACTTCATCATGGTTAGTAAGATTTGGCGTTATTTTGATTATGACTGCTGCTGTCTGTCTGTTAATCCCGACATAAACTAATAAATAATACTCTGAAGTTCATAAAGATATACATGTGCTCTAGAGGTAATTTTGGGTAAGTAGCCCTTCAGTAAATGCATATTAAAGGACTAACGTTAGTTCATCCAAAAATGATAATTCTGCCGTCATTTACTCACCTTCATTTGCAAATCCTTATGGTTACTTTCCGTGGAAGACAAAAGGACATTTTTGAAGTATTTAATGGTCACTTTCTTGTCAGTGTAGCCTAATGAAAGCGAATGAGTAAGTTAGTGAGGCTCTCACGCTAAAAAAATAACCTGATCTGATATGACTCGTCCGCTATATTCATATAGTTATTTAGTCATATGATAGCTTTATGTGACGAACAAACCGCACTTAAAGTCGTTATAATCACTGATGAGGTTCACCTCTTGATAGCTTTTAACCGCTGCCGTCCGAATCGTGAGTGAGTCAATCAAAAAGATTCATCTCGAGCGATTCATTCATGACATCGCCCCGACTCTCATGTAGCCTACGCGCCAAGGAGCGCTATGAAATAACGATTTAATTTTTGTCTCATATATAAATACAGTATGGCTTCAGAATACTTTAAATATAGTAGGCTATTAGCCTATATAGTAATACTGACACATTTTATGGTGTTTTTTTGGAGCAATCACCCTCATTCACCTTAAAGGGATAGTTCACTCAACAATATTTATAATTTACTCACCCTCATGTTTTTCCAAATCTGTATGAGTTTCTTTCCTCTGTTGAACACAAAAGAAGATATTTGAAAGAAAGAATGTTGGTGACCACTGACCAGACAGTTGACGACAGGAAAACAAGTAGGCTACTATGGAAGTCTATGGGTGTCGTCAACTGTCTGGTAACCAACATTCTTTCAAATATCTTCTTTTGTGTTCAACAGTAGAAAGTAACTCATACATGTTTGGGACTTGAAGGTGAGTAAGTAACTATCCCTTTAATAGTCCAAAGTTTTAGGTCATCTGCTTTTTTATGTTATCTAGTTTTCAAGTTTTCTATAGCCTAATCTTTTCGAATCTAGTTTTATTTGATATATGGCTTTATTAGTATTATATTGTGAATGCACTTTGTTAGTTTTATTTGAGTAAATAGATTAAAAGCATTTTAGTAAAAAGTAAATGAATATAGCCTGTTCAATCAGTCAATGCAGAACACACACACACACACACACGAGCAATAAAAACTGTTAAACTTTATTGTTATCAGTCTCAAAGTAGCTTTACAAACTGCTGATTTAGAACAGGTTTATTTCGCTACATAATTGTAAAACACGGTGCCTTTGTTCAGATAACAATTTACCCTGAAAGACCCATTTCGCACCGCTTTGCTACACGTGCCCAAACGATTGTCACGACTTAGGTCTCTGTCCCACACCTCCACCCTCAGGTTTTGATTTGCTCTGCAATTTGGGAAGTTGAATTGTACAGACCATGTAGGATTAGCAGTGTTCTTGATAAATTCTGTCTGCCCCCCAAAAGTAGAGCCACACCAGACCTTGGCGTATGGATCAGGTTTGTTTCCTAAAGCATCACCGCTGAGGTCTCTGGCATGTAAGCCAAACACCCGAACAGCAGCACTGGCAGAGTCCAGCTGAGACGCCAGCATCAGCACAGCCAGAGACACCAGCCGAAGATCATAAAAGACCGCCATATCTGTCCGAAAGAATACAGGTTTAATTATAGAGATGTATGACACAAATATTGAAATGTAAAAATAATATCTCTGTCTTCAAAGTGTTAAGAAGCTGAAGTGTGATTCAGTGTTAAAGATGCCTTACCTTGCTTGTATTAGATTCAGTATGTATGTTTCCTGATCCTCACAACCTTTTATAAAACTATACAGTCATAAAAGTCTTCCAAAGGTCATCAACAGGTGGTTCAATAACCTGCGTATCTGTGTTGTTTCCGCATTGACCTAGTGACATTTGTCAAGATGCCAAGAGTGTAAATTTTTTATTCCAAGTCAAGTCAAGTCACATTTATTTATAGCGCTTTTTACAATACAGATTGTTTCAAAGCAGCTTTACAGAGATAACAAAAATAATGCAAAAAAGTTTGTTTCCAGAAGAAAATAGCATCACAGTCCAGCTTAAGTAAGTTCAGTGATGTTTCATTTTTGTTTTAAAAACGTTATTAATTTAGTTCATTTATATATATAGCCACTAGTCAAGATCGAAGTCATGCCGGCATAATCCAAGTAAGCATAGAAGCAGTGCATTAAAATAATGTAGTTCGCAGTCCTACAAAGGCACAAAACACTGAACCAATGATGTACAAGAGTGTCCATTATAAAGAAAATCAATAATTCTTAGAAATTAACTATTTGATGCTGGTTTATTTTTTAAAAAAAATTTTAAGAAAAGTTTACATCTAATGACCCTAAAAAGTAGCCTATGTGCTGCAACCATATAAAAAATCCCAAAACAAACCAAACTGTATTTTCAAAAATGCTTTAAACACACACACACACACACACACACACACACACACACACACACACACACACACACACACACACACACACACACACACACACACACACACACACACTTTTGTGGTCAACAGAAGAAATAAACTCATATTTGTTTGGTACTTGAGGGTGAGTAAGTAATAAAAAAAATCATTTTTGGGTGAACTATCCCTTTAATTGTCCACATTTTTAAGTCATCTGCTGTTTTTCTAAGGATCAAGTGACAGACAGAGACTTTCTTCTCCTTTTGGTGGCTAATCATTTAGGAATGCATTTAAGTATACACTTCCCATTCACTCAAAACAAATATTTTTGCCTCTTGTTCAATTTAATTAATAAAAATAAGCTAAAGCAACCAGATTTTTTTTAAACATTTTGTTACAACTTAATTAAATTGTGTTCAATAAACCTAATATATTTAAAACTTTTTACTTTTTTTCTAATTGAGTTTTACTTAATTACTTTGACAACTAACCGGGGACTGGATCTATAGTTCTTCAGTAAATGGAAAGATGTTGTTAGTTAATTTTATTGTTTAATGTTCAGTTATGTTAGAAAGTTAGAGGACTTTCTGTAATCTTTTTGATTTTTGTGGTTACCATTATCCAGAAGAGTGGTCACTGTGTTTAGTCTGCGGGCACTCAGTATACATTATGTATACATCAAATCTCACACTTAAACCTACATTATTAAAATGTATTGTAACTGTAAAAACATAAGATTGGAAGTAACTGTATAAAGTCAAGTTAGCTAAAATTATATTGATGGCAATTTTATTGACAGGGCAAAAATTAAGTGCAGGTAATCACAATTACAAAACAATTCATTGAAAAAAAAAAAATGTTGGAAACATGTAATTCAATTTTGTGGAAGAGTTTTCCTCAATTTAATTAGGTTGGGTCAACAGCTTGTTTTTTTGAGTGTATGCTTCCTGATCCTCACAACCTTTATAAAACTATACAATCACAAAAGTCTTCCAAAGATCATCAACAGGGTTCAGTAACCTGCGTATCTGTGTTGTTTCCGCATTGACCTAGTTACATTTGTCAAGATGCCAAGAGTGTAAAAATTGTATCCCAAGTAAGCATAGAAGCAGTGCATTAAAATAATAGTTCTCAGTCCTAGAAAGTTACAAAGGCAGAAAACGCTGAGCCAATGATGTACAAGAGTGTCCATTATAAAGAAAATCAATAATCTTTTAAAATATGTTGTTTAAACATGTTGCATTCTTAGAAATTAACCATTTGATTAGGTTAGGTTAGGTTAGGTTAGGTTAGGTTACTTTATTGGTACCCGTAGGTAAACTAGTTTTACAGTCTAAGAGGCAGGGCATCCTTAAAACATTGTTGACCACAACATAACATGCAACACTCAAAACATTAAAACATATAAAAACAAGTAGTAAAAGTAAAAAAAAAAAGAAAAAAAGTTTACATCTAATGACCCTAAAAAAGACATGTGGTGCAACCATACAGTAAAACAAACAAACAAACAAACCGTATTTTCAAAAATGGTTTAAATATATCACCCTCATTCACCTTAAAGGGATAGTTCACCCAAATATTTTTATAATTTACTCACCCTCATGTTGTTCCAATTCTGTATGAGTTTCTTTCTTCTGTTGAACACACAAAAAAGATATTTTAAAAGATGTTGGTAACCAGACAGTTGACGACAGGAAAACAAGTACTATGGAAGTCTATGGGTGTCGTCAACTGTCTGGTAGCCAACATCCTTTCAAATGTCTTCTTTTGTGTTCAGCAGTAGAAAGTAACTCATACATGTTTGGGACTTGAAGGTGAGTAAGTAATACATTTATTTTTTATTTTTGGGTGAACTATCCCTTTAATAGTCCACATTTTTAAGTCATCTGCTGTTTTTATCTTAAGGATCAAGTGACAGACAGAGACCTTCTTCTAGTTGGCTCATCATTTAGGGATGAATTTAAGTATACACTTCCTGATCCTCACAATCTTTATAAAACTATACAATCACAAAAATCTTCCAAAGATCATCAACAGGGTTCAATAACATGCGTATCTGTATCTGTGTTGTTTCCGCATTGACCTAGTTGCATTTGTCAAGATGCCAAGAATGTAAATTTTTTATCCCAAGTAAGCATAGAAGCAGTGCATTAAAATAATAGTTCTCAGTCCTGGTTTCATTTTTTATACTTTAGACAATTTTTATGAAAAGTTAATGAGTTAAATCTATTGACCCTAAAAAAGTAATGTTTTTTTCAAAGACATGTTTGGTACTTGAGGGTGAGTAAGTAATAAAAATAAAAAGAAACTTGTTTTATATAATCCATACAAAATTTTTTTACTGTATGGTTGCACCACATTACTTTTTTAGGGTCATTAGATGTAAACTTTTCTTTAAAAAATCTATGAAAAAAAAAAAAAAGAAGATTCCAGCATCTAATAGTTAATTGTGAAGAATGCAACACGTTTAAACTACATATTTCAAAGATTATTGATTTTCATTATAATGGACACTCTTGTACATCATTGGCTCAGTGTTTTCTGCCTTTGTAACTTTGTAGGACTGAACTATTATTTTAATGCACTGCTTCTATGCTTACTTGGGATACAATTTTTACACTCTTGGCATCTTTACAAATGTCACTAGGTCAATGCGGAAACAACACAGATACACATCTTATAGAACCACCTGTTGATGACCTTTGGAAGACTTTTATGACTGTATAGTTTTATAAAGGTTGTGAGGATCAGGAAACATACATACTGAATCTAATACAAGCAAGGTAAGGCATCTTTAACGCTGAATCACACTTCAGCTTCTTGACACTTTTAAGACAGAGATATTATTTTTACATTTCAATGTTTGTGTCAGACATCTCTATAATTAAACCTGTATTCTTTCTGACAGATATGGCGGTCTTTTATGATCTTCGGCTGGTGTCTCTGGCTGTGCTGATGCTGGCGTCTCAGCTGGACTCTGCCAGTGCTGCTGTTCGGGTGTTTGGCTTATATGCCAGAGGCCTCACTGGTGATGCTGCTGGAAACCCTCCCGATCCATACCTCAAGGTCTGGTGTGGCTCTTCTTTTGGGGGGCAGACATCTTTTATCAAGAACACTGCTAATCCTATTTGGAATACAGAATTCTACTTCCCAAATTGCAGAGCAAATCAAAACCTGAAGGTGGAGGTGTGGGACAAAGACCTGAAATATGATGATCATTTGGGCACGTGTAACAAACTGGTACGAAATGGGTATGTCAGGGATTATTGTCATCTGAAAAAAGGAACCATGTTTTACAGTTATGATGCGAAATAAACCTGTTCTAAATCAGCAGTTTGTAAAGCTACTTTGAGACTGATAACAATAAAGTTGAACCGTTTCTATTGCTCGTGTGTGTGTGTGTGTGTGTGTTCTGCATTGACTGATTTAATAGCCTATATTCATTTGACTAAAATGCTTTTAATCTATTTACAAAAAAAAAAACTAAAAAAAAAACTAACAAAGGGCATTCACAATATTATACTAATAAAGCCATATATCAAATAAAACTAGATTCAGTGTGAATTGAGAAGCAGAGGCAACTAATACTTGAGACTTCAGTAGGGATAAGTTGATTCAGAATCACCTCTCATTCTCAAATGTTTGTGTCATATCAACCTTGATTCTCTTCCTGCTCAGAGATTTGTTTCCCAAATACAGCAAGTGACAAATTCCCCCATTAGTGCAAATCACACATTTTATACTTGTAAAGATTAGCATTTTGCACATGTATTTCTGCTTTAGAACGGGTAGTGTATACTTAAATGAATCCCTAAATGATGAGCCAACTAGAAGGTCTCTGTCTGTTGCTTGATCCTTAAGAGTAAACAGCAGATGACTTAAAAATGTGGACAATTAAAGAGAGAGTTCACCCAAAAATTAAGTTTTTTTATTACTTACTCACCCTCAAGTAGCAAACATGAGTTTCTTTCTTCTGTTGAACACAAAAGAAGATATTTGAAAGAATGTTGGTTACCAGACAACCATATAGGCACCCATAGACTTCCATAGTACTTGTTTTCCTGTCGTCAACTGTCTGGTTACCAACATCTTTTCAAATATCTTCTTTTGTGTTCAACAGAAGAAAGGAACTCATACAGATTTGGAACAACATGATGAGAAAATGATAAATATTTTTGGGTGAACTATCTCTTTTTCAGAAGTTTCAGAAGGGCATTCTGACATTCGTTCACACATTTTAAGTGCAGCAAGGATCCTGGGCCTTGATACTCAGGAAGAAGCTCCAGCCCCAACACAAGGTGTATGGATGGGTATTTCCGTGCACAGCCTACTGTGTCTATTCACACTTCACACCCTCACACTTTCCTCGTTCAGAACCTTGGGGGAATGAGAGAAGGCGAGCTAGGGGTTACCGATTCCATGATCAAGGCACCAGACCGTTTTACCAGGCTCCCCAAACTGACCAGTCTCACACTCCAGTCAGGGGAGGATCACTTAAGAGACGTACTACCAGAGGTTTCAAACCCCAGGGAAGCCAGGCATAGCAGTCCCAGAGTTGCTGGAGAATGCTCCCAATTATGCCTGGACAGTTGGGAGAAGGCAACATCAGATCCTTGGGTTCTAGATACAATCAATACAGGATACAGGAAAATACAGGTTCTGATGACATTCTTCTTGCACATAGGTCTACAGCCTACTTCTAGAATATATATTTTTTTGTAGGCTAAGTTATACATATGCCATCATCATCAATGTCATAATATGTCTTTGTTTTGCATTTTGTGATGTTTCCACAGTATATTCATCATCATGTAAAATCTGTCTTAGATTCGATGAGAGAGCTGAATTTACTGTAAATAAACTGGATCAATAGATTCATTGAAATGATTCATGAGCGATGAATGATTCATTCACAACAAATGTTTTGTTTGTTTTATTGCCTGTTTAGAGCTTGGCAATTCCAGGAATCATTAAAATTTCCACAGAAAAAAAAAAATCATCAAAGGAGCAAGAGATCTTTTATTGTAAATGGATTAACAATTATGTACATTTGATGTATACTACACTTTCTATAGCATACAATGTAGAGTAAAATACTAATGTTTACAAGTATGAAAAGTGTTATGTGGCGTGATGTGCAGGTTATGGGGAATTTATCGCTTGCAACAATCTGTGAGAAGAGAAGCAGTGTGTGACCCTGGACCACAAAACCAGTCACATGGGTCACAATTTTGAAATTGAGATTTATACATCACATGAAAGCTGAATAAATAAGGTTTGTTAGATTAGGACAATATTTGGCCGGGATACAACTATTTATACATCTGGAATCTGAGGGTGCAAAAAAATCTAAACATTAAGAAAATCGCCTTTAAAGTTCTCCTTTTTTTTTTTGACGATTGTGCTGCATTCACTTACAAAAATAAATGTTTTATATATTTACGGTAGGAAATTTACAAAATATCTTCATGGAACATGATCTTTACTTAATATCCTAATGATTTTTGGCATAAAAGAGAAATCGATAATTTTGACCCATACAATGTATTGTTGGCTATTGCCACAAATATACCTGTGCGACTCGTGACTGGTTTTGTGGTCCAGGGTCACATATGGTAAAACCATTTAATGAAGTGCAAAAATTAAAACTAGATTCAGTGTGAACTGAGAAGCAGAGACAACCTTGATTTATGACTTTCATTTGTGTTTTTATGTTGTTGTTATAAAAGCATTTCACTAAAGAAGAAAAGTATGTTAGCTGTAGATTTTAATGAACATATTAATGCAAAACATACACATTATATTGCATATAGCTAAACTTTATTTATTTATTGTTTCAAAGCTGTCTAGAAAAGGTTTATTGTTTCAACTCGTACTTGTAAAACAGAGTTCCGCTGTCCAGATAACAAGTAACGGAGAAAGTCCCATTTTTCACGTGTGTGGTACATGTGCCCAAGTGATCATCAAAATTCAGGTCTTTGTCCCACACCTCCAGGTGCAGGTTTTCATATAGATTGCAGTTTGGGAAGTTGAACTGTGCAGACCATGTAGGTCTATTGTTATCCTTGTGAAATTCTGTCTGCCCCCCAAAAGCAGAGCCACACCAGACCTTGACATATGGATCGGGAAAGTTTCCAAAAGGATCACCGGTGAGGTCTCTGGCATGTATGCCAAACACCCGAACAGCAGCACTGGCAGAGTCCAGCTGAGACACCAGCATCAGCACAGCCAGAGACACCAGCCGAAGATCATAAAAGACCGCCATATCTGTCTGAAAGAATACAAGTTCAGTTATAGAGATGTATGACAAAACATTGAAATGTAAAAATAATATGTGTCTTAAAAGTGTCAAGAAGCTGAAGTGTGATTCAGTGTTAAAGATGCCTTACCTTGCTTGTATTAGATTCAGTATGTATAATTCCTGATCCTCACAACCTTTATAAAACTGTCCAATCAAAAAAAAAATTCCAAAGATCATCAACAGGTGGTTCAATAACCTGCGTATCTGTGTTGTTTTCACATTGACCTAGTTACATTTCTTTAGATGCCAAACGTGTAAAAATTGTATTCCAAGTAAGCATAGAAGCAGTGCAAGCCAATGATGTACAAGAGTGTCCATTATAAAGAAAATCAATAATCTTTGAAATATCTTATTGATAAAATATTTTAAATGTGCTGCATTCTTAGAAATTAACTATTTAATGCTGGTTTAATTTTTTTTTTTTTTGACATTTTTTAAGAAAAGTTTAAAAAACGTATTTTCAAAAATGCTTATATATATATATTTGGTTGGACCACATTTAATTTGGCAGACAAAAGCCTTTTAAATATGCCTTTTTAAATATTTTGTATATGTACATGGCCATGGGTGTTTGTAACAATTAAAAGTACATAGCAAAAGGATATGGAACTGCAATTGCCTCAATTCATTGATTGCGGGTCCGACTCAGAATCCAATGTTTTACCAATATGAAGAGGAGGGTCTTATCTCAAGGAAAAGAAATACTGCATGTACACATCTGGAAGGACGAGGCACAGAGTGCATGTGCACACATGGGGCCCTATTTTAACGATCTGAAACGCAAGTGTCAAAGCGCAAAGCGCAAGTAACTTTGTGGGCGGGTCTTGGCGCTGTTGCTATTTTCCCGGCGGGATAAATGACTCTTGCGCCTGGCGCAAATCTAAAAGGGGTTGGTCTGAAGTAGCTTCATTATTCATAGGTGTGGTTTGGGCGTAACGTGAAATAAACCAATCAGAGCGACATCTCACATTCCCTTTAAGAGCAGGCGCGCTTGTTCTAAAGCGAATTCCTATTATAACGGCGGATTTGCCAGACGCGCGTCAGGAGCGGTTCACAGCCGAGGAGACCGACGTTCCCGTCAGGGACGTTGGGGATGGAGAAACACACCCAAATTAACTTCGGTTAAACAGGCGTATGATAATTTGGGTAAATGTGTAAGCTAGATGTATGCTTTTATAATAAACTATCTATCTATCTATCTATCTATCTATCTATCTATCTATCTATCTATCTATCTATCTATCTTTCGTAATAATGTATGATTTGCAAAAATGATAACTGCTGCGTCTGTGTGTAGATGAGAGAATCAAAGTGTATGCGCATTGTGCACACGCTACATTGATTAAGGCCAAGCATGCACCCTTAAAATAGCATATTAATAACATGCGCAACGCGCCACTGACTTTAAACTGTTTTTTTTTCGGTTAGTGGCGCAATTGTTTTCTAAACCTGTAAAATAGCATGAGGGAACGTTTGCGCCGGAACCGCCCCGGGGAGCGCAAGTGTATTTCTTAGTTAACCGACGTGCTTCTGTGGAGGGAAAAGTCCGCTTTGCGCGGGTGCAAAATAGGAATGATACATGCGTCCGTGTACAAAGTCAATTGCGCTGGGTGCAAGATAGGGCCCATGGTGTCATTCACACCTTTATCATATATATGCAAATAACCCATCCTAAAATGGTAGGGTGCAGTGTTGTATAAAGTATTAATACACTAACCATACTCTTTGTACATCAGATGCAGATTTGCTAGTATAAACAAATAATTATTGGACATTCATGACATATTGAAGGTGGGCACAAATAACACTCTGAAATGGATCACTGATAATACAGATTGCAGTATTTAGCTCATGAGAGACATAATAAAGTAACTGAAATTAAATGCACTTATGTATCAAAACTACGTCATCAGCTCTATTGCTCTAAACTGCATGATAACTAATCCAGGATCCAGTATGAATTGATAAAGAGAAGCAAACTTGATTTATTTAAATGACTTTTATTAAGTTTACAAATAAGGTAACAAATGCTGTTTTATTGGAGCGCAAAGCGCAGTTTTATATGAAGCTTGAACATCCTATACTTAGTGCAAAACAGACAGTTAAACATTGCAGATGATTCCCTACTTGTTTTTGTTTGGTTTTCATTTTAAGGAATTTTTTTATTTTTTTCATTTTGTACAATGTTAAATATCATACGGAGAAAAAAAAAAACCACTTAATGAAAGTCGCCAGAAGAAAATCCAGAGACTCAAAAGACAGCAAAACAAGCGGATCAGATTGCAGTAAAAAACAAAATAACTTAATGACAGGTCAGTAGCATTAAGTAAACATTGTTCTGTTGTATTTCTTTCCACAGGAGAGCGACTAGAAAGGAGGGTTTCATTCAATAAGATCCTTTTTGAGTGAGTTTGTGTGCATTTTTTCTGTGTAACTGAAGTATCATGCAAAAAAAAAAAAAAAATTTTTATAATCACAATGTGTATCGATACTGAATGGCTCATTCGCACATCAGCATGCTACAAACACAATTTCTTTCAAAGTAAAGTGAAGGATAAAGAAAAAAAGAGGTTTTTGTATTTTTCAAGGTGCTGTTATCATTTACATCAGAGGTCAGAGGTGAATCTCATTTAAATGTTGAAGGTCCTGCACTGCAGTTACATTAGCGCCCTCTACAGTCGAACGGGACGACCTGTTTCTTACAGCGAGAGCAAATTAACACTTGTATCTGGGACAGGGACATGGCACTCAGAAGGTAGTATTACAGATTTCATTAGTCTGAACACTGAGCGGGTGGGACCTCTTTGTTAAAGACCTTTTGATGTGTTCACAGTTTGAACGAACCGAACGACGTAAAGTGGGTAAAAAACGAGCCGTCTACGGGTAAAGCATTGTGTTCTGAAGGAACTGAGCCAGTGGAGGGCGATACTGACTGTTCTTCTTTGAGCACATAGACATGGTGGAAGCCATTTGAATGGTAGTTGAGGCCTAAGGGCAGTGATGGCCTTGACTAGGTTTTTGATACGTGGACTGTGTGAGTGCATCAAGTTAACCACACACCTTGATCCATATGTTGAGCCATCAAATAAAAGCAATTAAAAAGAGTTTGTGCATTCTCATCGATGCCCCACAGTGATTATTATTTAACCAGTTCTTAAGAAACTTCATAACAAATGGTCTGAACCAATCATTCACATTTCCACAGAAAAAGAGCAAGAACAAGAGACCATTTCCATTTTCAAAGAACAAGAGACCTTTTATTGTAAATGGCTTATCAATTATGCACATTTGATGTATACTACACTTTCTATAGCATAAAATGTAGAGTAAAATACTCATGTTTACAAGTATGAAAAGTGTTATGTGGCGTGATGTGATGTGCAGGTTATGGGGAATGTACTGCTTGCTCCAATCTGTGAGAAAAGAAGCAGGGCTATATGGTAAAACCATTTAATGAAGTGCAACAATTAAAACTAGATTCATTGTGAACTGAGAAGCAGAGACAACCTTGATTTATGACTTTCATTTGTATTTTTATGTTGTTGTTAGTAAAAGCATTTAACTAAAGAAGAAAAGTATGTTAGCTGTATATTTTAATGAACATATAAATGCAAAACATACACGTTATATTGCATATTGCTAAAATGTCAGGCTAGTTACAGTTTGTTTCAAAGCTGTTTGGAAAAGGTTTATTGTATCAACTCGTACATGTAAAACAGACTTCCGCTGTTCAGATTACAAGAAACTGTGAAAGTCCCATATTCCACCTGTCTGGTACACGTGCCCAAGTGATCATCAAAATTCAGGTCTTTGTCCCACACCTCCAGGTAGAGGTATTCATATGGATTGCAGTTTGGGAAGTTGAACTGTGCAGACCATGTAGGTCTATTGTTATCCTTGTGAAATTCTGTCTGCCCCCCAAAAGCAGATCCACACCAGACCTTGACATATGGATCGGGAAAGTTTCCAAAAGGATCACCGGTGAGGTCTCTGGCATGTAAGCCAAACACCCGAACAGCACCAGCAAAGTCCAGCTGAGACACCAGCATCAGCACAGCCAGAGACACCAGCCGAAGATCATAAAAGACCGCCATATCTGTCTGAAAGAATACAGGTTCAATTATAGAGATGTCTGACACAAATATTGAAATGTAAAAATAATGTGTCTTAAAAGTGTCAAGAAGCTGAAGTGTGATTCAGTGTTAATGCCTTACCTTGCTTGTATTAGATTCAGTATGTATGGTTCCTGATCCCCACAACCTTTATAAAACTGTCCAATCATAAAAGTCTTCCAAAGGTCATCAGCAGGGTTCAAATCCCATGCGTATCTGTGTTGTTTCCGCATTGACCTAGTTGCATTTGTCAAGATGCCAAGAGTGTAAAATTTTTTATCCCAAGTAAGCATAGAAGCAGTGCATTAAAATAATGTTTTAATGTTTTAAAATAACTTTTAAACATTTCTAAGGAAAAGTTTAAAAAACGTATTTTCAAAAATGCTTATATATATATATACACACATACATACATACACACACAGTGGGGAGAACAAGTATTTGATACACTGGCGATTTTGCAGGTTTTCCCACTTACAAAGCATGTAGAAGTCTGTCATTTTTATCATAGGTGTACTCTTCAACTGCGAGTGACAGAATCTAAACAAAAATCCAGAAAATCACATTGTATGATTTTTAAGTAATTCATTTGCATTTTATTGCATGACATAAGTATTTGATCACCTACCAACCAGTAAGAATTCCGGCTCTCACAGACCTGTTAGTTTTTCTTTAAGAAGCCCTCCTGTTCTCCACTCATTACCTGTATTAACTGCACCTGTTTGAACTCGTTACCTGTATAAAAGACACCTGTCCACACACTCAATCAAACCGACTCCAAACTCTCCACAATGGCCAAGTCAAGAGAGCTGTGTTAGGACATCAGGGATAAAATTGTAGACCTGCACAGGCTGGGATGGGCTACAGGACAATAGGCAAGCAGCTTGGTGAGAAGGCAACAACTGTTGGCGCAATTATTAGAAAATGGAAGAAGTTCAAGATGACGGTCAATCTCCCTCGGTCTGGGGCACCATGCAAGATCTCACCTCGTGGGGCATCAATGATCATGAGGAAGGTGAGGGATCAGCCCAAAACTACACGGCAGGACCTAGTCAATGACTTGAAGAGAGCTGAGACCACAGTCTCAAAGAAAACCATTAGTAACACACTACGCCGTCATGGATTAAAATCCTGCAGCGCACGCAAGGTCCCCCTGCTCAAGCCAGCGCATGTCCAGGCCCGTCTGAAGTTTGCTAATGACCATCTGAATGATCCAGAGGAGGAATGGGAGAAGATCATGTGGTCTGATGAGACAAAAATAGAGCTTTTTGGTCTAAACTCCACTCGCAGTGTTTGGAGGAAGAAGAAGGATGAGTACAACCCCAAGAACACCATCCCAACCATGAAGCATGGAGGTGGAAACACCATTCTATGGGGATGCTTTTCTGCAAAGGGGACAGGACGACTGCACCGCGAGATCTTTGCCAACAACCTCCTTCCCTCAGTAAGAGCATTGAAGATGGGTCGTGGCTGGGTCTTCCAGCATGACAACGACCCGAAGCACACAGCCAGGGCAACTAAGGAGTGGCTCCGTAAGAAGCATCTGAAGGTCCTGGAGGGGCCTAGCCAGTCTCCAGACCTGGACCCAATAGAAAATCTTTGGAGGGAGCTGAAAGTCCGTATTGCCCAGCGACAGCCCCGAAACCTGAAGGATCTGGAGAAGGTCTGTATGGAGGAGTGGGCCAAAATCCTTGCTGCAGTGTGTGCAAACCTGGTCAAGAACTACAGGAAACGTATGATCTCTGTAATTGCAAACAAAGGTTTCTGTACCAAATATTAAGTTCTGCTTTTCTGATGTATCAAATACTTATGTCATGCAATAAAATGCTAATTAATTTCTTAAAAATCATACAATGTGATTTTCGTTTTAGATTCCATCACTCACAGTTGAAGAGTACCTATGATAAAAATTACAGACTTCTACATGCTTTGTAAGTAGGAAAACCTGCAAAATCGGCAGTGTATCAAATACTTGTTCTCAGCACTGTATATATATATATATATATATATATATACTCTCCGAAACGGTAGGAAATTAAATTAGATTTAATAGAGGATTTTAACTGTGACAAGATGATTGACAGGGCAGTTTACGTGACAGGATGCACGCGACAGATCCATCCGATAAAGATGACGAAGTAGTATGTCCCAAAGCTTGCCTACTTTTTTGCTACACATTCAAAAGTAAATACCTTTTCTTCACAAAAAGAGTACATACTTTTATGGCGTAGTGTAACTTGTGGCGTAGTGTAACTTAATGGGGACGCAGCATATGGCTTTACACGATGACGATCGCTCTGATTGGTTTTAGGTCTATCCAATTGCGCCCAGAGGCATTTGAGCGACGTCCGTTGGTGATGCCCCTTTGGAAATGAGTTATTAATGAAGCTTTGCCAGACCATAGCCCAGTTACTACTGAGAATGGTCTGGTTTTAACCAGGTTTTAACCAGGCTACTTTTAAATATGAATAAGCAGTGAAGAAGTTTTGTATATTTGCATGGCCATGGGTGTTTGTAACAATTAAAAAGTACATAGCAAAAGGATATGGAACTGCAATTGCCTCAATTCATTGATTGCTGGTCCGACTCAGAATCCAATGTTTTACCAATATGAAGAAGAGGGTCTTATCTCAAGGAAAAGAAATGTACTGCATGTACACATCTGGAAGGACGAGGCACAGAGTGCATGTGCACACATGGTGACATTCACACCTTTATCATATAGATGCAATTAACACTCAATATGTCCTGAAATGGTAGGGTGCAGTGTTGTGTAAAGTATTAATACACTATTTTATCCCCCAAAAAAACTCACCATTCTCTTTGTACATCAGATGCAGATTTAAAATTCAAAATAATTATTGGACATTCATGACATATTAAAGGTGGGCACAAATAACACTCTGAAATGGATCACTGATAATACAGATTGCAGTATTTAGCTCATGAACTGAAATTAAATGCACTTCTGTATCAAAAGTACGTCATCAGCTCTATTGCTCCAAACTGCATGATAACTAATCCAGGATCCAGTATGAATTGATAAGCAGAAGCAAACTTGATTTATTTAAATTACTTTTATTAAGTTTACAAAAAAGGTAACTAATGCTGTTTTATTGGAGCGCAAAGCGCAGTTTTATATGAAGCTTGAACATCCTATATTTAGTGCAAAACAGACAGTTAAACATTGCAGATGATTCCCTACTTGTTTTTGTTTGGTTTTCATTTTAAGGAATTTTATTTTTTACATTTTGTACAATGTTAAATATCATACGGAGAAAGAAAAAAAAACACTTAATGAAAGTCGCCAGAAGAAAATCTAGAGACTCAAAAGACAGCAAAACAAGCGGATCAGATTGCAGTAAAAAAACTAAATAACTTAATGACAGGTCAGTAGCATTAAGTAAACATTGTTCTGTTGTATTTCTTTCCACAGGAGAGCGACTAGAAAGGAGGGTTTTATTCAATAAGATCCTTTTTGAGTGAGTTTGTGTGCATTTTTTCTGTGTAACTGAAGTATCATGCAAAAAATTGTTTATAATCACAATTAAAATAATTGTTATAATCACAATGTGTATCGATACTGAATGGCTCATTGGCACATCAGCATGCTACAAACACAATTTCTTTCAAAGTAAAGTGAAGGATAAAGAAAAAAAGAGGTTTTTGTATTTTTCAAGGTGCTGTTATCATTTACATCAGAGGTCAGAGGTGAATCTCATTTAAATGTTGATGGTCCTGCACTGCAGTTACATTAGCGCCCTCTACAGTCGAACAGGACGACCTGTTTCTTACAGCGAGAGAAAATTAACACTTGTATCTGGGACAGGGACATGGCACTCAGAAGATAGTATTACAGATTTCATTAGTCTGAACACTGAGCGGGTGGGACCTCTTTGTTAAAGACCTTTTGATGTGTTCACAGTTTGAACGAACCGAACGACGTAAAGTGGGTAAAAAACGAGCCGTCTACAGGTAGAGCGTTGTGTTCTGTAGGAACTGAGCCAGTAGAGGGCGATACTGCACACCTTGATCCACGTTGAGCCATCAAATTAAAACAACTAAAAGGAGTTTGTGCATTCTCATCGATGCCCCACAGTGATTATTATTTAACCAGTTCTTAAGAAACTTCATAACAAATGGTCCTTCGAGCCGGAGCTGAATAATTGCTGTGGATCAAGATGGCACATGCATCATGATCAACTGATCACTGACCAGTTGATGTTCGTCCAAAGTGGCTAATTCGCCCACCCGCATAGATGAGTCAATATGAGGTGGAACTACCATCAGCAGCAAATCGGCAACTTGTTCCTGATGAGACAATTGCTTAAAGATCAATGCAGAGAGCCAAAGAGAAAGGATCTTTCTCTCATTTCTCAACATTAACTAACTGGAGCATAGTGGATGAAGACCCCCCTATAGAACAGACACCCGTTCAATAAGAGTTAACCACAGATTACCTCACAGTATTCTCAGTCTATGGCAGATTCCTTTCATCGGATGCAAGAGGATAATAAAAGACTGCGACGGACTGTATCAGAGCTACAAAGACAGCTGTACCAAGATGGGGTGTTGCCAACACCAAATTCAGCGGAAACATTATCTTTTGAATGTACTTCACAACCTAGGGAGGTATCAGAAGAGAATTCTCCTTTACCAGTATATCAGCCAGCAGCAGTCGAAGAAGAATGGCCGCTGCCACCCCCTCCGATAATAGTTGATGAAAAAGAGTTGCGTCCTTCTAAAGAAACAGAGCTTGATATGATGGAAGATCTCAGAGACCGCATTTGCAGACTTGAAATGCAGAGGTTACCAGTTCCATCTACTCCAAGTTATCAGGATCCAGACTCTGATTATTGTAATTTACCTTACATGGGACCAAGTTGTCGACCAGTAAGAAGAGATGCTAGGCCTCCACCAGTGCCTCCACGCAGATACTACAGTTTTTCTAATAACCAAGCTGGTGTACAAGAGATGACATATCGGGGACCCAAGCCATCCATCCCTGATTTTACATCTGATGACCCAAGAGACTTTGCTAGACTCAGGATTTCGTTGGAGAATATCCTTCCACAAGATGCCACAGAGCAATTTAAGTCCCAGATTTTACTGGATCATTTGAAGTTTGAAGAGGCACTTTTGATAGCTGATTCTTATTGTAATTCCTATCACCCTTGCTCATGTAACCGGTGGCTCGCGACACCAGTTGTAAAATCACTTTTCTCTGCGTTGTGAAGACAGACACGGGACAACAGGCGGCGGTTTCACTGACTTTTATCTGATGTAAAACAAATAAAAGCAGCCTCTTAGTGAGATTCGCCCTCTTTAAATCTCTTCCATGCATTAACAATACCAAGAGGGAATACAGAGAAAACATACCTGATGTAAAACAAATAAAAGCAGCCTCTTAGTGAGATTCGCCCTCTTTAAATCTATAAAACAAATGTGATGTACACTTGTCACATGTGCTCTCGTTTCACATTTAGACTCAGATGCAAAAATATATCTCAATCGGGGTGAAATGACAAAAATAACCACACAGATAGGTAAAATAACATAATACACATAATTTGCAGCGAAGATATAGACATAAAAGCAACAATTAAAATAAAGATTAATAAGGATTAGCAGGAGCCAAAAATAACCCACCTCTTCCATGCATTAACAATACCAAGAGGAAGAGGAGGGGACAAAACAGGAAATTATGTAGGCTCATGATGACATCACAGCAATTAAAGGGGAAACGTACTCAACTCACTTAGGCAACCACATCAGGTGCATGTAAACGAACAATTTTGTGAGAATTATAACAATCAATACATATGTTTTAAAACACTTTCTGTACCTGTTACACTCACCCCCCAGAATTCACACAAAATTCTCAGAGTATAACAAATAAAACACTGGTCACTTGGATTACATGGTCCACACTTTAAAAACAGTGAAGACACCACATAGAAAGTTACCCAACCAAAAGGGATACAAATATGGAGAAAGTTGGCCAAACTTCTACACATTTTGTAGGCATACACAAAGTGCCCATTACACTTTGAAAAAAACTCAGACCAGGTACATAAACAGGATTAATATACACAAAATAGAGAAGATTACATTTTGGTTGAGGTATTACCAGAGACCGTGTAATACAATACACAAACCTATACATGAATAACAGGAGATACAGACTCCACACCAAGTAAGGTTTCGAGTTGAACCATTGACTCAATCAGCCTACGAACAGGTCTAAGTACTCTACCAAACCTGGTAGTGTAACGATCGTCAGAGTTATGGTCAACCAAAGGATCACGTGAACTGTCAGGAACAGGAACAGTAGAAAAGGCACTAGCTACAGTGTCAAGGTCAACAGAAAACTCATTTTGTGCTTCAGAAAGAGTTTGAGAAGAATGGGTTGAGACCCAAGAAGCAGTACGATCATCATCACAAACAGCAATGTGAGAAATGACAGACATGGACTCAGCATGTGACAAATCATCAGTGACAGGTAAGGTTGACTCAACCACATCACATACAGATTGAGAAGGTGTGGAACAAGGACCACCACTAGCACTTTCACCAACAGAAAAATCAGTTGAAGGCAAAGGAAGAAAGTTAACTGGCAACAATAGATTCCGATGTACCACTTTCTCATGACCAGATTTGTCACGGATCTTGTAAATGTGCAGTGAAGGTTTGGAGGCAACAACAGAATACATGGTGGGTTCCCATTTATCGGCAAGCTTCCGTTTACCTCTACAGCCTTTGTTGGCAATAAGAACATGATCACCAACTGACAGAGGCAATCCTTTGACTCTCTTATTGTACTGATCAGACTGATGTTTTTGTTCTGCAGTAGAGTTCTTTTGGGCCAGCGCCATAGCAGACTTTAGATCACTGACAAGAGATTGAACATAGTCATTGTAATCACAGATTGACTCATCACGAAGCACGCTTTGAAACATAAGGTCAACAGGTAATCTCGGCACCCTCCCGAACATCAGGTAAAAAGGGGCAAACCCAGTTGTTTCATGGGCAGTGCAGTTATACATGAATGTCATTGTTTGTACCAACTGTGGCCACTTTTGCTTGGATCTGGGTGGAAGCGATCTCAGCATGTTACCTAACGTTCTGTTGAACCTTTCAGTCCCACCATTCCCCATTGGGTGGTACGGTGAGGTCCGTGACTTGTCAACGCCGGCAATATCAAGAAGCTCTGCTATCAGCTCGCTCTCAAAATTTGCACCCTGGTCTGAATGGATACGCTGGGGAAATCCATAGATACAGAAGAAGCCATCCCACAGTTTCTTGGCAACACTTTTAGCACATTGATTCCGGCAAGGAAAAGCGTGAGCTAACTTGGTGAAGTGATCTGTAATTACCAAGACATCCACAGATTTATTTTGCCTATCTTCAGCAGACCAGAAATCAATACAGACAAGCTCCAATGGGGCAGTGGTCTTAATGCTCTCCAAGGGCGCTCTTGCTGCTGGCTCTGGAGTTTTACTCAGGACACAACGGGCACAAGTCTTGACGTAATCACGCACATCACGTTCCATCCCAGGCCAATAGAACCTCTGGCGGGCTAAAGACAGGGTACGTGGCTGACCTTGGTGACCGGCCAGATCATGAACACCAGAGAGTGCTTGCTGTTTCATAGAGGCAGGCAGGACGAATTGAAACTTTTTATGCTTAGAGAGTGGATCTTTGACAGCTCTATACAGGATGCCATGAAGCAAACAGAGTTTTTCCCACTGCCTCAAAATCCTCAAAACTAGCAAATCCTCATTCGCACGCTCACGCCTGGTAGGTCTGCGCTTCCTGCTGACATAGAAAGCCACCCTCGAAATAACTGCATCTTTGTGCTGCTGACACTGCAGTTCAGACAATGGAAAGGCATGGATTACATCTTGACAGTCGGGAATCAAAGAAGTCAAATGATCACCCACGAATGTTGCTCTGGATGCAGCTCCTGAATCCCAATCATCACAGACAGACAAGATAGACGACACATCCTCAGAAGTCATGGAAGAGTTTATCTCAGAGCTTAGATTGAGGCCATTTCCAAGTGTCTGTGGCTGGCACGTGAGATGGAATGTTTTCTGAACAGAATCATCTTCCACACTCTGAACATACTTCAAAAGTTCAGAGTAAGGCTCGGACAGAAGTCGCTGACTCACTGGATAGACGAACGGGTCACGACTGAGTGCATCCGCCACGACATTCAACCTTCCAGGAACGTACTTGATCTTAAAGTTGTACGGGGCAAGTTTTGAAACCCAGCGCTGCTCACATGCGTCCAGTTTAGGTTTTGTCAAGATGTAGGTAAGGGGATTATTATCCGTCCACACGGTAAACTCATGACCTTTAAGCCAGTGACTGAACTTATCGCACACTGCCCACTTGAGGGCCAAGAATTCTAGTCTGTGTGCAGGGTAAT
Source organism: Rutilus rutilus (assembly GCF_951802725.1). NCBI lineage: Eukaryota > Metazoa > Chordata > Actinopteri > Cypriniformes > Leuciscidae > Rutilus > Rutilus rutilus. The sequence goes on from NC_140212.1 coordinate 5,241,167, forward strand.
TGGCTTGGCTGCGGCTCAAAGACTTGCTGGCGAAGGCTATGGGACGTGCTTTGTCCTCACCACTGGGAACTTGAGAAAGTACTGCACCTAGGCCGTCCAACGATGCATCAGTGCAGAGAATAAATGGATGCTCAAAGTCAGGGTGTGCCAGGACCACGCTCTCGACAAGGGCTCTCTTTAACTCCTCGAAGGCGACATCACAATCAGGAGTCCAGTCCTGGGGAGACAACTCCCGATAAGTGCCAGATCGATTACGGCTACTTGTGCCTTTCGCCAAACGTTTTTGACCGGCCGTCAAATTGAACAATGGCTTTGCGACACGTGTACAGCCAGGGATGAAGCTCTGGTAATATAAAACCATGCCCAGAAATGATCTTAGTTTCTTTGGCGAAGGTGTGACATTATCTTCCTTCATCAGGTCATTCTTTTGAAAGGCTGAAATGACTGCTACCTTGTCTTCATCCACGGAAACTCCAGATCCGCTGATCACATGGCCCAGAAATTTGATGGAGCGCCTGAGAAAGTGACACTTTTTCGGAGCCAACTTCAAATTACTAGCTCTCAACCGTGAAAACACTACTTCCAAGCGTTTCAAAGCCTCCTCTTCAGAGCGGGCGAAAACCAGCAAATCATCTAGATAGCAAAGGAGGCTAGAAAAATTTAGATCTCCAAACACACTGAGCATCATGCGCATAAAGGATGCTGGGCTGTTGCGTTAAGTTGAGACTGGCTGAAATGCTTTCACCAATTTTCTGTGCCAAATCAGAAATAATACTCCCCAAAGACTCAGGGGTAACTGCACGATCAGTGTTAGGGCGTGCAAAAGGGGTAGAACAAGCAGCGGGGCTCACAGAGGTACCAATTGCTGAATCAGATGGAAGTACATTGTCAATTTCTGCATTAAAGAATGTCCTCCCTCTCCCAAAACATCGAGGTGAAACTCCAGACATATTGTCAGGACGATTAAGAACAGCCCCACTACCCCTGCCTACTGGGAACATGGCACTAGGCTGTTGCACAGGGCTATAATTATCCTGACTAACAGTGTCCTCAAACATGACTCAGTTTGAATAGAGAAAAAAATAAAAATAAATCAATGTAATAACAGTTTCAGAAAATGAGGAAGAAATAAGAACAAAACACTGAAATCACTTAATATGCAGATAAGTGTAGTTTGCAGAAATACTCATTTAGACTCTCAAAACAGTTCAGTGTGACGTTTCACGGAGGAAAACAAAGTATGTGACGATCACAAACACTCAGTCATCGAGTGTGCAGCAGCGCAAAAAAAAAGTTCAATACAGCTTTGCACGGAGAAGAGGAGAAAGAGAAAAAAAAAGATCCAGTTTTGATCACAAAAATACTGTCATTGAGGAGCGTGCAGCAGCAAAAAAAGAAACGTTTTTTTTTCTTTTTTTTCTAACACATCAAAGCCCATACGGCGATCGTCATTAATAAAAATCTAAACAGTTTTTCATCACACCTCGTAAAAGGCAACCGTTCAACCTTTACCGTCTGTGATATGAGCAACAGAAGATAGAACACTGATGACGAGATCGGACGAGATGAAATGAGCTGCGGCCTCCGCGATCAGCGAAACACTCTCACATCCAGCGATCTTTCACGGCACACCGTCGTCTGTTGAAGCAGCAGCTCCGGCGATCGGTAATCAGACGATCATGCGAAATCCGAAGGGTTATGGCACCACGTGTAACCGGTGGCTCGCGACACCAGTTGTAAAATCACTTTTCTCTGCGTTGTGAAGACAGACACGGGACAACAGGCGGCGGTTTCACTGACTTTTATCTGATGTAAAACAAATAAAAGCAGCCTCTTAGTGAGATTCGCCCTCTTTAAATCTCTTCCATGCATTAACAATACCAAGAGGGAATACAGAGAAAACCTGATGTAAAACAAATAAAAGCAGCCTCTTAGTGAGATTCGCCCTCTTTAAATCTATAAAACAAATGTGATGTACACTTGTCACATGTGCTCTCGTTTCACATTTAGACTCAGATGCAAAAATATATCTCAATCGGGGTGAAATGACAAAAATAACCACACAGATAGGTAAAATAACATAATACACATAATTTGCAGCGAAGATATAGACATAAAAGCAACAATTAAAATAAAGATTAATAAGGATTAGCAGGAGCCAAAAATAACCCACCTCTTCCATGCATTAACAATACCAAGAGGAAGAGGAGGGGACAAAACAGGAAATTATGTAGGCTCATGATGACATCACAGCAATTAAAGGGGAAACGTACTCAACTCACTTAGGCAACCACATCAGGTGCATGTAAACGAACAATTTTGTGAGAATTATAACAATCAATACATATGTTTTAAAACACTTTCTGTACCTGTTACACTCAGATACACTGGCTTCACTTATTCAACATTATGGTCAGCCCCATCAGCTTGCTCTGCGTCAAATTGCTGGATTAATGGATGGACCTGTTGTCCAGAATGGGGATTCTACTGGATTCCACAAATTCACATTGAGAGTACGAGCATTGGTTGGGATGTTAGAACAACTGGGTGATGAAGGCCATGTCGAACTTTATTGTGGGTCACATGTAGCTAGGTTAGCAAACAAGCTACCATATGACTTTCAAGCTAACTTTAGACGATATCTCTACCCGTTGAAGAGAGGAGTACCATCCCTTCTAGATTTTGCAGATTGGCTCGAATATGAATTACAGATACAAGAGGAAGTGTTCGAGTGTTCACATGAGCCATGGAAAGGAGGTGCCAAGCAAAGTGAGCGTCAGAGTTTTAAGATGAAGAGTAAGTCAACGACTGTGCTTCTTGGTTCTGCCTACAACACTTCTGAGCAGAAATCAATGCCACGACCACAGGGGAAGTTGAAAACGTATTGCTCCTACTGTTGCAATAATATGCATTTCTTGGATCAATGTGCCAACTTCATTAAGCTTACTATGGAGCAGAAGAGAGATTGGATAAAGTCCAATAACCGCTGTTGGAAATGCGGATTTTGACATCAAGTTGCCCAGTGTCGTCTGAGAATTACCTGTGACATCTGCAAAGGTAAACATGTTCAAGCATTGCATGAAGTAAATGTTAAGCCTGCAGAGAGCTTAACTACAGCAACTTGTGGTCTAGTAAGCTCTACTTCAACTGACATTCTTTACCTTGATCGGAGAGCTGGATGTAGTCAAGTTTTGTTGAAAATCAGTAAAGTGCTCTTACGTAATGGTAATCACACGCTGGAAACCTATGCTATATTGGATGACGGTTCAGAGAGGACGATTCTCCTTCAAGAAGCAGCAGAGAAGTTAAAGCTACTAAGTGATCCAGAAAGCATCACACTGAGAACCGTGAGACAGGATCTGCGAGTGTTGCAGGGCTCTTCGGTGACTATCTGTCTGTCTTCCATTAACCAGCCAAATAAAATCAAGAAAGCATTTACTGCAACTCAGTTAGGTTTGGCTGAACATACTTCCCCAATAACCAGACTTCAGCGTCAGTATAACCATCTTAGGAAATTGCCCTTACCTCATTTTACCAATGTCAGACCACTCATACTGATTGGGTCAGATAATCCACACTTGATAACTCCTGTCCAGCCAGTGAGACTAGGACCACCTGGAGGTCCTGCGGCAGTCAAGGCGAAACTTGGATGGACGCTACAGGGTCCAGTCAAAGGTCTTCTACATACTGGTAAGGCAACTTCTTGTTTTTTCACTTCAAATGTTTTTCCATCATCTGAAATCTACCATCAAGTAGAAAAGTTGTGGCAACTGGATGTATTGCCATACAGAAGTGAAAAACTTGTTACCAGATCTAAGCAAGATCAAGAGGCCATGGACCACCTGCAAGCTAGAACAGTCAGAGTAGACGTGGATGGAGTTCTGAGATATGCTACTCCTTTACTATGTGTAAAGAACATGCCCACTCTGTCAGCACCCCCTGAAGCAGTTCTGGCTAACCTTCGTAATACGAAGAAGCATCTCATCAAAGATTCAGATCGTGCTGCTGCTTATAATGCAGAGATTGCCAAACTTGAGCATGCAGGATATGCAACTAAAGTTACCAGAGTAAAGGAATGCCCCAAAGAATCCTGGTTTATCCCTCATCATATGGTAACACATAATGGAAAGAACAGAATTGTGTTTAATTGTTCATTTTCATATCAGGGACACGATTTGAATGAGCTACTCTTACCAGGACCAAACCTAAGTTCATCCCTTTTGGGTATTCTGCTGCGTTTTAGAGAGCATTCTTTCGATATAAGTAGCGATATTAAAGGGATGTTTCACCAGGTGAGACTGTTACCAGCAGATAAGCCAATCTTGAGATTCTTGTGGCGTGATCTTCTGAGGGAAACCCAACCCAGTGTATATGAGTGGCAAGTACTTCCCTTTGGCACAACTTGTTCACCATGTTGTGCTACTTATACACTGCAGCAGCATGTCATTGAACAAGGTCAGTCAGAAGCTGTATGCAAAGCTGTCCAGCAGCACTTCTATGTTGACAATTGGTTACAGAGCTTTCCTTCAATTGAGATAGCCCGAGCTCTTGTGGATAAAATGAGGAAGCTACTTGCTGAAGGAGGTTTTGAGCTAAGACAGTGGGCTAGTAATGCTGCAGGTATCATTCATCATCTGCCGAAGGAAGTATTATCTCAGAGTGGTGAACATTGGCTTAATCAGAGTGATATGGATCCTCAAGAACCAGCTTTAGGGCTTCGGTGGCTGTGTCAATCAGATACTTTGATGTACAAGTCTTACACACCAAAATCATCCCCCATCACTATAATAATTCGTTACATTTATATAGCGCTTTTTCTGAGACCTCAAAGCGCTTTACATATGGAAGGGGGGAATCTCCTCAACCACCACCAATGTGCAGCATCCACTTGGATGATGCGACGGCAGCCATATTGCGCCAGAACGCCCACCACACACCAGCTTACTTACTATGAGAAATATTTACAGAATGATCGCCAGTTTATATGACCCTCTTGAATACATCACTCCTTTTTCTACAAGGGCAAAAATATTCGTGCAGCAGTTGTGGAACAAAAAGCGAGAATGGGATGACCCTCTACTCCCTGGTGACCTCTTAGAGGCTTGGAAGATATGGGAAAGTGAGCTCCAACACTTGAATGAGATCCGACTTCCCCAGTGTTACCTGAGTGCCGAGATGGACCAAACTGATTGTGTGCAAGAAATTCACATATTTTGTGACGCTTCAGAACGTGCCTATGGATGTGTGGGATACTTGCGGAGAGAAGATCCACTAAAACTGGTAGAGGTAGCATTCTAAACCGCACGCTCACGAGTTGCACCAAAAAAGCAGCTATCAATGCCAAGATTGGAATTATGTGCAACACTGACAGGAGCCCAACTTGCCCACCTGTTAAAGAAAGAGCTTACTAGCAAGATATCGGGAATTCATTTATGGACAGACTCTACAACTGTGTTGACTTGGATTCAGTCTGATTCATGTCATTTCAAGGTATTTGTTGGAACCCGAATTGCAGAAATTCAAGAATTGACTGACTCTCAAGATTGGCATTATGTAGATTCATTGAATAATCCAGCAGATGATGTTACAAGAGGACGGACCCTACAGGATCTTAAAAGGTCCCCCTTTCCTGCATTTGTCGCCAGAATACTGGCCAAGAAATCCTTCAGCTTTAATAAATGATGACAACGAAGAACTGCGCAAACCAATCACTTGTCTGCAGTCTCATGCTATTCAATTCCAGAACCTTCACAAGCTGACAGCTTCAAGGATCTAGTTTATGCTACCGCAAAATCCCTTCATGGGGCGGCCTCCATAGAGAATCGAAGTCCTTCTGCTGAGGAGTATCAACAGGCGGAATTAATGATTTTAAGATCTGCACAAGGAGACAGTTTCCCTGAAGAGATTCAAAGTCTTAGCAATGGAAAATCTCTATCATCAGTTTGATACCGTAAGGCAAGTAATTCGAGTGGGAGGCAGACTGCACAAATGCAATCAGTTGGAATCAGAGACAGTTCATCCAATAGTTTTGGATTCAAAACATCCAGTTGCCAAGCTTCTTATTCAACAATATGACAGCAACTTAAAACATCCTGGTGCAGAACGTTTATTTGCAGAGTTGAGGAGGAAATACTGGATTCTCAGAGGAAGAGAGGCTGTGAGAAAAGAACAACGTAGCTGTGCAGAGTGTCAAAAATGGAGAGCTCAACCAATATCTCCACGAATGGCAGATTTACCTCCAGCACATTTACGTTTACATCAACCACCCTTCTTCTCTACAGGGATGGATTGTTTTGGGCCACTTATTGTCAAATTGGGCAGAAGAAACGAGAAAAGATGGGGAATCCTGTTTAAGTGTCTAACCACAAGAGCTGTACATATTGAAGTTCTAACCAGCCTTGATATTGATTCTTTCCTGATGTCTTTAAGACGTTTTATCTCCCAAAGGGGAAAGCCTGCCGAATTGTTCCCTGATCAAGGAACAAATTTTAAAGGGGGAGAATGAGAACTTAAAGATGCATTTAATGCCCTGCACCCAGACCTGAAAGCCAAATTAGCTGAGTATCAGATACATTTTTTCTTTAATCCACCTCATGCACCACACTTTGGAGGCTCTTAGGAGAGGGAGATTCGGTTCATTAAAACTGCTCTAAATGTTACCTTGAATTCACAGACTGTAACGCACAAAGTTTTGACCACCGTCCTTGTTGTTGTGATTGAGGGGATTCTAAATTCTAAACCTTTGGGTTATGTGTCCACTGACGTGGCCGATCCTGATCCTGTCACCCCAAACCTTCTTCTGATGGGGCGGCGAGACCCTTCACTTCCGCAGGTCATGTATCATGAGTGTGAACTACTCAGCCGACAAAGATGGAGGTCCTGTCAAATCCTTGCTGATAGGTTTTGGTCACAGTACATAAGAAATTACCTACCCAGTTTACAAACCAGGGCAAAATGGCAAACTGACACTGATGCACTCCAGTTAAATGCCGTTGTCCTAGTGGTGGACCACCAGTTGCCTAGAGCACTTTGGCCTGTAGGTCATATAATTAAGTTGATTCATGGTAAAGATGGAAGAATACACACGGCAGAAGTGAGAGTGAAAGACAGAACATATCTTCGACCAGTTAGTCGGCTGATATGCCTCCCTGCTGTCCCTAACAGTAATGCTTAGTTTAACGTTATTGTAAATTTGTGGGACAAATTTGTGGGTGGCTGTAGTTAATAGTATTTAGAATAAACCAAAGCATTTACAAGAGTGATTTGACCGACTGCTACAAAGAAAGAGAGAGAGAGAGAGATCCCCCAAAAGAAGCTACTGATCTGCCATAAAACTGAAGGCTGTTGCCAATGAGTACAGTGACGTGAGAACTTATATGGGCAGTGTGAGTTAAAAAGAAGAGGTTTGATGAGAAATCAGCGAGTATTACTCTTCAACAGTGCTGCTTTGGCAGAGAGTTGCACTCTTGTGTCGGTGAGGGTTGCTAACTGTCTTTTCTCCCCTTTCTGGTCCTTTTCTCGCTCGTGAAGTTACACTTGCTGTCACATCTGTTGCTAAATGAGTTAAACGCGCCTGTCCACGCTCAACCGGAGAGCGTTTGAACAGCAGATGACTTAAAAATGTGGACAATTAAAGAGATAGTTCACCCAAAAATTACGTTTTTTTTATTACTTACCCTCAAATGTATGAGTTTCTTTCCTCTGTTGAACACAAAAGAAGATATTTGAAAGGATGTTGGTTACCAGACAGTTGACGACACCCATAGACTTCCATAGTACTTGTTTTCCTGTCGTCAACTGTCTGGTTACCAACATTCTTTCAAATGTCTTCTTTTGTGTTCAACAGAGGAAAGAAACTCATACAGATTTGGAACAACATGAGGGTGAGAAAATGATAAATATTTTGGGGTGAACTATCCCTTTTTCAGAAGTTTCAGAAGGGCATTCTGACATTCGTTCACACATTTTAAGTGCAGCAAGGATCCTGGGCCTTGATACTCAGGAAGAAGCTCCAGCCCCAACACAAGGTGTATGGACGGGTATTTCCGTGCACAGCCGACTGTGTCTATTCCTGTGGCTGAGGATTATTCCCAGATGCTGAGGAAAGCCTGGAATAATCCAAAAGCTGCACCGCAGCTTAATTAAGTTTGTTTGTTAAGTTAGATTAACCTCCTGAGAGTAGTATGGGGAACATGTGTGGAGTGAGATATCGCAGCCCTTACCACTTTGGGACCTGATAAGGTTACTGAGAACCCTTGTTGTCCTGGTAAGGAGAGCCAAAAGACCGATCGGTTAATGAGCCAAGAGTATAACAAAGCTACCCGGGAAGCCCGATCAGGAAATGCTTTAGCAATAGTCTTGGCTGCTTTAAGCAAAGTTGTTAATAAAGAAGAGCGTGATGTGATAAATTTGATTGACACAGCACTCATCACACACTCATCACATGTTTTCAGCAATTTTAGCCAGACGACAAACGTGGTTAGCTCAGACATCTTTGCCTGATGCTATTAGGAAGGACCTGACTAATATGCCAGTGGTTCCAGGTCGGATATTCAAACTGATTCACAGTCTTCCCTGGAAACTGCTGATCAGGCAAGACGCAGAAGAGAATCAGTTCAGCAAACATTTGGTGGACGAACCAAATAAGGCCATCGAGCTGCTCATTCCTTTCAGCCCCCACACTTTCCTCGTTCAGAACCTTGGGGGAATGAGAGAAGGCGAGCTAGGGGTTACCGATTCCATGATCAAGGCACCAGACCGTTTTACCAGGCTCCCCAAACTGACCAGTCTCACACTCCAGTCAGGGGAGGATCACTTAAGAGACGTACTACCAGAGGTTTCAAACCCCAGGGAAGCAACTGGACAGTTGGGAGAAGGCAACATCAGATCCTTGGGTTCTAGATACATTCTTCTTAAATCAGGGATGGGCAACTTCGGTCCTGGAGGGCCAATGTCCTACAGAGTTTAGCTCCAACCCTAATCAAACTCACCTGAACAAGCTAATCAAGGTCCTCAGGATTACTAGAAAGTTACTTGCAGGTGATTTTTTCAGGGTTGGAGCTAAACTTTGTAGGACAGTGGCCCTCCAGGAACGAAGTTGCCCATCCCTGTCTAAAATTCTTCTTGCACATAGGTCTACAGCCTACTTCTAGAATATATATATATTTTGTAGGCCAAGTTATACATATGACATCATCATTAGTGTCATAATATGTCTTTGTTTTGCATTTCGTGATGTTTCCACATTATATTTGTCATCATGTAAAATCTGTTTTAGATTTGATGAGAGAACTGAAATCACTGTAAATGAAGTGGATCAATAGATTAATTAAAATTATTCATTCACAATAAATGTTTTGTTTGTTTTTTTGTTTTATTGCCTGTTTAGAGCTTGGCAATTCCAGGAATCATTAAAATTTCCACAGAAAAAAAAAAAAAAATCATCAAAGGAGCAAGAGATCTTTTATTGTAAATGGCTTAACAATTATGTACATTTGATGTATACTACACTTCCTGTAGCATAAAATGTAGAGTAAAATACTCATGTTTACAAGTATGAAAAGTGTTATGTGGTGTGCAGTTTATGGGGAATGTATTGCTTGCAACAATCTGTGAGAAGAGAAGCAGGATATGGTGCACTATATTTAATGAAGTGCAAAAATGAAAACTAGATTCAGAGTTAACTGAGAAGCAGAGACAACCTTGATTTGTGACTTTCATTTGTATTTTTATGTTCTTGTTAATAAAAGCATTTCACTAAAGAAGAAAAGTATGTTAGCTGTAGATTTTAATGAACATATTAATGCGAAACATACACGTTATATTGCATATTGCTAAACTTTATTCCTATTAGGCTAGTTACAGTGTTTCAAAGCTGTTTGGAAAAGGTTTATTGTTTCAACTCGTACTTGTAAAACAGACTTCCACTGTTCAGATGACAAATAAAGGAGAAAGTCCCATTTTTCACCTGTCTGCCACACGTGCCCAAGTGATCATCAAAATTCAGGTCTTTGTCCCACACCTCCAGCTTCAGGTATTCATCTAGATTGCAGTTTGGGAAGTTGAACTGTGCAGACCATGTAGGTTTATTGTTATCCTTGTGAAATTCTGTCTGCCCCCCAAAAGAAGATCCACACCAGACCTTTACGTATGGATCGGGAAAGTTTCCAAAAGGATCACCGGTGAGGTCTTTGGCATGTAAGCCAAACACCCGAACAGCAGCACCGGCAGAGTCCATCTGAGACGCCAGCATCAGCACAGCCAGAGACACCAGCCGAAGATCATAAAAGACCGCCATATCTGTCAGAAAGAACACAGGTTCAGTTATAGAGATGTCTGATACACATATTGAAAAGTAAAAACAATGTGTCTTAAAAGTGTTAAGAAGCTGAAGTGTGATTCAGTGTTAAAGATGCCTTACCTTGCTTGTATTAGATTCAGTCTGTATAATTCCTGAACCCCACAACCTTTATATAAAACTGTCCAAGCAAAAAAAAAATTCCAAAGATCATCAACAGGTGGTTCAATAACCTGCGTATCTGTTGTTTTCACATTGACCTAGTTACATTAGTAAAGATGCCAAGAGTGTAAAAATTGTATCCCAAGTAAGCATAGAAGCAGTGCATTAAGATAATAGTTCAGTCCTACAAAGTTACAAAGGCAGAAAACACTGAGCCAATGATGTACAAGAGTATATATATATATATATAGAGAGAGATGATATGGAACTGCAATTGCCTCAATTCATTGATTGCGGGTCCGACTCAGAATCCAATGTTTTACCAATATGAAGAGGAGGGTCTTATCTCAAGGAAAAGAAATGTACTGCATGTACACATCTGGAAGGACGAGGCACAGAGTGCATGTGCACACATGGTGTCATTCACACCTTTATCATATATATGCAAATAACACTCAATATGTCCTGAAATGGTAGGGTGCAGTGTTGTATAAAGTATCAATACACTATTTCAGGGGTCACCAAACTTTTTTCTCTGGGGGCCACATTATCGTTCCTGACTGTGATGGGGGGGCCGGGGCCGGGTCAGCTATATAACATAGAAATGTATGACCCAGACCAAAATGACCACCAGCAGGCCTCATTGTGTAGTAGAGATTACTAGCCTAGCACAGCCATCCCCACTACTATATCCACACTACTATATCAACACTTGATTCCTGGCACATATTTGTTTATCTTTACTAGTGATTTGCAAAAGTTGTAATCGAGTCTTCACACTTTGTTTGAATTAAAGTTATTCTTCACAAATAATCGTTGGTCCACTGTTCTTTGAAAACTCTGCACTTTCTTTTAGGGGTGGAAGGGTACACAGAAGTCACGGTTCGGTTCATACCTCGGTTCAGACATCACGGTTCGGTTCAATGGAGGGAAAAGCAAAACAAAAATGCAGAAGGCTTGTGCATGTCTCAGGCTGGACCACCAAAAGAAAAATAAATGTCTTAAGCCTTGTATTTAAAAAAAAAGAAAAAAGTTTTATTAATAAAGTAAAGGCATAGAACCAGTTTAGTGCACTGACAATAGTTTTATATAATTAGTTTATTAATTCAATTAATAAAAAGACCTTGATTGATATGTTTGGTAATTGTACCTGAATGAATTGAAAATCAATCTGCTACATTTCAGATTAATATATTTGTTTTCCTTAAAAATTGTATTAACAGTAACTTAAACACTTTGCACTTGCAGTTTGAATGATGTCCTGCATAAACTAAATGACGGAGTATGTTTTTATGTTTCCACTGTTCGATCGCGGCCGCGCCTCACACACTCACTCACTCACACACACACACACACACACACACACACACACACACACACACACACTCACTCACTCACTCACAAACACACACTCACACACACACGCGCAGATTAGGTGTCCCTAAAGAACCCGCGTATCTAACAGTAGTTCCGCATTACATTAATTAAATTGCACGCGAGTTTTATTTATTTTTATACCGTGTATTCTCCGTGTAAATGTATGCACCAAACCGTGACGCCCGTACCATGACGTACCGTCCATGACGACTTTTGGGGATTGCCTCATAGGGCCAGTTCAAGTAGTGGGGGGCAGAGGGGCTGGGGGGCCAGTCAAAGGGGGGTGGCGGGCCTGAGTCGGCCCGCGGGCCTTAGTTTGGTGACCCATGCACTATTTTATCCCCCAAAAAAACAAAAAAAAACCCTCACCATTCTCTTTGTACATCAGATGCAGATTTGCTAGAATGAACAAATAATTATTGGACATTCATGACATATTAAAGGTGGGCACAAATAACACTCTGAAATGGATCACTGATAATACAGATTGCAGTATTTAGTAGCTCATGAGAGATATAATAAAGTAACTGAAATTAAATGCACTCATGTATCAAAAGTCATCAGCTCTATTGCTCTAAACTGCATGATAACTAAATCCAGGATCCAGTATGAATTGATAAGGAGAAGCAAACTTGATTTATTTAAATGACTTTTATTAAGTTTACAAATAAGGTAACAAATGCTGTTTTATTGGAGCGCAAAGCGCAGTTTTATATGAAGCTTGAACATCCTATACTTAGTGCAAAACAGACAGTTAAACATTGCAGATGATTCCCTACTTGTTTTTGTTTAGTTTTCATTTTAAGGATTTTTTAAAAACATTTTGTACAATGTTAGTATTTAGAATAATCCAAAGCATTTACAAGAGTGATTTGACCGGCTGCTACAAAGAGAGAGAGAGAGAGAGAGAGAGAGAGAGAGAGAGAGAGATCCCCTTAAAGAAGCTACTGATCTGCCATAAAACCGAAGGCCGTTGCCATGAGTACAGTGACGTGAGAACTTATAAGGGCAGTGTGAGTTAAAAAGAAGAGGTTTGATGAGAAATCAGCGAGTATTACTCTTCAACAGTGCTGCTTTGGCAGAGAGTTGCGCTCTTGTGTCGGTGAGGGTTGCTAACTGTCTTTTTTCACCTTTCTGGTCCTTTTCTCGCTCGTGAAGTTACACTTGCTGTCACATCTGTTGCTTAATGAGTAAAATGTGCCTGTCTACGCTCACCGGAGAGGGTTTGACACTGGATGGTGTCAAAACCAATTAAGCAGCGCTGCAAAAACATCTAAGCTATTGGAGGTTCTGAAATACTTACAACATACTGTCCCATGCCTACTAACTTCCCTCATCCTGCGTTTCTATCTGAGCCGATGCCTCACCTTCACAAGAACCGCTCATGCCGTTTAAGAATCCGTCTGTAAAATAAAGACACCGTGGTTATGCTAGGAAGGGTGCACTGATGATAGGCACACTTACGCTTTGCATACTTAGGCCGATCAAAGTCTCTAAAAAACTCAATCCTCAAGTACTTTCACAGCCTTTGAATGTGATATAATGGCTGGATCATGTATTTGTTCACTTTATATAAGAAGCTTTTTGCAACTCTGCCTAAAGGCTAGGACTGTGCCATCAAATGGGTTCAGACGTATGGCCAATTCAAAACGACACCTCGTTTACGCAATATATTAATATTCACCCTCTGTGAAGTCCAAAGACCCCGAGAGAAAGCCCCACATTCCACCTGTCTGCCACACGTGCTCAAGTGATCATCAAAAATGAGGTCTTTGTCCCACACCCCCAGCTTCAGGTTTTCATATGGATTGCAGTTTGGGAAGTTGAACTGTGCAGACCATGTAGGATTATTGTTATCATTGTGAAATTCTGTCTGCCCCCCAAAAGCAGAGTCACACCAGACCTTGAGGAATGGTTCGGGAAAGTTTCCAAAAGCCTCATCGGTGAGGTCTCTGGCATGTAAGCCAAACACCCGAACAGCAGCACTGGCAAAGTCCAGCTGAGACGCCAGCATCAGCACAGCCAGAGACACCAGCCGAAGATCATAAAAGACCGCCATATCTGTCTGAAAGAACACAGGTTCAGTTATAGAGATGTATGACACAAATATTGAAAAGTAAAAACAATGTGTCTTAAAAGTGTCAAGAAGCTGAAGTGTGATTCAGTGTTAAAGATGCCTTACCTTGCTTGTATTAGATTCAGTATGTATAATTCCTGATCCCCACAACCTTTATAAAACTGTCCAATAAAAAAAAAAAAATTCCAAAGATCATCAACAGGTGGTTCAATAACCTGCGTATCTGTGTTGTTTTCACATTGACCTAGTTACATTAGTAAAGATGCCAAGAGTGTAAAAATTGTATCCCAAGTAAGCATAGAAGCAGTGCATTAAAATAATAGTTCTCAGTCCTACAACAAAGGCAGAAAACACTGATCCAATGATATACAAGAGTTAGAAAGAAAATCAATCATCTTTTGAAATATCTTATCGATAAAATATTTTAAATGTGCTGCATTCTTAGAAATTAACTATTTAATGCTAGTTTAATTTTTTCTTTTTACTTTTAGACATTTTTTAAGAAAAAATTAAAAACAGTATATATATATTGTCACGGAACGCACAACAGCGCCTCCTCCTGGTTTCACTAGGTCCCTCTCTCCTGCATACTAGGACTGCATTTCCCTCATCACCTCATTATGATTTCATCAGTTTCACCTGTGCACCCTCAGCTCCCCTTTATCTGGACTGTTCTGTTCTGTTCTGATTTGTGAAGTCTTGTTTTACCAAACCTCTGTCTCCGTTTGTATCTCTTGCTACTCAGTGTTTAGACATGATCTCGAGTATTTGAACTTGGACTCTGAACTCGTTTGTGAACCTTTGCTGCCTGCCTCTGACTACTGCTTGTTTGACTACGATTCTGGATTGCCCTTGTCATCTTTTGAGTTTATCTTCTGTATTAAATATCTGCAAATGGATCTGACCGTCTCTGCCTCTCCGTCACATATATATATATATATATATATATATATTTATATTTGGTTGGACCACATTTAATTTGGCAGACAAAAGCCTTTTAAATATGAATAAGCAGTGAAGAAGTTGTGTATATTTACATGGCCATGGGTGTTTGTAACAATTAAAAGTACATGGCAAAAGGATATGGAAACTGCAATTGCCTCAATTCATTGATTGCTGGTCCGACTCAGAATCCAATGTTTTACCAATATGAAGAGGAGAGTCTTATCTCAAGGAAAAGAAATGTATTGCATGTACACATCTGGAAGGACGAGGCACAGAGTGCATGTGCACACATGGTGTCATTCACACCTTTATCATATATATGCAAATAACACTCAATATGTCCTGAAATGGTAGGGTGCAGTGTTGTATAAAGTATCAATACACTATTTTATCCCCCCCCAAAAAAACTCACCATTCTCTTTGTACATCAGATGCAGATTTGCTAGTATGAACAAATAATTATTGGACATTCATGGTTTGACACTGGATGGTGTCAAAACCAATTAAGCAGCGCTGCAAAAACATCTAAGCTATTGGAGGTTCTGAAATACTTACAACATACTGTCCCATGCCTACTAACTTCCCTCATCCTGCGTTTCTATCTGAGCCGATGCCTCACCTTCACAAGAACCGCTCATGCCGTTTAAGAATCCGTCTGTAAAATAAAGACACCGTGGTTATGCTAGGAAGGGTGCACTGATGATAGGCACACTTACAAGAATATATATTTTTTGGAGGCTAAGTTATACATATGCCATCATCATCAGTGTCATAATACATGTATGTCTTTGTTTTGCATTTCGTGATGTTTCCACTCCACCTTATATTCATCATCATGTAAAATCTGTCTTAGATTCGATGAGACTGAGAGCTGAATTTACTGTAAATAAACTGGATCAATAGATTCATTGAAATGATTCATGAGTGATGAATGATTCGTTCACAACATATGTTTTGTTTGTTTGTTTTATTGCCAACTGAGAGCTTGGCAGTTCCAGGGATCATTCACATTTCCGTATTCCACAGAAAAAAAAACATCCAAGGAGCAAGAGACCTTTTATTGTAATGGCTTATCAATTATGAACATTTGATGTATACTACACTTCCTGTAGCATAAAATGTAGAGTAAAATACTCATGTTTACAAGTATGAAAAGTGTTATGTGGCGTGCCGTGATGTGATGTGATGTGCAGTTTATGGGGAATGTATTGCTTGCACCAGAAGAGAAGCAGGGCTATATGTGACCCTGGACCACAAAACCAGTCTCATGGGTCACAATTTTGAAATTGAGAGTTACACATCATATGAAAGCTGAATAAATAAGCTTTCCAGTGATGTATGGTTTGTTAGATTAGGACAATATTTGGCCGGGATACAACTATTTGAACATCTGGAATCTGAGGGAGCAAAAAAATCGAAACATTAAGAAAATCGCCTTTAAAGTTGTAAAAATTTTTGACGATTGTGCTGCATTCACTCACAAATTTTTTTTTTTTATATATTTACAGTAGGAAATTTACAAAATATCTTCATGGAACATGATCTTTACTTAATATCCTAATGATTTTTGGCATAAAAGAAAAATCGATCATTTTGACCCACACAATGTATTTTTGGCCGTGCGACTTATGACTGGTTTTGTGGTCCAGGGTCACATGGTAAAACCATTTAATGAAGTGTAAAAGAGATAATGAACATATTAATGCAAAACATACACATTATATTGCATATTGCTAAATTTTATTCCTATCAGGCTTGTTACAGTGTTTCAAAGCTGTTTAGAAAAGATTTATGGTTTCAACTCGTACTTGAAATGCAGACTTCCTTTGTACAGATCACAATACATGGAGAAAGTCCCATATTTCAACGGTCCCTCACACGTGCCGAAGTGTTCATCCAAACCTACGTCACTGTCCCACAACGCCAGTTTTATTTTGTGATATTGATTGCAGTTTGGGAAGTTGAACTCTACAGACCATGTAGGATTATTGTTATCCTCGCGATAACCTGTCTGCCCAAAAGAGCCACCACACCAGATCTTGAGGTATGGATCGATAAACTTTTCAACATAGTCACCGCCAAGGCCTATGGCATATAAGTCAAACACCCGAACAGCAGCACTGGCAGAGTCCAGCTGAGACGCCAGCATCAGCACAGCCAGAGACACCAGCCGAAGATCATAAAAGACCGCCATATCTGTCAGAAAGAATACAGGTTCAATTATAGAGATGTCTGACACAAACATTGAAAAGTAAAAACGATGTGTCTTAAAAGTGTCGAGAAGCTGAAGTGTGATTCAGTGCTAAAGATGCCTTACCTTGCTTGTATTAGATTCAGTGTGTATAATTCCTGATCCCCACAACCTTTATAAAACTGTCCAATCAAAAAAAAAATTCCAAAGATCATCAACAGGTGGTTCAGTAACCTGCGTGTCTGTGTTGTTTTCACATTGACCTAGTTACATTTGTTAAGATGCCAAGAGTGTAAAAATTGTATCCCAAGTAAGCATAGAAGCAGTGCATTAAGATAATAGTTCTCAGTCCTACAAAGTTACAAAGGCAGAAAACACTGAGCCAATGATGTACCAGAGTATATATATATATATATAGAGAGAGAGAGAGATGATATGGAACTGCAATTGCCTCAATTCATTGATTGCTGGTCCAATGTTTTACCAATATGAAGAAGAGGGTCTTATCTCAAGGAAAATAAATACTGCATGTACACATCTGGAAGGACGAGGCACAGAGTGCATGTGCACACATGGTGTCATTCACACCTTTATCATATATATGCAAATAACACTCAATATGTCCTGAAATGGTAGGGTGTAGTGTTGTATAAAGTATCAATACACTATTTTATCCAAAAAAAACCCTCACCATTCTCTTTGTACATCAGATGCAGATTTGCTAGAATGAACAAATAATTATTGGATATTCATGACATATTCAAGGTGGGCACAAATAACACTCTGAAATGGATCACAGATAATACAGATTGCAGTATTTAGTAGCTCATGAGAGATATAATAAAGTAACTGAAATTAAATGCACTCATGTATCAAAAGTATGTCATCAGCTTTATTGCTCTAAACTGCATGATAACTAATCCAGGATCCAGTTTGAATTGATAAGCAGAAGCAAACTTGATTTATTTAAATGACTTTTATTAAGTTTACAAATAAGGTAACAAATGCTGTTTTATTGGAGCGCAAAGCGCAGTTTTATATGAAGCTTGAACATCCTATACTTAGTGCAAAACAGACAGTTAAACATTGCAGATGATTCCCTACTTGTTTTGGTTTGGTTTTCATTTTAAGGAATTTTTAAAAACATTTTGTACAATGTTAGTATTTAGAATAAACCAAAGCATTTACAAGAATGATTTGACCGGCTGCTACAAAGAGAGAGAGAGAGAGAGAGAGAGAGAGATCCCCCAAAAGAAGCTACTGATCTGCCATAAAACCGATGCCTCACCTTCACAAGAGCTGCTCATGCCGTTTAAGAATCCGTCTGTAAAATAAAGACACCGTGGTTATGCTAGGAAGGGTGCACTGATGATAGGCACACTTACGCTTTGCATACTTAGGCCGATCAAAGTTTCTAAAAAACTCAATCCTCAAGTACTTTCACAGCCTTTGAATGTGATATAATGGCTGGATCATGTATTTGTACACTTTATATAAGAAGCTTTTTGCAACTCTGCCTAAAGGCTAGGACTGTGCCATCAAATGGGTTCAGACGTATAGCCAATTCAAAACGACACCTCGTTTCCGCAATATATTAATATTCACCCTCTGTGAAGTCCAAAGACCCAGAGAGAAAGCCCCATATTCCACCTGTCTGGTACACGTGCTCAAGTGATCATCAAAAATTCGGTCTTTGTCCCACACCCCCAGCTTCAGGTTGTCATATTGATTGCAGTTTGGGAAGTTGAACTTTGCAGACCATGTAGGTTTATTGTTATCATTGTGAAATTCTGTCTGCCCCCCAAAAGCAGAGCCACACCAGACCTTGAGGTATGGTTCGGGAAAGTTTCCAAAAGCGTCATCGGTGAGGTCTCTGGCATGTAAGCCAAACACCCGAACAGCAGCACTGGCAGAGTCCAGCTGAGACGCCAGCATCAGCACAGCCAGAGACACCAGCCGAAGATCATAAAAGACCGCCATATCTGTCCGAAAGAATACAGGTTCAGTTATAGAGATGTATGACACAAATATTGAAATGTAAAAACAATGTGCCTTAAAAGTGTCAAGAAGCTGAAGTGTGATTCAGTGTTAAAGATGCCTTACCTTGCTTGTATTAGATTCAGTATGTATAATTCCTGATCCCCACAACCTTTATAAAACTGTCCAATCAAAACAAAAAAAAATTCCAAAGATCATCAACAGGTGGTTCAATAACCTGCGTATCTGTGTTGTTTTCACATTGACCTAGTTACATTTGTTAAGATGCCAAGAGTGTACAAATTGTATCCCAAGTAAACATAGAAGCAGTGCATTAAGATAATAGTTCTCAGTCCTACAAAGTTACAAAGGCAGAAAACACTGATCCAATGATATACAAGAGTTATAAAGAAAATCAATAATCTTTTGAAATATCTTATCGATAAAATATTTTAAATGTGCTGCATTCTTAGAAATTAACTATTTAATGCTAGTTTAATTTTTTCTTTTTACTTTTAGACATTTTTTAAGAAAAATTTAAAAACAGTATATATATATATTGTCACGGAACGCACGACAGCGCCTCCTCCTGGTTTCACTAGGTCCCTCTCTCCTGCATACTAGGACTGCATTTCCCTCATCACCTCATTATGATTTCATCAGTTTCACCTGTGCACCCTCAGCTCCCCTTTATCTGGACTGTTCTGTTCTGTTCTCATTTGTGAAGTCTTGTTTTACCAAACCTCTGTCTCCGTTTGTATCTCTTGCTACTCAGTGTTTAGACTTGATCTCGAGTATTTGACCTTGAACTCTGAACTCGTTTGTGAACCTTTGCTGCCTGCCTCTGACTACTGCTTGTTTGACTACGATTCTGGATTGCCCTTGTCATCTTTTGAGTTTATCTTCTGTATTAAATATCTGCAAATGGATCCGACCGTCTCTGCCTTTCCGTCACATATATATATATATATATTTGGTTGGACCACATTTAATTTGGCAGACAAAAGCCTTTTAAATATGAATAAGCAGTGAAGAAGTTTTGTATATTTACATGGCCATGGGTGTTTGTAACAATTAAAAAGTACATGGCAAAAGGATGTGAAACTGCAATTGCCTCAATTCATTGATTGCTGGTCCGACTCAGAATCCAATGTTTGACCAATATGAAGAAGAGCGTCTTATCTCAAGGAAAAGAAATACTGCATGTACACATCTGGAAGGACGAGGCACAGAGTGCATGTGCACACATGGTGTCATTCACATCTTTATCATATATATGCAAATAACACTCAATATGTCCTGAAATGGTAGGGTGTAGTGTTGTATAAAGTATCAATACACTATTTTATCCAAAAAAAACCTCAACATTCTCTTTGTACATCAGATGCAGATTTGCTAGAATGAACAAATAATTATTGGACATTCAAGACATATTAAAGGTGGGCACAAATAACACTCTGAAATGGATCACAGATAATACAGATTGCAGTATTTAGTAGCTCATGAGAGACATAATAAAGTAACTGAAATGAGATGCACTTCTGTATCAAAAGTATGTCATCAGCTCTATTGCTCTAAACTGCATGATAACTAATCCAGGATCCAGTATGAATTGATAAGGAGAAGCAAACTTGATTTATTTAAATGACTTTTATTAAGTTTACAAATAAGGTAACAAATGCTGTTTTATTGGAGCGCAAAGCGCAGTTTTATATGAAGCTTGAACATCCTATACTTAGTGCAAAACAGACAGTTAAACATTGCAGATGATTCCCTACTTGTTTTTGTTTGGTTTTCATTTTAAGGAATTTTTAAAAACATTTTGTACAATGTTAAATATCATACGGAGAAAAAAAAAAACACTTAATGAAAGTCGCCAGAAGAAAATCCAGAGACTCAAAAGACAGCAAAACAAGCGGATCAGATTGCAGTAAAAAACAAAATAACTTAATGACAGGTCAGTAGCATTAAGTAAACATTGTTCTGTTGTATTTCTTTCCACAGGAGAGCGACTACAAAGGAGGGTTTCATTCAATAAGATCCTTTTTGAGTGAGTTTGTGTGCATTTTTTCTGTGTAACTGAAGTATCATGCAAAAATAAAATAAAAAATTGTTATAATCACAATGTGTATCGATACTGAATGGCTCATTCGCACATCAGCATGCTACAAACACAATTTCTTTCAAAGTAAAGTGAAGGATAAAGAAAAAAAGAGGTTTTTGTATTTTTCAAGGTGCTGTTATCATTTACATCAGAGGTCAGAGGTGAATCTCATTTAAATGTTGAAGGTCCTGCACTGCAGTTACATTAGCGCCCTCTACAGTCGAACAGGACGACCTGTTTCTTACAGCGAGAGCAAATTAACACTTGTATCTGGGACAGGGACATGGCACTCAGAAGGTAGTATTACAGATTTCATTAGTCTGAACACTGAGCGGGTGGGACCTCTTTGTTAAAGACCTTTTGATGTGTTCACAGTTTGAACGAACCGAACGACGTAAAGTGGGTAAAAAACGAGCCGTCTACAGGTAAAGCGTTGTGTACAAAGCAAAAGGTAAAACAATCGTATTTTAAATACAGAGAGCCAGTTGAGAGTCTACACTGTACAGTTGACCTAAAGTGACGTTCCTGCAGGAACACATGTGCCACACGTTTCACAGAAAGCACACTAAGCAGAATGTAACCAGCTGTAATCTAAGTCCTTTCAGTAGTTCAGGTGATGAGAGCATCTCCGCTATGCTTTGTACCCTAAATAAAATGCTCTTGTTTCTGGTGAATCAGGACTGTTCTCTTTTCATCTGCACAGTCGAATGTGCAAAACGTGAAACTAAAAAGTAATCTGACGTTGCAGGTCTAATGCAGTTAATAGTATTTAGAATAAACCAAAGCATTTACAAGAGTGATTTGACCGACTGCTACAAAGAGAGAGAGAGAGAGAGAGAGAGAGAGAGAGATCCCCTTAAAGAAGCTACTGATCTGCCATAAAACCGAAGGCCGTTGCCATGAGTACAGTGACGTGAGAACTTATATGGGCAGTGTGAGTTAAAAAGAAGAGGTTTGATGAGAAATCAGCGAGTATTACTCTTTATTTTACTCAAATAAAACTAACAAAGTGCATTCACAATATAATACTAATAAAGCCATATATCAAATAAAACTAGATTCAGTGTGAATTGAGAAGCAGAGGCAACTAATACTTGAGACCTCAGTAGGGATAAGTTGATTCAGAATCACCTCTCATTCTCAAATGTTGGTGTCATATCAATTTCTCTTCCTGCTCAGAGATCTGTTTCCCACTTGCAGCAAGTGATAAATTCCCACATTTTATACTTATAAAAATTAGCATTTTGCACACGTATTTCTGCTTTAGAATGGGTATTGTATACTTAAATGCATCCCTAAATGATTAGCCAACTAAGGTCTCTGTCTATTGCTTGATCCTTAAGAGTAAACAGCAGATGACTTAAAAATGAGGACAATTAAAGAGAGAGTTCACCCAAAAATTAAGTTTTTTTTTATTACTTACCCTCAAATGTATGAGTTTCTTTCCTCTGTTGAACACAAAAGAAGATATTTGAAAGAATGTTGGTTACCAGACAGTTGACGACACCCATAGACTTCCATAGTACTTGTTTTCCTGTCGTCAACTGTCTGGTTACCAACATCTTTTAAAATATCTTCTTTTGTGTTCAACAGAGGAAAGAAACTCATACAGATTTGGAACAACATGAGGGTGAGAAAATGATAAATATTTTGGGGTGAACTATCTCTTTTTCAGAAGTTTCAGAAGGGCATTCTGACATTCGTTCACACATTTTTAGTGCAGCAAGGATCCTGGGCCTTGATACTCAGGAAGAAGCTCCAGCCCCAACACAAGGTGTATGGACGGGTATTTCCGTGCACAGCCTACTGTGTCTATTCCTGTGGCTGAGGATTATTCCCAGATGCTGAGGAAAGCCTGGAATAATCCAAAAGCTGCACCGCAGCTTAATTAAGTTTGTTTGTTAAGTTAGATTAACCTCCTGAGAGTAGTATGGGGAACATGTCATCAGTGGAGTGAGATATCACAGCCCTTACCACTTTGGGACCTGATAAGGTTACTGAGAACCCTTGTTGTCCTGGTAAGGAGAGCCAAAAGACTGATCGGTTAATGAGCCAAGAGTATAACAAAGCTACCCGGGAAGCCGGATCAGGAAATGGTTTAGCAATAGTCTTGGCTGCTTTAAGCAAAGTTGTTAATAAAGAAGAGCGTGATGTGATAAATTTGATTGACACAGCACTCATCACACACTCATCACATGTTTTCAGCAATTTTAGCCAGACGACAAACGTGGTTAGCTCAGACATCTTTGCCTGATGCTATTAGGAAGGACTGGACTAATATGCCAGTGGTTCCAGGTCGGATATTTCAAACTGATTCACAGTCTTCCCTGGAAACTGCTGATCAGGCAAGACGCAGAAGAGAATCAGTTCAGCAAACATTTGGTGGACGAACCAAATAAGGCCATCGAGCTGCTCATTCCTTTCAGCCCCCACACTTTCCTCGTTCAGAACCTTGGGGGAATGAGAGAAGGCGAGCTAGGGGTTACCGATTCCATGATCAAGGCACCAGACCGTTTTACCAGGCTCCCCAAACTGACCAGTCTCACACTCCAGTCAGGGGAGGATCACTTAAGAGACGTACTACCAGAGGTTTCAAACCCCAGGGAAGCAACTGGACAGTTGGGAGAAGGCAACATCAGATCCTTGGGTTCTAGATACATTCTTCTTAAATCAGGGATGGGCAACTTCGGTCCTGGAGGGCCACTGTCCTACAGAGTTTAGCTCCAACCCTAATCAAACTCACCTGAACAAGCTAATCGAGGTCCTCAGGATTACTAGAAAGTTACTTGCAGGTGATTTTTTCAGGGTTGGAGCTAAACTTTGTAGGACAGTGGCCCTCCAGGAACGAAGTTGCCCATCCCTGTCTAAAATTCTTCTTGGACATAGGTCTACAGCCTACTTCTAGAATATATATATATTTTGTAGGCCAATTTATACATATGACATCATCATTAGTGTCATAATATGTCTTTGTTTTGCATTTCGTGACGTTTCCACATTATATTCGTCATCATGTAAAATCTGTTTTAGATTTGATGAGAGAACTGAAATCACTGTAAATGAAGTGGATCAATAGATTAATTTAAATCATTCATTCACAACAAATGTTTTGTTTGTTTGTTTGTTTTATTGCCTGTTTAGAGCTTGGCAATTCCAGGGATCATTCAAATTTTGACAGAAAAAAAAAATATCAAAGGAGCAAAATACCTTTTATTGTAAATGGCTTAACAATTATGTACATTTGATGTATACTACACTTTCTGTAACATAAAATGTAGAGTAAAATACTCATGTTTACAAGTATGAAAAGTGTTATGTGGCGTGATGTGATGTGATGTGCAGGTTATGGGGAATGTATTGCTTGCACCACTCTGTGAGAAGAGAAGCAGGGCTATATGGTAAAACCATTTAATGAAGTGCAAAAATTAAAACTAGATTCAGTGTGAACTGAGAAGCAGAGACAACCTTGATTTATGACTTTCATTTGTATTTTTATGTTCTTGTTAATAAAAGCATTTCACTAAAGAAGAAAAGTATGTTAGCTGTAGATTTTAATGAACATATTAATGCGAAACATACACGTTATATTGCATATTGCGAGCCCGATCTCACAGGAAAACGTACAAATTCTACGAGGTGGCTTATTCGTACGAATTAGTATGTTTTTTGCAAAATCGTACATATTTTACGAATTGGCCAATTCGTATGAATTCATACGAATGACCTACCCCTGACCCCGCCCCTAAACCTACCCATCACGTGGGTTTAGACAAATCGTACAAATTCGTACGAGTGAGGTCGTTCGAATTAGTACGAATTAGCCAACTTTTTATCATTCGTACGAATTCGTACGAATTGGTCGTGAGATAGCGTTGATATTGCTAAACTTTATTCCTATTAGGCTAGTTACAGTGTTTCAAAGCTGTCTAGAAAAGGTTTATTGTTTCAACTCGTACATGTAAAACAGACTTCCACTGTTCAGATGACAAATAATGGAGAAAGTCCCATTTTTCACCCGTGAGGTACACGTGCCCAAGTGATCATCAAAATTCAGGTCTTTGTCCCACACCTCCAGCTTCAGGTATTCATGTAGATTGCAGTTTGGGAAGTTGAACTGTGCAGACCATGTAGGTCTATTGTTATCCTTGTGAAATTCTGTCTGCCCCCCAAAAGAAGATCCACACCAGACCTTTACGTATGGATCGGGAAAGTTTCCAAAAGGATCACCGGTGAGGTCTTTGGCATGTAAGCCAAACACCCGAACAGCAGCACTGGCAGAGTCCAGCTGAGACGCCAGCATCAGCACAGCCAGAGACACCAGCCGAAGATCATAAAAGACCGCCATATCTGTCAGAAAGAACACAGGTTCAATTATAGAGATGTATGACACAAATATTGAAAAGTAAAAACAATGTGTCAAGAAGCTGAAGTGTGATTCAGTGTTAAAGATGCCTTACCTTGCTTGTATTAGATTCAGTATGTATAATTCCTGAACCCCACAACCTTTATATAAAACTGTCCAAGCAAAAAAAAAATTCCAAAGATCATCAACAGGTGGTTCAATAACCTGCGTATCTGTGTTGTTTTCACATTGACCTAGTTACATTAGTAAAGATGCCAAGAGTGTAAAAATTGTATCCCAAGTAAGCATAGAAGCAG
The DNA here is from genome assembly GCF_951802725.1 of Rutilus rutilus. Classification (NCBI taxonomy): domain Eukaryota; kingdom Metazoa; phylum Chordata; class Actinopteri; order Cypriniformes; family Leuciscidae; genus Rutilus; species Rutilus rutilus. The sequence continues at coordinate 5,266,956 of NC_140212.1, forward strand.
TGCATTAAAATAATAGTTCAGTCCTACAAAGTTACAAAGGCAGAAAACACTGAGCCAATGATGTACAAGAGTTATAAAGAAAATCAATAATCTTTTGAAATATCTTATATATATTTGGTTGGACCACATTTAATTTGGCAGACAAAAGCCACTTGCAACAAGTGATAAATTCCCCCATTTTATACTTATAAAGATGAGCATTTTGCACACGTATTTCTGCTTTAGAATGGGTATTGTATACTTAAATGCATCCCTAAATGATGAGCCAACTAAGGTCTCTGTCTATTGCTTGATCCTTAAGAGTAAACAGCAGATGACTTAAAAATGTGGACAATTAAAGGGATAGTTCACCCAAAAATTACGTTTTTTTATTACTTATCCTCAAATGTATGAGTTTCTTTCTTCTGTTGAACACAAAATAAGATATTTGAAAGAATGTTGGGAACCAGACAGTTGACGACACCCATAGACTTCCATAGTACTTGTTTTCCTGTCGTCAACTGTCCGGTTACCAACATTCTTTAAAATATCTTCTTTTGTGTTCAACAGAGGAAAGAAACTCATACAGATTTGGAACAACATGATGAGAAAATGATAAATATTTTGGGGTGAACTATCCCTTTTTCAGAAGTTTCAGAAGGGCATTCTGACATTCGTTCACGCATTTTAAGTGCAGCAAGGATCCTGGGCCTTGATACTCAGGAAGAAGCTCCAGCCCCAACACAAGGTGTATGGACGGGTATTTCCGTGCACAGCCTACTGTGTCTATTCCTGTGGCTGAGGATTATTCCCAGATGCTGAGGAAAGCCTGGAATAATCCAAAAGCTGCACCGCAGTTTAATTAAGTTTGTTTGTTAAGTTAGATTAACCTCCTGAGAGTAGTATGGGGAACATGTCATCAGTGGAGTGAGATATCGCAGCCCTTACCACTTTGGGACCTGATAAGGTTACTGAGAACCCTTGTTGTCCTGGTAAGGAGAGCCAAAAGACCGATCGGTTAATGAGCCGAGAGTATAACAAAGCTACCCGGGAAGCCGGATCAGGAAATGGTTTAGCAATAGTTTTGGCTGCTTTAAGCAAAGTTGTTAATAAAGAAGAGCGTGATGTGATAAATTTGATTGACACAGCACTCATCACACACTCATCACATTTTCAGCAATTTTAGCCAGACGACAAACGTGGTTAGCTCAGACATCTTTGCCTGATGCTATTAGGAAGGACCTGACTAATATGCCAGTGGTTCCAGGTCGGATATTTCAAACTGATTCACAGTCTTCCCTGGAAACTGCTGATCAGGCAAGACGCAGAAGAGAATCATTTCAGCAAACATTTGGTGGACCAACCAAATAAGGCCATCGAGCTGCTCATTCCTTTCAGCCCCCACACTTTCCTCGTTCAGAACCTTGGGGGAATGAGAGAAGGCGAGCTAGGGGTTACCGATTCCATGATCAAGGCACCAGACCGTTTTACCAGGCTCCCCAAACTGACCAGTCTCACACTCCAGTCAGGGGAGGATCACTTAAGAGACGTACTACCAGAGGTTTCAAACCCCAGGGAAGCAACTGGACAGTTGGGAGAAGGCAACATCAGATCCTTGGGTTCTAGATACATTCTTCTTAAATCAGGGATGGGCAACTTCGGTCCTGGAGGGCCAATGTCCTACAGAGTTTAGCTCCAACCCTAATCAAACACACCTGAACAGGTGATTTTTTCAAGGTTGGAGCTAAACTTTGTAGGACAGTGGCCCTCCAGGAACGAAGTTGCCCATCCCTGTCTAAAATTCTTCTTGCACATAGGTCTACAGCCTACTTCTAGAATATATATATATTTTGTAGGCCAAGTTATACATATGACATCATCATCAGTGTCATAATATGTCTTTGTTTTGCATTTCGTGATGTTTCCACATTATATTCGTCATCATGTAAAATCTGTTTTAGATTTGATGAGAGAACTGAAATCACTGTAAATGAAGTGGATCAGTAGATTAATTAAAATGATTCATTCACAACAAATGTTTTGTTTGTTTGTTTGTTTTATTGCCTGTTTAGAGCTTGGCAATTCCAGGAATCATTAAAATTTCCACAGAAAAAAAAAAAAAAATCATCAAAGGAGCAAGAGATCTTTTATTGTAAATGGCTTAACAATTATGTACATTTGATGTATACTACACTTCCTGTAGCATAAAATGTAGAGTAAAATACTCATGTTTACAAGTATGAAAAGTGTTATGTGGCGTGATGTGATGTGCAGTTTATGGGGAATGTATTGCTTGCACCACTCTGTGAGAAGAGAAGCAGGGCTATATGGTAAAACCATTTAATGAAGTGCAAAAATTAAAACTAGATTCAGAGTGAACTGAGAAGCAGAGACAACCTTGATTTATGACTTTCATTTGTATTTTTATGTTCTTGTTAATAAAAGCATTTCACTAAAGAAGAAAAGTATGTTAGCTGTAGATTTTAATGAACATATTAATGCGAAACATACACGTTATATTGCATATTGCTAAACTTTATTCCTATTAGGCTAGTTACAGTGTTTCAAAGCTGTCTAGAAAAGGTTTATTGTTTCAACTCGTACATGTAAAACAGACTTCCACTGTTCAGATGACAAAAAAAGGAGAAAGTCCCATTTTTCACCCGTGAGGTACACGTGCCCAAGTGATCATCAAAATTCAGGTCTTTGTCCCACACCTCCAGCTTCAGGTATTCATGTAGATTGCAGTTTGGGAAGTTGAACTGTGCAGACCATGTAGGTCTATTGTTATCCTTGTGAAATTCTGTCTGCCCCCCAAAAGAAGATCCACACCAGACCTTTACGTATGGATCGGGAAAGTTTCCAAAAGGATCACCGGTGAGGTCTTTGGCATGTAAGCCAAACACCCGAACAGCAGCACCGGCAGAGTCCATCTGAGACGCCAGCATCAGCACAGCCAGAGACACCAGCCGAATATCATAAAAGACCGCCATATCTGTCCGAAAGAACACAGGTTTAATTATAGAGATGTATGACACAAATATTGAAAAGTAAAAACAATGTGTCTTAAAAGTGTCGAGAAGCTGAAGTGTGATTCAGTGTTAAAGATGCCTTACCTTGCTTGTATTAGATTCAGTATGTATAATTCCTGATCCTCACAACCTTTATATAAAACTGTCCAAGCAAAAAAAAAATTCCAAAGATCATCAACAGGTGGTTCAATAACCTGCGTGTCTGTGTTGTTTTCACATTGACCTAGTTACATTAGTAAAGATGCCAAGAGTGTAAAAATTGTATCCCAAGTAAGCATAGAAGCAGTGCATTAAGATAATAGTTCAGTCCTACAAAGTTACAAAGGCAGAAAACACTGAGCCAATGATGTACAAGAGTATATATATATATATATAGAGAGAGAGAGAGAGATGATATGGAACTGCAATTGCCTCAATTCATTGATTGCTGGTCCGACTCAGAATCCAATATTTTACCAATATGAAGAGGAGGGTCTTATCTCAAGGAAAAGAAATACTGCATGTACACATCTGGAAGGACGAGGCACAGAGTGCATGTGCACACATGGTGTCATTCACACCTTTATCATATATATGCAAATAACACTCAATATGTCCTGAAATGGTAGGGTGCAGTGTTGTGTAAAGTATCAATACACTATTTTATCCCCCCAAAAAACAAAAAAAAAACTCACCATTCTCTTTGTACATCAGATGCAGATTTGCTAGAATGAACAAATAATTATTGGACATTCATGACATTAAAGGTGGGCACAAATAACACTCTGAAATGGATCACAGATAATACAGATTGCAGTATTTAGTAGCTCATGAGAGATATAATAAAGTAACTGAAATTAAATGCACTTATGTATCAAAAGTCATCAGCTCTATTGCTCTAAACTGCATAACTAATCCAGGATCCAGTATGAATTGATAAGGAGAAGCAAACTTGATTTATTTAAATGACTTTTATTAAGTTTACAAATAAGGTAACAAATGCTGTTTTATTGGAGCGCAAAGCGCAGTTTTATATGAAGCCGATCCCTCACCTTCACAAGAGCTGCTCATGCCGTTTAAGAATCCGTCTGGAAAATAAAGACACCGTGGTTATGCTAGGAAGGGTGCACTGATGATAGGCACACTTACGCTTTGCATACTTAGACCGATCAAAGTCTCTAAAAAACTCAATCCTCAAGTACTTTCACAGCCTTTGAATGTGATATAATGGCTGGATCATGTATTTGTACACTTTATATAAGAAGCTTTTTGCAACTCTGCCTAAAGGCTAGGACTGTGCCATCAAATGGGTTCAGACGTATAGCCAATTCAAAACGACACCTCGTTTCCGCAATATATTAATATTCACCCTCTGTGAAGTCCAAAGACCCAGAGAGAAAGCCCCATATTCCACCTGTCTGCCACACGTGTTCAAGTGATCATCAAAAATTCAGGTCTTTGTCCCACACCTCCAGCTTCAGGTTTTCATATGGATTGCAGTTTGGGAAGTTGAACTGTGCAGACCATGTAGGATTATTGTTATCATTGTGAAATTCTGTCTGCCCCCCAAAAGCAGAGCCACACCAGACCTTGAGGAATGGTTCGGGAAAGTTTCCAAAAGCGTCATCGGTGAGGCCTCTGGCATGTAAGTCAAACACCCGAACAGCAGCACTGGCAGAGTCCAGCTGAGACACCAGCATCAGCACAGCCAGAGACACCAGCCGAAGATCATAAAAGACCACCATATCTGTCAGAAAGAATACAGGTTCAGTTATAGAGATGTCTGACACAAATATTGAAAAGTAAAAACAATGTGTCTTAAAAGTGTTAAGAAGCTGAAGTGTGATTCAGTGTTAAAGATGCCTTACCTTGCTTGTATTAGATTCAGTATGTATAATTCCTGATCCCCACAACCTTTATAAAACTGTCCAAGCAAAAAAAAAATTCCAAAGATCATCAACAGGTGGTTCAATAACCTGCGTATCTGTGTTGTTTTCACATTGACCTAGTTACATTAGTAAAGATGCCAAGAGTGTAAAAATTGTATCCCAAGTAAGCATAGAAGCAGTGCATTAAAATAATAGTTCAGTCCTACAACAAAGGCAGAAAACACTGAGCCAATGATGTACAAGAGTTAGAAAGAAAATCAATCATCTTTTGAAATATCTTATCGATAAAATATTTGAAATGTGCTGCATTCTTAGAAATTAACTATTTAATGCTATAGTTTAATTTTTTCTTTTTACTTTTAGACATTTTTTAAGAAAAATTTAAAAACAGTATATATATATTGTCACGGAACGCACGACAGCGCCTCCTCCTGGTTTCACTAGGTCCCTCTCTCCTGCATACTAGGACTGCATTTCCCTCATCACCTCATTATGATTTCATCAGTTTCACCTGTGCACCCTCAGCTCCCCTTTATCTGGACTGTTCTTTTCTGTTCTCATTTGTGAAAACGAGCGTTGAGGAGAATGAGAGAAACCACTCCGGAGCAAGATGAAATCAGCTATTATATGATCAAGCAGTTAAGTGAGGAATTATTGAGAGTAATGTTAGAGTTCTATAATAAAGTGTGGGAAATGGGGGTGCTACCGCAAAGTTGGAAAGAAGCATTGATACTGCCAATAAAGAAACCAGGGAAGGATCCAAGTAAGCCGGTTAGCTATAGGCCAATAGCCCTTACATCTCATGTAGGGAAAGTGATGGAGAGAATGATAACGGATAGATTAGTATATTTTTTGGAAAAAGAAGGAAAATTAACACCTTTTCAAAGTGGATTTAGGGTAGGAAGAGGAACTATGGATCCGGTTATGTGTTTGGAAGCGGAAATAAAGAAAGCTCTGTCAAATAAAGAATCAGTAATTGCTGTGTTTCTGGATATTGAAAAAGCATATGATATGTTATGGAGGGAGGGTCTGATGATTAAGTTGGAAGAGATGGGGGTAGGGGGAAGAATGTTTAATTGGATTAATGACTTTCTCAAGCAAAGAGTAATAAGGGTAAGAGTAGGAGATGCTATATCATCTTAAGGAATAGTAGAACATGGTACTCCTCAGGGAAGTGTAATAAGTCCAGTACTTTTTATAGTAATGATAAATGATATATTTAGTAAGGTGGATAGGAGTGTTGGTAGATCACTGTTTGCAGATGATGGAGCTTTGTGGTTCAGAGGGAGAAACAATAAGTTCATTATGGGGAAAATGCAGAAGGCTGTAGATGAGGTAGTTAAATGGTCATATAAGTGGGGATTTAAGTTATCTGTGGAGAAGTAACAAGTTATTATATTTTCCAACAAGAAAGTAGATAATGAATGGAAGTTAAGGATATATAACAGGGAAATGGCTCGAGTAACATTAGTTAGATTCTTGGGAATGTGGCTAGATACTAGACTTACATGGAAAGAACATATAGATAAGATAGTGAATAGGTGTAAAAGAGTGTTAAATATAATGAAACGTATGGCAGGACAAGAGTGGGGAGCAGATAGAGGGGCGCTTCAAACAGTATATATAGCAATGATAAGATCTGTACTAGATTATGGAAGTATAGCATATGGGTTGGCGGCAAAATCACAGTTAGAGAAATTGGATAGAATTCAAGCACAGGCATTGAGAATTTGCTGTGGAGCATATCCAACAACACCTATAGCAGCAATGCAAGTAAAGATAAATGAAATGCCGCTTAATATTTGAAGACAACAGTTAATGGCTGTGTATTGGACTAGTCAGAATGAGGTACATCCAACAAGGAAAATATCAGGAATATGTTGGGAACAAGGAATGAAGAAACATAAGAGTTTTGGGTGGGTGGTAGAAGAAGATATTAAGGAGATGGGGATAAACAATTATAGATGTGTACCAAGAGTAATATATCCGCATACTCCTATATGGATTATTTCTCAGCCAGTAGTAGATTTAACATTACTGGAGATAAGACAGAGTGAAGGAAATAATGAGATGGAAGTAATGAGAGCAAATGAGTATTTAAGAATAACGTATGGAGATAATATACAGATTTACACAGATGCTTCCAAAAAAGGAAGGAGAATAGGAGTGGCAGTCAATGTGCCAAAGTTAATGGTGAAGAAAAAAGCTAGAATTAGTGACCAGTTGTCAATATATACAGGTGAGTTGATGGCTATTCTGCTAGGAGTACAAATAATTAAGGAAAGGAAAATAAAAAATGCAGTCATATGTTCAGATTCTTATTCAGCAATAGTTAGTATCGATAATCAAAAATCAGATTGTTTTTGAAATTGAGATTTATACATCATATGAAATCTGAATAAATAAGCTTTCCATTGATGTATGGTTTGTTAGGATAGGGCAATATTTAGCCGGGATACAACTATTTAAACATCTGGAATCTGAGGGTGCAAAAAAATCGAAACATTAAGAAAATCGCCTTTAAAGTTGTAAATTTTTTGACGATTGTGCTGCATTCACTCACAAAAATAAATGTTTTTTATATATTTACAGTAGGAAATTTACAAAATATCTTCATGGAACATGATCTTTACTTAATATCCTAATGATTTTAGGCATAAAAGAAAAATCGATTCATTTTGAACCATACAATGTATTGTTGGCTATTGCCACAAATATACCCGTGCGACTTGTGACTGGTTTTGTGGTCCAGGGTCACATATGGTAAAACCTTTTAATGTAGTGCAAAAATCAAAACTAGATTCAGTTTGAACTGAGAAGCAGAGACAACCTTGATTTATGACTTTCATTTGTATTTTTGTTGTTGTTGTTAGTAAAAGCATTTCACTAAAGAAGAAAAGTATGTTAGCTGTAGATTTTAATGAACATATTAATGCGAAACATACACATATTGCTAAACTTTTTTCCCTATCAGGCTAGTTACAGTGTTTCAAAGCTGTTTGGAAAAAGTTTATTGTATCAACTCGTACATGTAAAACAGACTTCCTTTGTTCAGATGACAAGTAACGGAGAAAGTCCCATATTCCACCTGTCTGGTACACGTGCCCAAGTGATCATCAAAATTCAGGTCTTTGTCCCACACCTCCAGCTTCAGGTATTCATATGGATTGCAGTTTGGGAAGTTGAACTGTGCAGACCATGTAGGATTATTGTTATCCTTGTGAAATTCTGTCTGCCCCCCAAAAGCAGAGCCACACCAGACCTTGAGGTATGGATCGGGAAAGTTTCCAAAAGCGTCACCGGTGAGGCCTCTGGCATGTAAGCCAAAAACCCGAACAGCACCAGCAAAGTCCAGCTGAGACACCAGCATCAGCACAGCCAGAGAAACCAGCCGAAGATCATAAAAGACCGCCATATCTGTCCGAAAGAACACAGGTTCAATTATAGAGATGTCTGACACAAACATTAAAAAGTAAAAACAATGTGTCTTAAAAGCGGCACAAAGCTGAAGTGTGATTCAGTGTTAAAGATGCCTTACCTTGCTTGTATTAGATTCAGTATGTATGCTTCCTGAACCCCACAACCTTTATAAAACTGTCCAATCAAAAAAAAATTCAAAAGATCATCAACAGGTGGTTCAATCCCATGCGTATCTGTGTTGTTTTCACATTGACCTAGTTACATTTGTCAAGATGCCAAGAGTGTAAAAATTGTATTCCAAGTAAGCATAGAAGCAGTGCATTAAAATAATAGTTCAGCTCACAAAGCTACAAAGGCAGAAAACACTGAGCCAATGATGTACAAGAGTTATAAAGAAAATTAATCTTTTGAAATATCTTATCAATAAAATATTTTAAATGTGCTGCATTCTTAGAAATTAACTATTTAATGCTGGTTTATTTTATTTTTTTACTTTGAGACATTTTTAAAGAAAAGTTTAAAAAACAATTTCAAAAATGCTATATATATATATATATATATATATATATATATATATATATATATATATTCATTTTTTGTATGCTATATAAGCATTTTTGAAAATATGGCAATACGGACTTTCTATATAGCTCTCTATAATAGAAGATTTTCTATTGGGTTCAGGTCTGGAGACTGGCTAGGCCACTCCAGGACCTTGAGATGCTTCTTAAGGAGCCACTCCTTAGTTGCCCTGGCTGTGTGCTTCGGGTCGTTGTCATGCTAGAAGACCCAGCCACGACCCATCTTCAATGCTCTAACTGAGGGAAGGAGGTTGTTGGCCAAGATCTCGAGATACATGGCCCCATCCATCCTCCCCTCAATACGGTGCAGTCGTCCTGTCCCCTTTGCAGAAAAGCATCCCCAAAGAATGATGTTTCCACCTCCATACTTCACGGTTGGGATGGTGTTCTTGGGGTTGTACTCATCCTTCTTCTTCCTCCAAACACAGCGAGTGGAGTTTAGACCAAAAAGCTCTATTTTTGTCTCATCAGACCACATGACCTTCTCCCATTCCTCCTCTGGATCATCCAGATGGTCATTGGCAAACTTCAAATGGGCCTGGACATGCGCTGGCTTGAGCAGGGGGACCTTGCATGGGCTGCAGGATTTTAATTCATTACGGCGTAGTGTGTTACTAATGGTTTTCTTTGAGACTGTGGTCCCAGCTCTCTTCAGGTCATTGACCAGGTCCTGCCGTGTAGTTCTGGGCTGATCCCTCACCTTCCTCATGATCATTGATGCCCCACGAGGTGAGATCTTACACGGTGCCGCAGACCGAGGGAGATTGACCGTCATCTTGAACTTCTTCCATTTTCGAATAATTGCGGCAACAGTTGTTGCCTTCTCACCAAGCTGCTTGCCTATTGTCCTGTAGCTCATCCCAGCCTTGTGCAGGTCTACAATTTTATCCCTGATGTCCTTACAGCTCTCTGGTCTTGGCCATTGTGGAGAGGTTGGAGTCGGTTTGATTGAGTGTGTGGACAGGTGTCTTTTATACAGGTAACGAGTTCAAACAGGTGCAGTTAATACAGGTAATGAGTGGAGAACAGGAGGGCTTCTTAAAGAAAAACTAACAGGTCTGTGAGAGCCGGAATTCTTACTGGTTGGTAGGTGATCAAATACTTATGTCATGCAATAAAATGCAAATTAATTATTTAAAAATCATACAATGTGATTTTATGGATTTTTGTTTTAGATTCCGTCTGTCACAGTTGAATATATATATACTGTATATATGTGGTTGGGCCACATTTAATTTGGCAGACAAAAGCCTTTTAAATATGAATAAGCAGTGAAGAAGTTTTGTATATTTACATGGCCATGGTTGTTTGTAACAATTAAAAGTACATAGCAAAAGGATATGGAACTGCAATTGCCTCAATTCATTGATTGCGGGTCCGACTCAGAATCCAATGTTTTACCAATATGAAGAGGAGGGTCTTATCTCAAGGAAAAGAAATGTACTGCATGTACACATCTGGAAGGACGAGGCACAGAGTGCATGTGCACACATGGTGTCATTCACATCTTTATCATATATATGCAAATAACACTCAATATGTCCTGAAATGGTAGGGTGCAGTGTTGTATAAAGTATCAATACACTATTTTATCCAAAAAAAACCTCACCATTCTCTTTGTACATCAGATGCAGATTTGCTAGAATGAACAAATAATTATTGGACATTCATGACATATTAAAGGTGGGCACAAATAACACTCTGAAATGGATCACAGATAATACAGATTGCAGTATTTAGTATCTCATGAGAGATATAATAAAGTAACTGAAAGTAAATGCACTTCTGTATCAAAAGTCATCAGCTTTAATGCTCTAAACTGCATAACTAATCCAGGATCCAGTATGAATTGATAAGCAGAAGCAAACTTGATTTATTTAAATGACTTTTATTAAGTTTACAAATAAGGTAACAAATGCTGTTTTATTGGAGCGCAAAGCGCAGTTTTATATGAAGCTTGAACATCCTATACTTAGTGCAAAACAGACAGTTAAACATTGCAGATGATTCCCTACTTGTTTTTGTTTGGTTTTCATTTTAAGGAATTTTTTTTTTTTAACATTTTGTACAATGTTAAATATCATACGGAGAAAAAAAAAAAAAAACACTTAATGAAAGTCACCAGAAGAAAATCCAGAGACTCAAAAGACAGCAAAACAAGCGGATCAGATTGCAGTAAAAAACAAAATAACTTAATGACAGGTCAGTAGCATTAAGTAAACATTGTTCTGTTGTATTTCTTTCCACAGGAGAGCGACTACAAAGGAGGGTTTCATTCAATAAGATCCTTTTTGAGTGAGTTTGTGTGCATTTTTTCTGTGTAACTGAAGTATCATGCAAAAATAAAATAAAAAATGGTTATAATCACAATGTGTATCGATACTGAATGGCTCATTCGCACATCAGCATGCTACAAACACAATTTCTTTCAAAGTAAAGTGAAGGATAAAGAAAAAAAGAGGTTTTTGTATTTTTCAAGGTGCTGTTATCATTTACATCAGAGGTCAGAGGTGAATCTCATTTAAATGTTGAAGGTCCTGCACTGCAGTTACATTAGCGCCCTCTACAGTCGAACAGGACGACCTGTTTCTTACAGCGAGAGCAAATTAACACTTGTATCTGGGACAGGGACATGGCACTCAGAAGGTAGTATTACAGATTTCATTAGTCTGAACACTGAGCGGGTGGGACCTCTTTGTTAAAGACCTTTTGATGTGTTCACAGTTTGAACGAACCGAACGACATAAAGTGGGTAAAAAACGAGCCGTCTACAGGTAAAGCGTTGTGTACAAAGCAAAAGGTAAAACAATCGTATTTTAAATACAGAGAGCCAGTTGAGAATCTACACTGTACAGTTGACCTAAAGTGACGTTCCTGTGCCACACGTTTCACAGAAAGCACACTAAGCAGAATGTAACCAGCTGTAATCTAAGTCCTTTCAGTAGTTCAGGTGATGAGAGCATCTCCGCTATGCTTTGTACCCTAAATAAAATGCTCTTGTTTCTGGTGAATCAGGACTGTTCTCTTTTCATCTGCACAGTCGAATGTGCAAAACGTGAAACTAAAAAGTAATCTGACGTTGCAGGTCTAATGCAGTTAATAGTATTTAGAATAAACCAAAGCATTTACAAGAGTGATTTGACCGACTGCTACAAAGAGAGAGAGAGATAGAGAGAGAGAGAGAGAGAGAGAGAGAGAGAGAGAGATCCCCTTAAAGAAGCTACTGATCTGCCATAAAACCGAAGGCCGTTGCCATGAGTACAGTGACGTGAGAACTTATATGGGCAGTGTGAGTTAAAAAGAAGAGGTTTGATGAGAAATCAGCGAGTATTACTCTTCAACAGTGCTGCTTTGGCAGAGAATTGCACTCTTGTGTCGGTGAGGGTTGCTAACTGTCTTTTCTCACCTTTCTGGTCCTTTTATCGCTCGTGAAGTTACACTTGCTGTCACATCTGTTGCTTAATGAGTTAAATGTGCCTGTCTACGCTCACCGGAGAGGGTTTGACACTGGATGGTGTCAAAACCAATTAAGCAGCGCTGCAAAAACATCTAAGCTATTGGAGGTTCTGAAATACTTACAACATACTGTCCCATGCCTACTAACTTCCCTCATCCTGCGTTTCTATCTGAGCCGATGCCTCACCTTCACAAGAGCTGCTCATGCCGTTTAAGAATCCGTCTGGAAAATAAAGACACCGTGGTTATGCTAGGAAGGGTGCACTGATGATAGGCACACTTACGCTTTGCATACTTAGGCCGATCAAAGTCTCTAAAAAACTCAATCCTCAAGTACTTTCACAGCCTTTGAATGTGATATAATGGCTGGATCATGTATTTGTACACTTTATATAAGAAGCTTTTTGCAACTCTGCCTAAAGGCTAGGACTGTGCCATCAAATGGGTTCAGACGTATGGCCAATTCAAAACGACACCTCGTTTCCGCAATATATTAATATTCACCCTCTGTGAAGTCCAAAGACCAGCACTCCAATCAAGCGCAATGCTTGAGACTCTCCGCTGCCTTATATAATCAAACCCTGAAGCAAAAAAAATAAATAAAATAAAATAAAAAAAAATAACGCAAGGCACTAGAATCTTCAGAAAGCTCACTGGGCATAGGGAAAAAGGGAAAGATTTGTTTCTTCAAGTACATTAATTGAATCCATTTTACATTCACATTTATCTAATAATATAAAGAAAGTAGAAAGGGGAAAAGGGTTAAAGTGTCTCCAATACAGATGTGAAAAATGAAATAGCTAGCCTTACATCTCATGAATGCTAATATCCAAAACCCTCCAAAATTTCATGTTTTTTTGTCTACTTTTCTTTTTAGCTAATGTTGTCCAACAACATTTATAATAATCACAGTGTTTTAACATCAAAAACTGATGAGTAAATACAGGTCCATACAGAACACGACTTCTTATTTGAATGTCTCGATCAAACTATCGCAAGAGGCCCCTAATGCTGCCATGATTAGAAAAAGCTGTTACATTAGTCATAGATTTAAAGCTTCACGGGCCTCCATGGCAGGACATGTGTGATTTCACGGTCCCGCAACCCCTAGTTTCGTATCCAAACCCCAATCCAACTGATTGTATCCACTATATTACACGTCACCTTGTGGTGTGGCCCAATGAGAAAACCGTAAGAGGATTGTAAGCGTGTGAATGTGCTGCAAAGCATGCTGGGAGCTGTAGGAGCTTGGTAGTACAAACCTTGGGGGGCAGATGAAAGGCCTCTGAACATGTGACAAAAAAATAAGTCCCTAACATTCTGCTACACAAGGCCGGCTTGAAGGGCATAGGGAAAAATACAACAACCAACCAACCAAGCAAATGGAATCAAAACCCTAATAACCCAATTTAAAAACAAAGGATATCTGTACATTGTTTTTTTTGTATTTTTATCTAATGAAGGCCACTTTCCTGTGTTTTAAAATGGGCTTTTTTTCTACCATTGTAATTATTGCATTATTCCATGGCATTGCAGCAGAGGGTTTAGGGCAAGAGGGGAACAAGGACACTAGGTTCGCACACCAACACCCAACCAACCTCTGTTTGGTGATATGCTTGATGTATGAATTTATCAAGAGGACATACAGATAGATGGATTCTGGGATGGGTGGAGGTGGCATTCATTTCATCTTAGGTCAGCAAACCTCTAAACACAAGTCAAGCCCCTTAACAAATGTTTGGGGGCTGGGTGGTGAAGGATGCACACACCTTAATAATAAAAATGGTCACACCTTCTTTGGCCACGTAACATCGTATTCAAAGTGTCCATTGTTTTATTTTCGTCTTCTCTTATCCCTTGGGTCGTTGTGCATCATCCCTGTGGCGTATCCGTGAGCATGCAGGATGATTCTGGCGTCTATCCTTCTCAATCAGCCAAAGGAAACTCTTATGACAGAATCTCTGCAATGCAATCAAATACTTGCTTAAGTCCACTTTCAGTCCGCCCCCTTCGCTTCTGACTGCCCCCACCCCCAACTCGAGAGTTATTTATGCCAGGCGCGGCTAGGCCCTGCCCTACGTGGTCTTCAGGTTGGGTCCACCCGGGTGGCTGACTGACTTCTGCAAAGTGCTGATGTGGAAGGTCTGTAAAGGAGCGGGCACCTGGGGATATTGGCCCAGGGGTTGTGAGGTGGCCAGCAGACCGGCCTGGGTGTGCGTGGCAGAGCCAGCCCACTGGGCGCTGTAAGGAGCGGAGGGGTAGCCGTACTGTGGCGTGGGACACAAGGAGCCCTTCCGGGTCCCCAGAGAGGTAGCGGGAGTGTTGGGCAAGGGCGAGTGGCCACTCAAAGTTGAAGCGATGCTTGGGCACAGCTGGCCCGGAGCCGAGTACTTACGGCCCATGTTGGCAGGAGGGACCATCTGAGAAGAGGAGGAATAAAAAGAGAGCAATAAATCAATTATAACTTCAAATTCAACTGTGAGGTCTGAGTTTCTCAAGGATAAAGTCTTACGTCGTAGTTGTGACCCTGAGGCGCCACTTGTTGTTGGTGCTTGGAGCCTCTCTTGCCCTGCGACAGGTTCATAGCATCCCTGGCCCAGTTGTCCACCAATTTGTGCAGCTCGTCTGTGAACATGCCCTTGCAGCTCTGGGACTGAGAGACGGGCGGTTGGTTTTGATTCTGACCAGTTCCCACCACCGTGTTGGTGCTGCTCGTCCCTGAGCGGAGAGGAAAAGAGGAAGAGAAAAGACTGTCGTAAAGAGGAAGTCTCTCCAACGGATGTCACACTGAAATATCTGATACAATCTGAAGCCCACAGACTATATCAATGTGTACATGTATATTTTCATATACATTTCCTCTCATTAGTTTACATACACCTTATATAATCAGCAAAATGTTTGATCTAAAAATAAGAGAGATGATTTTTTTTTTGTTTTTAATGTTCAAATAACAGATTTGAGAATCAAAAGTATGAGCTGTGATTTAAAATCTTGCATTCAAGTTAAACCTGGAAAAAAACAAAGTGAAAAAAATAAAGTTACACTTTTGTGATTTTGATCATGAGAACTCATTGTGAAATGCTTTTTTTTTTAATCCAATGAAGCACAAGATGCTCTTTGGATCATCTCTAATCATGCTGGAAAGCATGATCATCAGGTTTTACACGATCTGTGGAGTTCATTAAAACCAGAATACCTGTTTGGTAAAATATCAGGTTGTTCAGGACAATCTTTTTTTTTCATTATATTTATCTCTTCCAATTTAAATAAATGCGAAACATATCACATATTATACAAAGGGTATGTAAATTTAAGAGTACAACTGTACATATAATGTCATGTGTATACAAAAACAAAAGTCATGGCAGTGAGGCCCTATCGAGCACCTGGGCGTCCGCTCTGAGGCTAAAGTGACACTTTTATCTCTCTGACTCCAGCCTGCAAAACAGGTCACGATGACAACATTAAAACACCATCTCTGGCTTTCCATCGGAGCACAGAAAACAGTGCTCCGCATCTGCCTGGGCTTTATCATCATGCTTGCCATGGTTGTTTTTATTGCAACACAAGAGGGAGCAAAAGGGTGGTGAAATGGAAATGGATTCACCATGGAAATGTTCAACACTTACTATTTAGAGACTTAATGAGATAGTTGATTAGTACCATTAGCTAAACTAATACAAAAATGGTCAAAATCTTGTCAGCACATTAATATTTGTGAGAAGTATGAGTAAAAAAAGCCTCTTTCTGAAGAACAAACCATAGCAATGAGGATTATGTGGTACATAATAATTATAATAATAATAATAAAAAAAGAAGCTAATTTCTGAGCAGCTAATGCGAAGCAAAATGAAAAATGAGTGGAAATGCCTCAGCTTCTTCATAAGACACATCACTGTCATGACTAAGAGATGACAGTCTTTACTCATGCATTGGTATTAGGTGATTGGTCCGTTTATCTATACATGTCTGTCAAGGAACATTTAAGAACATACTGTAAATCAAAAATGGAAAAACACATTTTTCAAAATCAAATCTTGCACAGTAAATTACATTGGGCACAAATGTCTTGCCAAATATCCAGGCAGCCATCCGGCGACATAGATAAGACCTGTTAGGATGGTAAACACAGCCCCTCCAGAAAGCAGCAACAGAAAGACGACATTGCGCCAAGACTAAAGCACCAAAAGGTATTCTGGGTGATGTAGTGTACAGCAAGCCATGCTTAGAAAGATAGCTACTCCTTTTTCACCATGCTGGTGCTGGTGCCAAAGCCAGTACCCGATTTGGGCCTGTTCCATGCATTTCCATTGAAGGAAAAATGGTTTATATTGGCCCTTAAAACTAAATACTGTATATATAGTTTGGGGTCAGTATGTTTTTATTAAAGAAATTATTACTTGTATTCAACAAGGATGCAAAAACTTGATCAAATGTGACAGTAAAGATACTTATAATGTTACAAAATATTTTTATTTCAAACCAGTGCTGTTCAAACTTTCTATTCATCAAAGAATCTTGAAATAATGTATTACTGTTTCCACAAAAAATATTAGCAGCACAACTGTTTTCAACATTTAAAATAGGAAATGTTTTTTTGAGCATCAAATCAGCATGTTAGAATGATTTCTGAAAGCTCATGTGACACTGAAGCAGGAATAAATAGCTTTTTAAAATATATAAAAAATAAATTGTAATAACATTTCACAATATTACTGTATTTTTGATCAGACAAATGCAGCCTGTGCGAATATAAGGCTTCTTTTAATCATAATATATTTGTGGATGTTAGAACATTCATAAAACTAGACCACTGGCCAAGCACCAGCACCACTTGCTGGAAGAGGAGTGAGGGAGAGGTGGAGGCTCCACACAGCGTGACTTCAGCACTTACTGGATGACTTCCATTCACTTTGTTAAATAATATGAATATGGGAGGATCTTGGATTCCTGGTTGTGAAAACCTACCTTTATACGTGCAAAAATGTGAGCTGTACACCCTTAATACGGTAGCGTGTGCATTGGACAGTGATTAAGCCTTGTGCACAATGAGGGGGAAAATCAGCCAGGGCCTCATTATACCCTTGTAATGGGTGAGAAGAGAAGCTCCATCCAAACAGGATGAGGTCGATGCGTAGTAAGCGGGATGAGTCTTAAGGGGATAAAGAAGAGTGCATAAGGGAGTCTGGGGCTTCAAATTGGCTTGTGGATAATGGGATGAGTGCTCAGACGGGTCCATTTAGAGTGCATTAGTCTGATGCGGAGTGTGGCGTCGTCGCATGGCGAGTGCCACCGGTTTGAAAAAAACATTTGCATGCATGTTCGCTAAACAATTTCCGGTGGGAGAATCCCGATCTCGTTTTCATGTGGAAACCAAATTTAGGGGAAGGTGTTTGTTAAGGGTAATGTTTGAGTTTAATTTGAGAGTGAAAACACGTGACATGCCACACTTGGACATGAATGGGTCATCACAGGAGAGAAATGCTCAAGTCAGCCTGAGAGCTGAAGCAAGGAAACTAGCTTTCAACAGGCCACAGGACATGAAGTGAGGGGTGATGACAGGAAAGAGAAGGAGGGAGGGAGTGGGAGGATGTAAAATAGAGAGATAATTACTACAGAGTTGGTTGCAGGGGCACACTTTTTTCACCATCTTCCCTGAAGCATGGAGAGAACGGTGAGATTGGAGAGAATCAGTGTTGCAGTAACTCCACGTCCAACACAGTGCATTATGGGAGTGTATTACAGAACATGCTAGTCTAACACCTGATGGCTGTTACATTCATACTGTATTTCCAATAACAGTGAAGGTGGGGGTGAGTGGAGGAAGGTTCTCATGTGGTTGTGACTACTGGGTCTGTGGTCAAAGCCAGTGATCAGGTGTATCCAACATTGTTGTGAGAGCTGCTAATAGAAGACAAGATTGCAAAGGAAGACTGTGCTGAGATGAGATGATGTGTGAAAGTACCTGAGCTGAGGGACGGGAAATATGTTTTTTTTTCTTTTAATAAAAAAAAAAAAACTTAAAACAAAACAAGACTAAGGGACAATTCAGCAGATTGTAAAATAGATGTGGAGACTTGCCTAGATTACCTTGAGCCTTAATTTTGAAAGTGGCTGTAATTATTCGAGGAAATGAGAATAGTACGTTGCCGGTTCACACTGCATTTGTCAGAAAAGGAAGAGCCATGTTTCAGCAGCAGATACATTGACGTGTCATCATTATTTGATCACACTATATGGCTAACACGTTACAGTAAGGTTCAATTTGTATTTGTGTTACAGCAAGTTATCATGAACTACTGTAATAATCAGTGTTAATGTTAACTAAAACTATTACAAATCAATAATTTTCAGTAACAAGTAAAGTTGAAATAAATGAAAATATAAATATTAGATAAGTTTAAGTTGTAGTACAATTACTAAATCTAAAACTGAAAAAAAAAAAAAAAAAAAAAAATAAAGCTTAACAGAAATATATATATAAAAATAAAAAAAGGCTAAAAATTAAAACTAAAAAATATTAAAAAGTACTTTAATAGTACATAAATTATACTAAAATAACACTTCTTACAATAAACAATTTTTACACTTTTCCTTTTACACATTCTTCCGTGATCTTGTAGTGAAAGTGATGGGCAAATCCAAATTCACAATACATTGTTTAAGCTACTTGAGAACTGCTAACATACAAGCTTCGGGAAACTGTCAAATGCAGCATGTTATTAATCTTTTAAATGATTAGTAATTAATTTATCTTTAGCAATTTTGTTATTATGTTAAATCAAACTTGAGCATAAATGCAATGGAAAATATTAAAACTAATAATACAAATGACAAAGTGTCCATCGTAAACGATAAGAAATAATTAAATTAGAAATAATTATTGGACCATATAGATTACACTAGTGCATTATTGGATATGAACGATAATAACTGTTTAGTGATGAATATAAGTTCTTTTTAAGATTCATGACACAATGTCTGAGATGATCAGCCAATCAGAAGGCTTGGCAGAATCAAGAACTAAATCACATGACATTGTAGGAAAGAGACAAAAGAAAAAGCGTTACACACAAAGAGCCAAGCAGGGCGTACTCAGAAAACGCGTCCTCCTGCCACCTGGTTTGAAGGTCACTCTCTCCGACCCACAGCTGAACTTTACACAGCCTGTGGTACAAAAAGAGGGAAAGAGAAAGAGAGAGATGGAAAAGAGCAAGAGACAGTGAGAGAGAGAGAGAGAGAGAGATAGATAGAGAGAGAAAGAGATGGAGCAGATAGAAGAGAGAGAGAGAGAGAAAGGAAACGTACACAAATACACAGTGAGAATGGTAACAGAGGTCAGTAAGCCATGAATTCCTGACAGATAGAGAGAGTGAAGGAGGTGAAGAAGGGGAGGAGTGGCCCTGGGTGGAGGAGCAGGGGAGGAGAAGCACCCCCTGGAGGCACAAGCATCAGCCCTGCAGCTTCATCCAAATCAAAGCGTGCGCTTTCTCAGATGGGCAAAGCAAAGATTTCTACATTAAGACTTGATTAAACCTGAACCGCCAGAAATAGGGCCGATATACGAAACACCACAAAAGTCACAAGAACGTTAGAGGGAAAAATAACACAATTTTAATGACCGCTTTTAATACGTTTTCTCCTCAAATTTGGAAGACTCACAGGAAGTAGGCCACAGTTGCTATGTGTTACTAAAACATCCAAAGTGACAAAGCCAACAGAGTATACTCTGCAGACATGTGATCAGCTAAAGACTAAAAAGAAGGAAACCTGACCCTCAAATGTAAAAAAATACATTTATCAAATTTTTAGCATTTAATAACCATGATAATAATATATTTTATTATAATACGATATATGTTTATAGTAAAAGTATTAATAGAATTGTTATTATTATTATTAATAATAATAACAATGTAAATAATTATCATTATTACCATTTTATTTTACTGAACAACAGTAAAATAACTAACATTTATGGCTGTCTTAAGGTCTTTGTTTTCAAACATTACACCATTAATCTTTTATTTTGGCGGAAAGACCTTATCGCTTCTCTTTGTTGACAACAGAAGATTTTCATGGCGAATGTTGCGTTCCTAAATACAACTTATAAGCAACTCAAACACAGCACTTGCAGAGTAGCATTAAAGAGATAGTTCACCCCAACATTTTTTAATTTCTGTCATCGTTTACTCACCCTTAAATTGTTCCAAACCTGTATAAATGTCTTTGTTCTGCTGAACACAAAGGAAGATATTTTGAAGAATGTTTGTAAATCAAGCATATCTCGGGCCCCAATGACTACCATAGTATGTTTTCCCCCTACTAGGACATTTATACAGGTTTGGAAAAACTTGAGGGTGAGTAAACGATGACAGAATTTACATTTTTGGGTGAACTATCCCTTTAACTGTGAATCGAAACTGAAAACACAGTGCTGTTACAGTCCTCTGAAACATGCAGTGTGTCAGATTTTATAGGCTATTTATATAATTGCATCACAACCATTGCGATTTGATGATCACACTTAGCCATATCATTTTAACTGGCAAGTAACACCATTTCAACACCTATTTTTACTCGCATTTGCCACTTTGAACCCTGGCTAACATGATAACGGTGTCCCACAGATGGCGGCGCAAGCTCATGCAGCGCTGTCAGGAGCAATCCGTGCATGGAATAAATGTATTAGAAAACGTGACATTTTGAAGTTTATTTAGTCATTAAGGCCATTTCACGATTTCAATCATCATACAGTAACCAGCACACCCCCACCTAACCCCCATGACCACCACCACAAAACCATTTTTTTCTCTCGGATTTACGCAACTCACGTGTGTCACTTTTCAGGGTGGAAAAGACGGAAATCCGTATAAAACGGGGAGAAAAAAAACACAACCCTGATTATGGTTTTTAGTGATATAAGAGTTAAAATTAGTTATATATACACCATATTTTGGGGATAAATTTGCAAGGAAGAGGGCAAAGCACCAACAGCTGTCCCTTGTTTCAAAATCAAGCAAATGCTTAACATTTTTTACTAAAAACAGAGAAACCTGACCTGTTTGAATTTTTTTTTTTTATATATATATTTAAATTACATGTAAAAAAAAAAAAACTTTTATAAATATATTTTATTGCAATTACAATAAATTATACATTTATTTCATTGCAATACTTAAATTATGGTTTAAAAGTTTTATATTGCGATTTGCATAAAACGTGCATAGTGGACTATTGTTATCGACGAAAACTGAGAATGATTTTTTTTCTGTTTATTGCCAACCCATAATGTCACTTTATCATTTTAGTTGGTGTTAAAAAAAAAAGCAGAGGGGCTGTGATGTGTTTCTTTATTTTTACCTTGCGAGGTGACACACAGACTGGGCGCAGAGAGCGTGGCGTCACTGGTGTACGCGGAGCACAGGTTCTCATTAGAGGGGGAGGGCTTGAAGGATTGGAGCAGAGGGCTACTCCCCCCATCTATCATCCCCCCAGGGCCCAGGAAGGCCTGCTGGGGAGGGTACACGGAGGGAGCACTCTGCGCTGATAAAGTGCTGGTTGCTGTAAGACCACACACACAAAAACATATAGAAGTGCTGATCAGAGCCAGGACACAAGACGCAAACACAGATTTGAAGTTGCTGGAACCAGATTCACAAAGATTTTCTGAAGAAAGAAGTTCAGAAATGTTGTTAAAAGTTCTAAGAAGAAGAACACTAGAATCTTTATGTGAACAGATTGTGTGCTGCGTACGCCCAATTAATGACGCTGACACCATAAATGTGCAAATATGAACGTTAGCCCAGGGTTTAAGAGCGTACAGTGTGAAATGTCAGTGTATGAATAACCAGGATTAATTGGTAACCCTGGGTAAATTATCAGCAGTGTGAAATGTGAAGCAAGATAACCCAGAATTCTGTTTACCCGGGGACCCAGGATTAACTATTTCAAGTGTGAAAAGCCCTATTGGAGACTATCCTAACTTTAACCCTTAAACAGGCAACATGCACCACCGGATACAAAGTCTTTAATCTCTTGTAGGAGGCATGAGAAAGAAATTTTCATCCAATTCTGTTATCATTATCATGGTTGAGTCTGTTTGGAGTATGTGGGTCACATGACTTGGTTCAGTAGAAATCTCGTTCCAGGGCTGGGGCCCTTAGGGAAGATCCTTATATGCCCTCCTGGCCTCTGCGCCCCCCCGTACACAGTCCCTCTTCTCAATCTATGTATTTTGAGTTAAAAAATTGTGCAAATATTAATAATCATACTACATCTTTGCATTTTTTAACTAGATATTTTATTGCAGGTTTTTTTACACAGCTCATACACAGGGATGTCCAACCCTGCTCCTGGAGGGCTTCTGTCCTGCAGAGTTTAGCTCCAACCCTGATCAAACATACCTGAAAAACCTAACCAAAGTCTACTATACAGGAATACTTAGAAAATGATATGTTGTATCTATATTGCATTATACGATTGATTAGGGATGGCGCTTAACCCTGAGGGCAGTGGACCTCAAGGGCTAGAGTTTCCCACCCCTGAGGTTGAAGACGAGACGGTTTAGCAGTGAAAAAAATACAAGAAATGTGTATGCTTCAATATTAGGACACTTAGACTTGTCATACATGCAGTATAGTTTGCATATTATTATTTATTAATTTTTTGCAGTGAATAAATCATAGAAATATTGGTTACACTTTATTTTAAGGTGTCATTGTTACAGTGTAATTATTGAGTACTGAGTAATATTAAGCAACTACATGTACTTAGGGTAGGGTAGGGTAGGATTAGGATTTGGTTGAGGGTTAGTTGCATGTTATTATGCTTCATTTACTGTTATTACTATGGTAAGTACATGTAACATATGTAACAACGACACTGTAAAATAAAGTGTTACCGAAATATTGATGGCTTTTTTATACCCTAATAGGGCAACGTATCCTGGGAGATACAACTCATAAAATCCAAAATTTATATCAAATATTTCTAAAATTCCTTTGTATATGTTTGACTTAAGTCCAGATGATATAATGAAATGATTGCTGATAATTTTCCACTCTTGCCTGTTTAAGGGTTAACAGGTTATTTACAATGTTTTTAAATAAATTTATTTGATGGAATTTAAATTCTCTCTTTAGGGATTGTCTTTTTACTAAAAAAGATAAGAACGATCTTAACGATATTTTGTATTCCCAAAAAACATTGTCAATTGATCTGCACAAAAAGGCAAAATGGAACAAGTGAATACCTGGCTGTACAGGACTCTTGCTGCCCTGGGAGCTACCGCGGCTGGATTTGCTGCTTTTGCTCTTGGTGGGACGTCGTCTACGGCCAGCTGGGTTCACCACGGGTGGGTTGACCATGGCGGGTGGAACTTTGCCCAATCGGGCAAAAAGGGAATCAATCTCGGCCTTCTGCCGAGTGTACAGGGCCTGACTCTCTATCATGTGCCTGGGAGAAAAACATGGAAAGCACAATTACACTGCATATCTTTCGCCTAGGTTACACCATCCCAGTTCCTGTTACAATGTCTAAATCAAAAAACAAACATACTTCTCCCTCAGCTTGTTGACTTCTCTCTTAAAATCATCATCTTCAAACTCCGAGTCATTGTCGCTGCTGAAGTAGGAGCTGACAGAGTTGTTGAGGCTCCCGGGACTCTGGGCTGGACCGTTGCCCACGGCTGGATGGGCTTGAGGTGCTGGCTGGGGTTCTGGGGGTTGTAAGCTAGCTGTTGTAGCCTCGTCCTGTGCGCTGCTCACTGAGAAACGCCCCACCTTCGTGTCCGTTTTGGTGGTAACCTGGAAACGGCCAATAGTGGTGGGCTGAGGGTGGGTTGCCATCTGGCTGGGAAGAGCAGGGAGGCCGTCGACAACATCTGCTCTCGTGTCTCTGAGGGGAGAGGAGGTACGGTGCAGTGTGTTTTCAGGGCTAGAGAGAGGGGAGGATGATGATGAAGAGGAGGTGGTGGTGGAGGAAGACGACGTGGAGGATGAATCAAAGGAGCCTGTGTGAGCTTGCGAGGCGTTCTCATCAGGAGCCACTGACACCTGAACGAGAGAGAGAACAAGAGTGTCATACACAAACACCATGACAAACACTATTTATACCATAAGATATTATGCACTGACACTATTGGATGAGAAATGAACTGAGCTGGACGATGACATCACTGTTTTTCTGCAGAACTGCTTTATAGATGAGATGAACTAATTTAATAATTAATGATCTTTACAATGTAACTGAATTAACGCTGAACAATGGCACTATTTTCTTTTAGAGCCGCTGTGCAGCTGAAATGAACTCTTTGCATCATTGCATCAGTTTTCACTGTAAAGCTGTTTTGAAACCTGTCTTGTATAAAGCGCTATATAAAGAAAGGTGACTTGACTTGACTATGAACATCCCATTCCTGTCATCACATTGCGAATGCAAAGTACCTGGAATCGTCCCAGTTTGTATCCTCCTACTGTAGGTGCAGCTGCTTGCTCATCATCCAGAGAAAACGGAACTGAAATGGTATCATCATTAATAAGCAGAGTTGAAGCTTTTTGCTAGCTGTTGTCCATTTAAAGAACAGGTAAAAGTAAAGTAAAACCTCAGCACATACCTGGCTGTCCTCCAGATGGCATCCCAGTAAAAGATGACTACAGGTAAGAAAAAGATGTGAATCAGAATACAGACATGTAAATAAAGCACAATATAAATTATTTAATTATTCAAAATGTATTTAAAAAGGAATCATTTAAATGACCATTGTAAAGAAATATTAAATAGTGTACATGTATATAAATATATTTCTAACTATATATAAATATATATATATATATATATATTTATATATAGTTAGAAAGATATTTATATACATGTACACTATTTAATATTTCTTTACAATGGTAAAGAATATATATATATAGTAAAAAGGGTAATTAAAAAGGGTCATTTTAAATTATTTATATCAATTATACCTCTTGAAGCAAAAAGTTGCATGCTTTCTCTGTTACACTTAAGATTTGAGGAGGTAATTCTCTGGTTTATTACTGTATGGGATTTTAAAAACCACTTCTTTTATCTGTTATTGGTGTATGGAAAGTTCCGTGCCAAAGTTTAACTGCAATAAATGAAATCAGACAGATCCGACACTTAATACAAGTGTGCTGGTGTTTTTCGGCCAGTCCCCTGTTGGTGTGCATGTACCTGGTGCGTGACATTGCTGATTGGGACGGTCTCTGGACTCAGTGCCCGTCTCAGCTGGGCATCTAGATCCTCCAGGGGCTGCTGGGACTAAATAATCCATTTCAGCAATTAGTCAGGTTCACTTAGTTAGCCCCAAGAAATATACACGCACGCGGGCTCGTACAAACACTTATTACTCATGGCAAGTGCACACAAATACAGCAGGGGAACTGTGTATCTAATTAATTTCTGCATGAGACAATCTCTTACAGTAAGTAAAGGGTCAGATGACCACTGCCTGGAAGAACTGAATGCTTTTAATCCAAGCTGAGGCTTCCTTTCATGTTCCACATGAAATAGAGAGTAAATCCTTTAATTGGCCCACGCTCTGCGGTTCCTGAAATGTTTTGTTCAGGTTGGCTCGCGGCTGAGTGCCATCACAGCAAGTTTTCCATTCAAAAGTGATGGATGAAAAATATCGCATCAAATTCACAGGATTAGAAAAAGTCTCTTAGATTTAGTATGAATCGCCTTAAGCAGAAGGGAAGGACTTTCTTTGTGTTTGACTTGAATGCAAGCAGGGTTCAATTTGGAGTGAGGAAAATATACGTTATATAACATTACTTTGATTAATCGAGAATTGTCTGAAATCGAAATTCATCCACAACATGCTGAAGATCAAAATTACATGATAAAAATGTAGTTGTTTGATTAAAGCCACTTTTGATTACTTGAAATCCTCAAAAAAAGTATTAAAAAAGGGGGAGTCAGAAAATCTGGGTAGAGGACAAGTTAAAAACAAAACAAAGGGCAAAATTAACATGCAAACGTAAAAATATGGAAAAATAATTAAAGAGACAATAAAAAAAAAAAGTTTAAAACAAATGTAATCTACTCAATCAAACTACAATGACTGATATTGTAAAACAGTTTTTTCTTTCAAATCTTACAAGGGGACCTTTATATTCCCTTTACCTTTCATAAAATAATTATTATTAACAAATGAGTTTGCTGTTTTTATTACAGTCCCAATAAAACCAGAACATTAGACAAAAACACACTGAAAATGTTTCATGTCTGATGCTGTTTTCTTAAAACCACATCTTTCCCGTTCTCCACCCGTCTACGGCAGAGGAAAAGAGAAAGAGCAGCAAGTCAGAGTTAATGAGCGTCACAGGTCATGCTCCTAACAGGCCTCAAAGGAAAGCTATGCCATGCAGTGGTTTGATTCTTATGTGATTAAAATCTTCACTCATGCTCTGCGTGTTTTACAGGAATGAAACTATATAAAAACAGAGTGAGACAGAAAGAGAAAGAAGAAAAGGGCACCTGAGTTAAACAAGGTCCTGGGAAGGGTGGTAGGTGCTCTGTGGGCGGCGTGCCAGCCTGATCTGGGCCGACAGGCAACACCTAATGAATGAAGACGGAAGAGAAACTAAAGCACTGTAAAGAACGAAAGCTGGCAGAGGTGCCGATGAACCGCCACAAGCAGCCTAAGACTGTGTGTTATGCTTGGGAATTATTCAAAGCTGTACACAAAATATGACTAGAGCTTGGTTGTAATATTACAGAAGAGTGTCAGTTGAGTTATAAAGCATTCATGTAGGATTACTATGTCATGCATTTTGTCAGTCATGAAACCCAACAGCCATGCAGAAATTGGGTTTAAAAACACTACAAAATCATCCAGTTTTTTCTATACAGTAGTTAGAGGGTTGAGAGAAAGAGGTTAAATGTGATGTTAAAAACAAGAAAAGTGTTTTAACCATGTACCATGATGTCAAACTTGAGCTTAGTTGCATTGTGACATTATTTTCATGACTGTTAATCAACCGGTCACTCACCGGTAGTCTTGATAGCGGCGCTTTGGATGGAGTCGTCTGACTGTAGCCGACTGGGGTGGAGCCATTGCCCATGGAGGTCATTGGAGAGCCCGTGGGCTGACCGGAGGAGTTGAGGGGTAAACTAGAGGGAGGGAGAGGGGTGCCACTTGGAGTGGAGCAGGCAGTTGGAGAGGAGGTGCCAGGGACACTTGGGGCCGCCAAGGGGTCAGCTGTGACATCAGACTGGGCAGAGGGCAGACCAGAGCCCAGGTCCATGAAGAGTGACCGCAGCTTCTTATCCAGAGCCTGGATGTCATCGACGCCTTTACCCTGCGGGTCACTGTCACATTCCACACTTTGTGTGTGACTCTGATTGGCCACGGTGGAGGTCTGAGGCTGGCTGTGCACGGGTGTCAGAGCTCCAGAGATGGGAGTAACAGTGTCGGGGATGGTGGATGGTGCGAGCTGCGGCGTCTGGATGGCGGCTGAAGTGAGCTGAGCTGAAGTGGAGGGGATGGATGGCTGTTCGCCACTGCCACATCCCATAGGAGCCACAGGGTGAGTGAGTGGGGCAGCAGTACTAGCAGGTACAGGCATAGAGACTGAGGTCTGGGGGAATGATGCGGCGGCAGGAACAGGTGGCATTGGCAGAGAGGAAGGGGTGGAAATAACACTGATGATGGCAGGTACAACCTGACTTTGAGGCAGGGGGATTTGTGAATGGGATGGAGGGGAAGCGACGGCAGAGGTGGGAAGGGCAGGAGGAGGAGACGATGCCCCCGGAGGGTTTATGGAGACAGAGGGTAGAGATGGTGAAGCGGTCGTTTCAGAAGACACTGGGGGAGGGACAATCGGGGCGGTGCTAGAGGGCAAGGGTGTTGCGGCAGGAACCAGAGGGGGCATGGAGACATGGAGCATTGGTGGCGCGGTGCTGGGACCCGGGTCGAACCGGCCTTGACGCATCTCAGAGAATGCCTGCTGCAGACTGACTGCAGACGCAGACACAGAAAGCCCCAAGACAGGCACTGCAACTGACACAGCTGATAAGGAATAGAAATTCAAGACAAAAATGAGTATGCGGTTATATAATTTGTCTAGGCTATTTGTATTGGGTATGAGAGCAGACATTATAGTAAGAGACAATCAAAAAGGGATTCTACACTGCACAAATTTATTATTCAGTATTTTTATAAGAATCAATAAAAACTGCTAATCTAAAAAACAAGATACATCTAATGGATATTATGCCTTTTTATGACACAATTTAACCTGTATATTTTACATATTAAACTCACAGGATAAAGGTTCTTCCCGAAGAGGGATTGTGGGTGGGGGTGCACTAAAGAACTGATCCTTCAGTCTGGATTCAGGCACTGGACTGACGATAAACCTGCGGCCTGCGGAGTGCACCACCTGGGCGGCTGAACTAGGCGCCACGCCTGGGAGAAAAAGTGGAGGAGAGAAGACCTCAGTACTGACACATCATTAACAGGGGACATCAACTCGCTTTAAATGCTGAGACATGAGTCAGCTCTACCTTGTGGCACTGATGTGGTGGGCATATGCTGCTCGTGATCACTGACCATCTGTAAGATATTATTAACTGTGATGTTACAATTTCAAAAAAATGTTTTCAACTTTACACAGATAGAGTACAAAGTGATGTCCTATTGCTCTGTTTAAATAGCAATACATTTTTTTATCTATTACATATGACAGATATTAAATATTATCTAACATAAAACGGACATATGATATACATGAAAAGTAGCTATTTTTAAACACATAAATGTTTAATTTCATGCTAGAAAATAACAAAAATCACCCCAAAATTTGCCTTGTACAAAATAAATATACAATAAAAAAGCACATCAACTGTAATAATCTAACCATTTTGTTGATCATATTCTGATTTCACTAATATTTTGATGAAAAATTATAAAAAATCGTTTTTTTTTAATACCCAATTTGTATACATGGTCTTCCATGCAAGCTTTCCTATACTTTCTGCAAATGGCAATTTTATTCACTGCTAGGCATGGAAATACTGGGTGTAAAACTATAGGCTGTGAAGCTTTTTAGAAGGACGTACCTGGCTGCGCTCTCTCTCCACACCTTTCTCATCGGCTGTTTCTATGACCTCTCGGATCTGATCAATGAAGGACTCGCGCTCGGTCTCTAGAATGAACTCACTTTGTACCTAACATGAAGGAAATAATACCTCTTATTAATGAGTTTTGGGCAGTACAAAGTGTATTTTGGCAACACCAGCTTTTTGTCACATAGATCAAGATCAAAAGAAATAATTTAATTAGCATATCTGTATCAGTAATAAAAGCATGCAGGGATGGTGTTTCAAGTTACCATTATCTGTGCAATTTCCTCTGGGTTATCGCCATCGAGATCAAACTTGAAAGTCACCATTTTCCTGTTGTGCGTTTCTAATTGACACTCTGCAACTCTATCGCCCATGCTGGAGATCTGAAACAAACATGAGAGATGTCTTTAGTTTTTCTACCACCATCAAAACCAATAAAGGAACAATAAAAGAAAAACGTCAATGCATTGGACGTACATTAAGCACATTGAGCTTGGGCTTAGAGGTCTTTTCATGGCGTGAACGGCTGCGAACTGATCTACGCTGGTGACGTTTGGCAGAACGACCCTCATGCCTGCCACCCGTCACGCCTTCATTGCCATCACTGAGCCCAGATGCCACATCAGAATGACAGCTAAGGGGGAAAAAAGAAATTAAAACACACAATGACTTCAGTAATACAGCCCAATGTATTCTAGATCTATTGTACTGCGTTTTCCACTGCTAAGTAGTAATTCTTACCTCTCCACAGCAGGAGTTTGGAGTTGTGACAGCTCGGTTGTCAAAGTCTGAGAGACGCTATGAGATGTCTGGAACAGCAAACAGCAAAAACAAAAGGAATTATAACATAAAGAGACAAACAAACAATCAAATCATAAAAGACGAAATAACAAAATGCATGTCTAAATAAAAAGCACACCTGCTTCAGGCAAAGCCTGAATGTTTTTTATTGTTTTCTCTAAAAAAATAGGTCTTATTTCACAGCCAAGAAAAGAAAGGACGCTGTGTGAAGACAGTTTAGCAGCTATGCTTCACAGACAGACAGAGATAAGAAGTATGAAATGTCAACACAAAAGCTTTTCCTATAAAGCAAGCAAAAACTGCCTGCACTGATGCGTTTGGGGCCAGGTCGGTCCGATCCAGGTACCTGCACTGGGGAGTTGGCTGGCAAACATGGATGTTCGGTTGGGGAGGGGACTGTGGCCACATGGATGGTTGGCACAGGTGTCACTAGAGGCGGTACCAATTGGGGTAGATGGGGCAGCAGCACTGACGGGGACATGGCTGGCGCAGACACGGCTGCCGGGCACATCAGCGCTTCAGGCACTGGTTGCTGCGGAAACGGGGCAACTGCTATAGTTGGCAAGCAGAGAGCCGCACTGCAAAGCTGAGGGGAGGTAGGAGAGGGGTAGCTGGGTCAGATCAGTGGTTGGGAATATGGAGAACGAGGGGAATATGGAGAACGAGGGAAATACGTCTGCAAGCACCGACCGGTGAAGATGGAGACGGCAAGGCCAGTTTACGTGTGAGAGGGGCGATGTCTTAATAAACCGCAGGAAAACAATCACAAGATCAGACCACATGACATAGACATGCCACAGGGTGAACGAAGGATCACAACAACCGCAAGCTAAACACACATGAAAAACAAAGTATACTTTTAGTGCCAAACGGTTATTAGATTAAGTTAGGAGTGGCTCCTCTCTTAGTGCCTATAAACGCTGTCACTGTCAACAACACACTCAAAACAAAATCCAAATCCAACACCACATCAAATATATATAACCCAATTTACTTATTTGCGACTGAAGTAGATCAACCACAAGTAAACAACTTTTTTTGTGCCACTACAGTGTATCTGCACTTCCAGCTAAAGGGAAAACAATTGATCTGCACTAAACACTGGGAACCGAAGAGGGGGACTCGTCTCACTACCACGCAACTGACAACCATGCAACAAACAGGCAGAAACATGCCAGAAAACATCAATCAATCAAACAAGCAAGCAGAGCTGAGGCACTTCAGTAAGAGACAGCCACAGTGTTTCAACACATAAAAAGAGGGAAAGTAAGACAGAAAGAAGAAAAACTTCTGCGCAGTAATTTACCATATTTAAAGTCAACATGAATGCATACACAACCTAATTTACTTCTCTACAAATGTGATTTGTAATGTTCCAGAGAGCAGAAATATATATATATATATATATATATATATATAAAAATATAATAATACATATTATACATTAAATATAATAATGTTTCAGTAGTAATGTAAAATAATACATTTTGAAAGAATAAACGTTTTAGAAATTGTTCCAGTAGAAATGTTTTAACTTCACTATTTTCTCATGTCATATAAAATTGAATAAAGATTTTTTTTAATTTTTTTTTTATGTTGGCTTCCATCTTGATTTGCTCTTAACACATTTGAGTGTACCTGTGTGGGCTGGGGGCCGGGCTGGACCTGCGTCTGAGAGCTGCTCTGAACTACACTGCTGGGAGGCTGTTGGGGTAGCGAGACACCCTGTTGGGATGTCAGCACCAGAGAGGCCTGTTGCGGAACAGCAGCCTAAAAAGAGAATAAGCATTCTCACATGAAGCATTTACTTCACCTCTTGATATTAGGCTCGGAGGCATATTTCTTTGGAAACACCAAGTCTTGGAAAATGAGTACATTTTAGGATCACATGCAGTCTGGTCTCAACCAACTCATCCCACCAGCTCATCATGTGGCTTAAAGGAAAAGTACTAGGTTGAAAAATTAAGTCTATAGACAGCATGCCCTAGACAGAAAATAATTTTGACTCATCCTTTAGCTTGTAAAAACGAACAAAACATTTACATTTTCATTCACAGCAATGCACTTGACATGCAAGTCAATGGAGCAAGGCATTACACACGAGAGTAACACATAACAAAGTGTTCAGCCGTCTAGAACATCATTTCCAACACTAAAATAAGCACTTACAAAAACCCTCCGGAATGTCTTGCCCCATAGACTTTCATTGTAAACAAGTGCATTACTGCAAATTTGATTTTTGTCTTCACAAACTAAAGGACAAAACTATGGTCTGTGGTAATCATCAATAGATGCTGTTCATATTGCTAAAACTAGAACATTTCTATATATTAATAAATAAAAAAAAACGTTGAAAAACTTACCTTTGGAGACCAACTCAACATACAAACACTAAATCTTAATTTAAATTAAATGACTACACTAACTGATCTTGATCTGGGTCTTCAAGATGTGATAATACTCACATCGACAAGCTTCCTTTCAAAGCCTTACTGAACTACATTTTATTTTAAATACCTCATTATGCAATAATGAAATGACAAAACTAAATAGGGCAAGGCAAAGAGTTCAAAAAGAAAGGTCAGTAAATGTGAGAAAGAGGGAGAGAGAAAAAGTAAAAGAAGCAGAGAGAGAAAGAGAGGGAAAGAGAGGAATGGGGTTTTTCTCTACCTGCGAAGGGAGTGCTTGGACGTAGTAAACTCCATACTATAAGAAACAAATACAACACAGCATAAGAGAAAGCCACCTCTGATGTCCACAGCTTTCACACGCAGGAGAGAATCCAGAGAGATTCAAACCAACAAAAATAAAACTCAAAAAGGTCTCTTGGCCAATATTGAAGCTCCATTTATGCTAATGAAAGGGGGGAAAGGTGGTTCTGATTGGTCAGACACATTGATCTTACCTGTTGAGAAGCAGAGGCGGCTGTTGGGGCGCTGCAGGAAACCATGGACATGGCACTTGTAGACTGAGAGATGGGGACCTGCACCTGTTACGAATATGAAGAGGAATATGGAGGCAGGCGAGAAAGTGAGAGAGAAAGAGATATGGCAGTGGTGGAGAGGTGAAAAAAACAAAACAAGACAAAGTCAAAACATGTTGGTGGCAACAATAAAAACAAACAATTACTTTCAAATACTTACCATTCATACACAAAATGTGAACACTCTGAGCAATGCACTCAGGTCACTATTCACTTTTTGTGTATGCCTCTCACATCTCACGATTAAACAACAAACAAACATCAGGTGTTAGCCGGGGAGTGAGTAGGCTTCATGCATGTGACTACATGATTCTGTAACTTGGGTGAATGTTATAAAAAAAAAAAATGCTCAGGGAAGCATATGGAGTTGTTTGTATAACCAAGGAAGCGTCTGATAAAATAGACCTGACCACTAACACTGCTTGATTTGACCACTTTCCCCTCCACACGGAGAGTTTCAACAGAAGCAACCCTTAGAAAGCTACAAGTATACTTGTCCTTCAATTTCTCTTCTACGAGGTACAGACAAGTATAGTTGCTCCAGACATAGATCACCTTACCTTGGCATTACACTGAAGAATGTATTCATTATTAGCAAGAGGCTTAGAGAGCAGTGGGAAATAAGAAGCCTTGGCAGATAAGAGGATGGAAATAACAGTGGTATAAAAGATAAAGTGAGGCAGGAAAGGTGTATAAAATAGGGGCAGGAGAATGGGACTGCAGGATGACATTGATAATGCCAGCCTTCTAAGGGTTAAAAGATGACTTCTCAGCTTTTGAAGTTAAATGTCCTAAAAGTAGCCAACAAATGTTGGGGTTCATGTGCAGGTGGTTCTTTACTGAGGCTGTATCACGAGCCGTTTCCTCGACAAAGACAAAAGAGAAAATCAAAGGCAACTGTTTTAACCATTTCCAGCCAACTATAATATAGCAGAATATCTAAAAAGCAGCTGTTAAGGTAAAATACAACCAAAAAAAAAAAAACATGATTTTTTTTTTGTAAGAAACATTAAAAGCAAGATTACAGGTACCTTAAAGAGACAAGCAAACCTGTCTAAACCCCCTGTTTGTGTTGTATGTGTCTGTGTGTTTGGTCATACAAATCCTGCATTCAAGCCTCTATTTACAAGTGAAGTCTCTTCCAATCCTTTAAAAAACTGATATTTCCACTATTTTATGTTGGTCTTTATCAATAAATTAATTTGAATGAGGCAAACTAAATTTCAGATTCGTATGTCATGTACAGATATGTAGTTTTACATGATATCTGTACAAACACACAAGTATCATATACACCATTATATGAACATACACACAAAATAATACTTACAACGGGCATCTAAAATGAAAATAAATGAAAATAAAACAAATCACACTGTCTAATGGAAGATACATAAATGTCTTAGCACAAGGGGATTTAAAAAGCAGGTTTATGCATTTTTTGCTCAATGCACCTTGCGAACCTTTTTGAGCCCTAAATTATGGCTGGAGAGGGTTAAAACCACAACCACGGGACAAAAAAATAAATCAGGTAACTGAGAGATAAGACAGGGAGGGCTTGGGAAAGGTGGACGAGAACAAGTATTTCTAGGTACCAAGGTAGCTCCCTGATGGGACAAGGCAGGCTCGTGGAAAGTGATGTCCAGTGGAAGAGATGGTTGACGAGCCCAGGTACTGTGCAGAGCACTGATGTGTGAAGATGGAACAGTGGACGATTCAGAGGGTGGAACAAATAGAAACATCGGTTGACTGGGTGGGTGTCCGTCGCTGACATTGCTCCCCCCATCTGTTTTGTAGTAAGAAGTTTGTGGGATGGATTGAGCTGCAGAACAGTCTTGAGGTTGGTACAATTGATGAGGCGGAGGCGAGTGGAACTCCCCAGCATCGGAGGAGGTCATGGAGTCGCTTGAAGGCTCAGGACTGAGCTCTTTAGGTCCATGGAGAAGCAGGCTGCCTGGAGGAAGGGGCAGCTCCGGGCTCACATAGCTGTACAGTTCTTCAGTGACGGGCTGCAGTCGACTGCACAAGCCTGGGTTTCCAGCCGCTTCCTCCAGGTTAAGGTCCATGGAGCCCCTACGGGCTCGGTAGAGTCTGGATGCCAGCATGGCTGGGTCAGCCTGTAGGTTGTGCATGTGGAATTCAAAGGCGGTGCTCGGCTCGGATGCATGAGCCAGCACGGGTGGTGCGGAATGGGGAAACGAGTGGGGCTGATAGCCTGGATCTGCAGGTGTGGTTTGCTGGGGCGCAGAGGCGGAGCTAGACACACTCATGGTAGGTAGTTGCGGGATGGGGCTGTGGGTTAAGCGCATGTGGCTTTGGACATGAGGGTGTAGGTAAGCTGTCCCAGGTTGTGATTGAGTCTCATAGGCCAAGCTGGCGGCAGCAGCAGCTTGCATTTGCTGATGGAAGCTGATCTGGCTTATCTGATGTGCAGTCATAGGGTAGCCACCGTAGGCCATGGCTTCAAGATGGTCCATTAATGCAGCCTGGTTGAGGCTGAGTCTGCGTACAGTTTCCTCTTGCTCAGCCCTCATATCCTTATATCCATATAGCGACTCCGCTGGGGGCTGTAGGTGGAGTGGCTCAGCCAATCTTTGAGCTGCTATCCCGGGCATCATGAACAGGGCGGGTTCGACGCCAACACCAAGGGCCTCCACGCCAGAGAACGGGTGCAGGCTGCTGCCGTAGCTACGGTGGAAGGCGGGCTGGAAGTGACGAGTGTGGGCCTCTAGGATGGAGGTGCTCTTGCGCCGCTGCACATTGAAAGCTTTAGGCGTGCAAGATGGCGGAGGGGAGAATGAGACGGGCCGTTCCGGGATGGTGGGGAAAAAGAGCGGGGGCTCGACCAGACCTGAGCCTCCTCCACCGTACGGCTGACTCACTGATTGTGGCTGCAGTGACAATAACATACAGCATCTTTGTGAGGAAGTAGAAAAGGCAGCATCATAAAATTCACAAAGCAAGAAGAAAAACAGAAAGAGAGAGAGAAAATAAAAAGATAACAAGTGAAAAAACAGCAGACAATATTCATCCCATCAGGCAAAGATGTCTCAATGACAATAGAATAAATCAAGAGATTTTTAAATGCTTAATGAGTTGTAGAAACATGACAGCGACAGATTTTCAATTAAATACAGATGCTTCACAGACTGTGGGGCCAAGGAACCATTTTTAATGATTGCAGTTCATGGCAATCTGTATTTAATGTGAGCACAGGGTTCCAGCGGAGTGGGCCAGGGTAACACGGGTATTTGAAAGGGGTTTTAAGATTGACCTGTAGTCAGTAAAAAAGCATCCCTGAGCCGTTAACTTACAAGAGGAGATATAATTAAGCTATTTACACTCGTGATTCAGTACACAGCGGCTAATTTGTGAAATTGCATTAAATTGCATAAGTGCCAGTTTTAGCTAGATTAACGGTAACATTACTAAGTGGTTAACAACAACTGATTTACTAGGACTAGGCAGTTTGAAAAATGGCTGCTGTGTGCATTTTTAAGTCTAATAATAGTTTTAGCGTTAACAGTGTGATATAGCTTGGCACTATGAAATAGTTGGGTTTAAATTCAATGTTCTTGGATTCTGAACAGCACACTTTGATTTAACAATGTAGCAAGTTGCCATTTACGGTTTTTAGGGCTGTGAACATTTGCCCTAACCACAATTAAATTAAATTGCATCAATTTAGATTACATTGGCTTTTCTTATTCTTATACAATTATTCTTTACAGATACCCGGGTTGTACCCAAGTCCAGCTCATTGGGAGAACCCTGGTTCACTGGGAGACACTAACATACAGGACTGGCAAAGATTGCTGGGAGACTGGCACGGCGACGGGGTGGGGCCGAGTGAAGGGGCAGGACGCTCTCCAGTGCTTTAGACAATCGACCCGCAAACGTCTCCCCATCTGGCCTCCCCAGCCGGGGTGAGAGTGGGGCTGATGCGACTGGAGGAGGGGTGGAAGGTGGCTTGGGAGGGCACGACAGAGCAGAAGTGGTAGAAAAGCAGGGCACGCAAACAGACATGCTACGACCACGACGACGGGGGAGAGGTTGAGGAGGCTGGAGACGAAGGAGGGGAATTGTCTATTAACCACAATGGAACACAAATGGCACAAAAAGAACAAAAGCCAAACAACCAAAAGGAAACTATAAAGAAACATTTGATACAAGATTAAATATCAACATCACATTCTAGAATGACAGACAGAAAAAGAACGACATTGATCTACAATAAATCTTGACCTACAAAGGTTCAAATCTGCTGTCGAGTAAGACAAAAACAATGAGCCTGGTTCAATCGATGTTTCAAAAAAATAAATAAATCGTTTTACAAATGACCAACACGTTATCAGAAACATTTATGCTATGAAATGATTGCATGTGACAGAATACCAAAACCTGATAAATGAATTGCGAGCAGATTTTGTTGCAGATTGTGCAATTAATACTTTAATAATAATAGTAATACTTTTCTGAACTAATCTGAGATTAATTGTTACAGTGAAACTTGGTTTGTTAAAGTGGGTAAGAATAAGTCACTAAAGAAATGGCACTAAAAATGACATCGTCATTGCTTAAGCAGCATTCAGACTCCAAGAAATCTAGACAGTCTACTATGTAGATGCAAACTGCATGTTTGCAATGTATGCTAGCAAAGTCCATGAAAACATCACATCTTCTAAGATTTTTCTTTTTTTTATGATAAATAACAGCATAAACAGATGTAGAGAATATATACAGTAAAAACAAAGACCACAAACAGCATATTGTGTATAAAAACAGAAGAACAAAAATAAAAGTAAAATAAAAGTCATCAGTGCCATGCAGACTTCTAATATCACTTTGAGTCTTAACAAATAAGCAACCATTCCAAGTCAAAGTCAGATAAGACTGTATTTATTTATAAAAAACATCGTTATAAAATAAATCCTTAGAAGTTATAACCAGAGAAAATTAGAGTAATAAAGAGAGATAAAGGTGTGTGCTTATGACTAAAGTATTTCAGGCTCTATAGTAAATAATAATAAATCTAAATCTAAATAATTCAAAACTAATGAGTGAGAAGAGATGAGAAACTTAAAAAAAAAAAAAGTAAAATTCCCTGAGAAAGATCTTTGCATGCCTTGACACTGATGAGACAAACTGATCATGGTTTAAGTGCCCAGGATGTCAGGACAACATACAGCTTGACACTAAAGAGAAACAAGAAGTGATGGAGGCCTACCAGTCTGCACAGCATGATATACTGCTACAGTACATGGCACTGCCTTTTTGAGATGAATTAAAAATACTGATATGAAACACACAAAAACAAATAAGGTAAAGTAACCCACAGAATGTACTAAAACGCATAGTGGATGAGGAGGGACTGGCAGCTCAGATACACATGGGGAGTGGAAATACACTCGGCAGTCAGAAAAATGAGAGAGAGAGAGAGAGAGAGAGAGAGAGAGAGAGAGAGAGAGAGAGAGAGAGAGAGAGAGAGAGAGAGAGAGAGAGAGAGAGAGAAGAGAGAGAGAGAGAGAGAGAGAGAGAAGAGAGAGAGAGAGAGAGAGAGAGAGAGAGAGAGAGAGAGAGAGAGAGAGAGAGAAAAGGCTGTATGAAAATAATCAAACCCATTTAGAGTGTAGATATTATGGCTTTGCTCTCCATTCTCATGCATCATCCATTTAGTGTGATAATAACAAACGATCATTAAACTCTAAACACATGCAACTACAAATAAATCACATTCAAATGTCAAACAACAACTGATCATTAATTCATGTTTCATTTGTTACTCAATCAAGGCTACATGATGCTCATCTTCGTACTGCTTTATTAGCTTACCAATGTTTGAAAACGAGCAGCTTTGACATAATTACAGCAGAAATACCAACAATCCGTTGAAAATTGTATTGGACAATGGGTGGCCTTTGAGTCAAAAAGGTTGAGAACCACTAGTTTAGGCCCAATTTCAAAGCTGCTTTGACTTTTCCTGCACCTAATGAGAATATCTGCCTTCTGCACTTCAACAGCTTTGTGCAACAGTTTTGTGGTGTACCGATCACTGTTTTGGTTGGAAAATTGCTACTGGAATATTGTAACATAATAAGTTTGGAATTCGTCACTATGCGGTAGCTTCATAAAACGGCCCCACAGGAGCAGATTAAGGATGCAAATATGTGACCTGCTGTGATCTCAGTTAGGTGGCGAGTTCCTGACTTGGCCCTTCATTTTCTGGGACTTACCATGGGCTGCTGGGGGTATCCGGTGTGCTGTTGGGGAGCTTGAGAGCTGGGAGGGTAGGCGCCCTGTCCAGGCACCTGCTGCTGTTGCGACGTTGCAGGAGAACTATACGACATGCTTAGCTGGCTGAGGTGAGGTTCTGAGAACACGGATGAACCCTGACCACTCTCAAGCGTCACGTCAGCCGCTGGGAAAATATATGACATTCATTATTAAATAGGAATGACA
Source organism: Rutilus rutilus (assembly GCF_951802725.1). Classification (NCBI taxonomy): domain Eukaryota; kingdom Metazoa; phylum Chordata; class Actinopteri; order Cypriniformes; family Leuciscidae; genus Rutilus; species Rutilus rutilus. The sequence goes on from NC_140212.1 coordinate 5,306,641, forward strand.
GTTAAATCAATCCAGATGGGTTGTATCTAACACTTACAGGTCATTCCACTTTGCATGTACTGAAGCTGCTGGTCTGCATCGGGCTCCTCACCCTCAGGGTGGACAAAGCCAGGAGTTGGAGGCTGGGAACCGCACTGACTCTGTGCAGAACCTTGAGTTCCTTGAGGGCCGACCACGTTCTTCAACGACTCGCTGGACAACTGCTTCTGCTCTTCCGCTTGCTTGCGTTTCTCTTGCTCTGCTCGCACCTGCTGCCGTTGCTCTCGTTTGCGGCAGATCAGAGACACACGGTCCCTGATGGCCTTCGCCATGGTTTTGTGGTCACCCTCGCAAACATAGCCCGACTCAACCTGCATTCCAACACAGCATATGTTACCATCTCTGTGTGCAATCTCAGATTCAGAAATTCGTTGATAAACCCACCATTTCCTGAGCCACATCTTCTGGGACATCTCGATGGAGGTCGAAGGAGAACTCAATGGCTTCATTGTCTTTGTATTTGCCTTTCAGTTTCTTGACATCTTCAATGCGCAACCAGAGCTTGATGGCGATCATCTCCCCATCATCTTCCTCAGCCAGCTCCACCCGCACCCCAGTCTCCTCCTGGAAGAAGGCATGGTTCAAAAGGTCCTTGATGGCGTATCTGTTAAGGAAGAGGCAAAATTCACTTTACAAGCAAACAAGGCAAAAGACGTTAAATAAGGGTAGCCGATCAATAAAATCAACAAATGCAGAATCACATGGCTGAAAAAGATCAGCCAATCACATTTAAACTGATTTAGAGGCACAAAGTGGAACATTGGGGTTTTCCAGTATGGAGTAAAAAAAAAAAAAAAAAAAAAAAAAAAAAAGAGAGTCACTGAATGGGGTTGATTCAGGGTAAGAGAAGACGAACAAAATAAATGTCAAATGTAGAGGACATGAGGCCTTGAATTTGATTGTCAAATTGATTGGTTTAATTGGTTTCAGAACTTTCCAGACTTTCCCCATAAGGTACGTTTGATAACTTGGTGCCATTCTATGGCGATGTCACATGAATTTAATTTTATCATTAAAATTAGATATCATTAAACATTTTATCCTGTTGCATTTAAATTTTTTGGAACAAACTCACTGTCCATTCACAACTCAACAACTAATCACCTAAAAAACAGGAGACATCAGAGGGAATCTATGAATATTTAACAAGGACTATCTAATAAGGACTAATACGATTAGCACAGACCAACGCATTAAACCACCAAGGAAGTATGCACTACTGTACATTTAAAGAGAGCTGATCCATATCACCTGCATGGAATGATACAGATAAGATTGCACAGTCTTTTTTTTTTACTAAGACAGACCTTTAACACTGAGAAGGAAAAAACCCTCAAGTGAGCTCTGTTGATTAGCTGGGTACAGTAGACATCAGCTTTTCCAGTGCTTCATCAGCGGAACATCAGACGTCGTCTCACCTTACGCTCGACACGCTGTTTGTGATTTTCCATTAATTGTTTTATGCATTTAAGCAAACCAGATCGTCAGCTTTATGACTTTCCACGAATAATTAGGAAAAGTACTTCAAATGGTGATCAAGGTCATTTTGTTACAATATAAATACAAAACCATGGTTTTGACTTGGACGTTTAGGTAGTTGCTCTAAAAAGGACTTTAAAAGAAGACAGTCTGGTCAGGGCTTATGTTTTGCTGTGGCTCGAGGATATAGCACACTCTTCGCTGGCTTGGCGTGATCACGGATCTGTTTCACTGAGTGGCTTGTTGCTGGAATCTTTCCAAAGCAGCGTGTGGGAATCTGCTTATCTGCCGCTACTGCGCATAGAGGATGCGATATACCCCTCACGTCAGAAGACTCATGCGGGCAGACTCATGCCACACGTCGCTGAGAACTGAGGTATGACTAGATGAATGAGTTCTGTGAATACAGCGTTGGCGTGTGTAGTAGGCACAGTCTTACCTTTCATCTTTGTTTTGCTGAATACATCCCTCAATGATCTCTTTCACCTCTGGAATGGCTACCTTGTCGAAACTGCCAGGTTTAACTCCCTGTGGGGTAAAACACAAAGGAACTTTAAATCAACATGTCTTTTATGCTGTGAAAGAAACCCTTTTGGAGCTCCACATGGACTCCTCAAAAATACATTTGGTGCATGCTTTTTTGCGCTTTAATGTCTGCCAGGTGAAAATCATCTGATCAATCCCTCAACAAACCACACAATTTGAGATATTATACATGCCCACAAATGGCAGAAGATGAGCCAAAGTTTAATACATAGGGTTAAGAGTTTTTTCAAATCCCTAAACACGCAACTATTACCATTAATAACCGTTTTTTTTGTATGGGGTAAGTGTACATGTGGTTTGCATTATAGAAACCCATGACATTTTAGATAAAGTTGCTTATCTGGCAGGCTATTTAATTTTGCTGAACAGTTACCTTTTCATTCAGTAAGCCACGAGTTTTCAAACTTGAAGGAAAAAACCCTTGAAAAGCACTATACAAATAAATTTGAACTATGAATAATTATTCTGAATAACATTTTGAAGAAAATGTTTTAAATATTTATTTAGTACAATAACAATATTCATTGATTTAATTTGAAAACCCCTGATTTGAGATAACATAAAAACACTGACACAGAGTTGCTTTATAGATTAATTCAATATCTAATGCAAGATGAGGGTACACACAAGTAAGAGTTCTGCTCTACAAAAAAACAATTTTACTATCAAATATTGTTCAATATTTCATACGCATCATTCACTTCAATCCTTTAAGAATACAAGCAAAAAGTTGGTTATCTTGGGGTAAATGATTAGTTAATTGTATTCAATTTCACTTTGACTCTACAAATCAGAACAGATTTATTGCAAGCTGACACCTCTACCATGCAACAAAACCAGCATCCTACAAATCAGTCTTACTGAATAAAAAATAATTGCTACTTTTCCCACTTTTTACATTCTCAAATAACCTTTTCAAAATCATTTAACATCAAAAAAACCTACCTAGAGCTATGCTGTCAAAACCACCCAAGACAAAAAGAGTGCAAGAAACTTACACGTGAAATCCTGGAACACTGTGTTGCTTTACAGAGTGGTCTTCCTGAACTATTACTCCCCCTGTCTCAGCATTACCTCCTTATATAAGTCTGTAACCCCCCTCAAATTCCAGAGCCAAACAAAGTTAAGGATGACAGAGCATCTAACAGAATTAAGTCAGAACGCGAAGTATTCCGATAACAAGGTGATTTAAAAAGCTCGTTAAGGACGCTGTGAACGGGTCCCCTAAAGCCAGATACATGCTGTTCCTCCGCTCTCCTACCAGTTAACAATAGAAGAAAATTAGAAGCAATAATTTTGCATTTAACAAAGCAGAGAGAGAGGAAGGCTCCTGGAACAGCTGGAGGTGGATGTAAAAAAGGAACAAAAGCAATCTTCAACTTCTACTCTGGCCAACTCATAAGCATACTGAAGAAAACAATTTTCTGGTTGAACTCCTTCAAGGCCACACACTGAAATTACTTTTCAGGGCTGGAAGATACAGACAAAGGACTGGTACATTATATCCAAACTAAGTCTCTGTTTTTTGATTGCTTTGTAATTCATGTCATCGATAAGTCTCTGCTCAAGTTGCACAGTTTTAAGGTATCATTCATGTATGTAGGACAAATGGTGCATGCATGATATTACATCAAGTATAATCCTCAGCAGAAGCACATTCATAGACAACATTCATATGATTTTACACCACAAATCTGATGCCATTGTTGTGACAAACCAATTTTCGCAAACACTCTGTCCAGCTGCAGCGCTATTGACTTCGGATCCACCTCTAAAGCCTTTGCTTCAGTTTAACCACAGCATTATTGAAAGGCAAGATCTACATTGCAGTCAGACCATTCCATGGACACCTCAGTAAAATGGTCAGCCCGAAACCACTCCATGCTCCCTGATTTGAGATTACAGGCAGAAATTGCAGACGCTTGGAAAGAGAGAACAAATCTAAACCGTTTCATTGTAATGAAAGCATTTACTCTGGGCCGAAATGGGAAAAGTCCCGCATCTGTCTGTAAGGGCAACCTCGGGTCCACTGAGCTTAAAATGCTTTCTGATTGCGTAAAGCTTAAATTGCTTCTCTCAGTGAACTGTTGTGCATGTGCGATTGGATTTCATGAGATTAAAAAGCCTTCAGGCAGGGTGGACGGAAGCTTTCCAGACAGCTGGACAAAACTGGAGTGGTGAAATATAGGATGTGCCCTGCACTTTCCAAAGCTAACAGGTAGAAAGAGATAAGCACCTTTAACACCTGACTCAAGAGTGCTTTTTTTGCTGTACCACCATGTTGACCAAACAAAAGCACTCTAGAACCTTTTACACTCCAGCGTTCAGGACGTTTTCTATATCCGGAGCTGTTTTTACCAAGTTTTGCAATGAAAAAAATAACACTTTCGGTCATAAAAACAACAAGAAAACTGATGTTTTGATTAACAAAAACATTAAAGTTGTCTAAAACAGTCAAATAGACACAGGATTCAGTATGGAGAATCAGTACTGCTCCCTACTGGTGAACCCCTTATTGGCTTACCACAATCCTCAGCCAGTTATTTTCAACCCCTACTGATCATATTTTCAACTTCCAGCATCATATGATCACCCTAATGACCTGAACGAGAATAAAAAATCTTATGACTGCCTTATACTCCCTCCTCCTCTCTGCCAATGATATTAAAGGACAGCAAAGAAGGGAAAAACTGATTCAATTTATAAACTGCAATAACATGACTGGCCTTTTCCAGCCTTCTAACAATGGTCTTGGATTCATATATAGCCGTACTCTCAGGGACATTAACCTCGATTGTTCTGACAACAACATTGTACTGTATATCCATAAATAGATGGACAATTTTAACCACTTTCAATGAGAATTACATCACAATGGCTTAAAAGAGGTCTGAAATAAATAAAATCCCAGAGAAACTGAAAAAAATTATTGTGGAATATTTTGAGTTCAAACGTAACTAATCAGTCAAACATGAAGCAAATAACATAAAAGCTGGAGAGAGCGATTGTTCGAGCCAGAGTCTGACTTCATGGAAAGTCAACACATGACGCACTACAAGCTGATATCAGTGACGGCTGTAAAGCTGATTTAATTAAAGCTAAAATTTTTATTGCGGCTGGCAAAAAAAAAAAAAAGACATTAGACATCCAGATATCCAACGGTTTTACTTTTGGACAATTACATCTTACTGGGTGGGTCTGGGATAAGGTTGGGCCGTATGACAACCAGAAAACTGGTCAAAATGAAAAAGATCTTAAGTGGTACATCATAAAGTGAGTTTTTTTTTTTTACAGCAGCTTTGAAAGTAGCTCATCCAATCAGAATTTAAAATCACAATGATCAGTTTTATAATGTTAGTAATACAGTTGAGTCTTTTGTTTCTAACTCAAGTTTTTGCACTGATCCCAGACTTATTTTTTTGTTCATTGTAAATAATTTTTTTCTTGTGGTTTCCATCCCTCAAATTCCAAAATAAATAAATAAATAAAAATCAATTGAAATGAAATACCATCTATTTCTAAAATAATTAATTCACTAGCTTATCCAAAAATAGGCACTGCCACATATATATTAAAATATTATTCCATTTATGTCCAACAATGATAACTACACTACCATTCAAAAGTTTGAGGGCCATTATTAATTTTTGATGGAAATACTATTATTCAGCAAGATGCATTAAATCAAAGTGACGGTAAACCCATTTATAGTGTTACAAAGGAGTTTTATTTCAAATATATGCTCAAATAACTCAAATAAATAAATCTCTATTCATCAGAGAATCCTGAAAAAAAAAATATCACAGTTTCAACAAAAAGTTTAAGCAGCACATCTGGTTTCAACATTGATTATAATAAGAAATGTTTTTTTATGCACCAGATCTGCACGTTAGAAGACTGGAGTAAGTGAAAATTCAGATCACAGGAATAAATTGCATTTTCAAACATATCAAAATGTAAACAGTTATTTTAAATTGTAATCATTTTTCCACAAAATTACAGGTTTTTTACTGTGTTTTGACAAAATAAATGCAGTCTTGGTGAACATAATAAATGCAGACTTTCCAAAAATCGTACTTGTGATACTGCTATTATGATATAAAAGTAAAATTTTGGTCATACCGCCTACTCCTAGTGCAAAACTATGTATTTGTTTGACATAGTTATATGTTGCTTACATAATCTCATATGCAGTGTGACGCCCCCAGCTGTGGGCAGGTTTCAGTGAGCGCAACAGAAAAAGCTGCTTTTATTGAATTATTTCATAAGCAGAGGCCTGAGGAATGTGTGGGCGTAATGACAGAGCTGGTGAAGATTATAGCGGAAGGAGAGGGAGAAAAATACCCAAAATGATAGAGGGATGGAGAGCTAGCAGAGGTGTGCGAGGGTACTCACACTGGTGACTCGGCGATAGATTTGAGCGGGGTTCTGACACTCGGAGTACGGGTACTCAGAGGTTGCCATCTCCAGCATGCACATTCCGAAGGCGTACACATCCACCGACTCGTCGTATTTTTCCTCGTACATCTCAGGCGCCATGAACTCAGGGGTACCTTAAATCAAAAGAACCATTCAGAACTCTCAGTGCCTGAGATCTCTACTCACCCCAGCAGGGCCGGGGAGAGGAAGGGAGAGAGGAGGAGGACAATGGCACTGTTGCTCCGTACGGCCCTGAGAGGAGAGAAAGAGGGGAAGCAAAAGATATGGAGAAAAGGACAAAAAAAAAAAAAAGAGGAAGGGGGAAAACCGGCCTCAGTTATTTAGCAGTGAAAGAATCCAGTTTTTCTCTGCAAGGCCTTTAGATTTTCTATGTCAGCACGTTAGACTAGTGCACCAAGCGGCCAAGCGTCATCTCGCAAAAAAGAAGTTGATTTAAGACAGACGCACATGCGTTGGTGCAGGTTAGTTTTAGAGCTGATTGATGGCCTTCAAAACCGTGTTGATCTTTACAACACGGCTGTGCCGCCAACACATTAAATGAGGAACTGGACAGCGGTGGGCGACTAGCTATGGAACTTGATCTATGTCAACAACACAGTTATGGAAAACACATGACCGACTCACCTTTCTGCCTGTAATGGGAGAATGTTAAGTAGGTTTATGCACAGAGCAAGCCCATAGCTAGTGAGCAAAGACTCTCGTGCACTAGCGTGCGTTAAAAGGCCTTGCACAGAAAAACAAGCTAAAATATAGATTCATATTTGAAATATTTCCGTTTTTGGGGTAGGTTGCTTGTTGACTTACCATTCTTACTTGCCATTTTTTAGAATACTTACTGAACTGCAGGACATTAAATAATCCATACAGTGGAGTGAGACCAGCTGAGATTATAGCCCTACAGCTTAAAAGGAAAAAATTCTCAAAAACCAAGAGAAAAAAAAAAAAAAACTAAAAAAAAAAATGGAAACAAGTAAATTTTGGAGGAAACAGAGAGAAGGGATCCAGAAAGAAATTTATCACAATATCTAAACCATCTGAAAGGAAGAGGGGGGGAAACCCTGATGAGGCGATCAGGAAAACCTTTGGAAAAAGATGTTTGACATTACTGGCAGCAAGAGAATCTCTAGAATTATAATAATTATAGACCACAGGTTCCAGACCAAAATGTTTATTCTGTTAATATCACATGCGAAAAATCCTCATAGCACACACTTACTAACAAAGCATTATCCACCATGTGGCTTTGTTGGTATTTGCAAGGCATATATTACCCAAAATACCCCAGAGTTTATGGAAACTTAAAGTGTTTTCACCTGTTGTATTTACAGGCCAATTAGTTCCAGGTGGGAAACAGCAGGATCTAAAGGTGTTCCCCCAATTTATAAGAAGTTCTCCTCTGGTTTTCCCTCGTCTCCACCCATAATTAAAACTAGTGGTATTGGTTGCCTGGAAAACTGTGGTCTAAGGTGAACAGTGTAGCTCAGAGCTACAGCATGCCTTAAATATCTGAGCATAACTGATAGAAAATGCCCCACCTTCCCAATTTCACCTCATCATTGAAAAGACAAGCAGTGACATGACATACATTTTGAATTGTATAAGGCATGGTGAACTGACTTGGGAGGTGGGGAAAGCAAGAAAGTTCGAACGCTGGGTCGTACCTATGACACTTTTAGCGAATGAAGAGCGCTTGAGGGTGGCCAAGCCCAGATCGCCGATCTTAACGGAGCCGGTGGGTCCGGTGATGAAGATGTTGTCACACTTAAGGTCCCGGTGAATGATGGGAGGAGCTCTGGTGTGGAGGAAGTGCAGGCCCTTGAGGATTTGTCGGCACCAGCTCCGCAACACCTTTATCTTCATCACCTTGAAGCGCTTCAGATACCTGAGGAACAAAGAGATTAGAGTTGAGAATTAGGGCAACGTTCTTCTTCACTGAACAGCCATAATGGTTTTGTTTAAGACCTTGACAGAGTAAAAACAAACAAGATGATACGTGTCTACAGCTCTCTGTTTTGGCGGTCATGACTGGGATGGAAAATTTCAACCAATGAAACCATAAATGGAATGAAAATCAATGAGAAAACTCTCCCCTCAACAACAGCTCAATCAGAACTCAGTTCAGCCCATATGAGGATCAGGGAGAATTAAACTATTTCATGATGATGGGTCTGGGTCTGGAAGCATCCATTTGGACAATTGTATTCTCTTCTGTGAGACAGAGAAAGTTCCAGATAAAAGAGAGGACAACAGGGTGAGGAGGGCAGTACAGCACTTTCGATAGATTAGCTTGGCCTAATCAAATCTTGGAGCCAAGCCATAGCCAGGATTTGGCCTTGTAATCCTCATTACAACAATCTACTCAGTTCAGGCGCCCAGTTCCTAGGTGAAGATGGGCACAAGCTCACAAGCAAAACAGAACGTATACTCATTTGTTATGGGGATGTCACATGTCTTGAGAAGAATCAGATAAGTGAATTTCCTAAAGAAACATGTGTTTACGGATGATCGTAACAGTGACTTCAAAATATAATCCTTTCCTCTTCCTTTTCTGCTTCTCATAATAATAGAAAAATGGTCGAATAACATAAGATCATATGAAGTATAACTGGTTTAGCAGGCAGCATGTGAAGAGATATATCAAGTCAAGCGTTTCTGTGTAAACATATTAGCTCTGTAGTTTGTTTAGTAAGACTGACGCGAGCTATGAGTAGTGCTTTGCCCAACGGGAGGAGGTGGGTGGTGGAACAGGGCAGCTTTGATGGAGTGTGGCGGCTGACTGACAGGTCGGAGCGGAGCCAAGGGTAAGTCCCGAGGCGATACAGGAGAGAGCAACAAAGCCTGATTCAAAACTTTCTCATCACTCAACACACCCAGTGGCTCCCAGGGGGCCCCAACAGGCTGTTTTCCAGCTACACCAACAACTCTCTCCGCACTTCTTGAAACATTGAAGTAATTTAAAACAATCGTTCTGAACTTCATAAACAGTCTAAGGCCTGAAACATTCAAGAAAATATTATGAATTTTAAAATTTTCGTTTTTTTTCGTTTGAAAAGTCTTTTTATGTACATGTGAAGAGTGTGTTTCTGTCCTAAATGTTGGATTTGAATGCGAACCAGGGAACCGGGACTTTTATGTGAACATAAAAGGACAGGAAGAGGTACAAAACTCTAGTGAGTCGTTATGTCTTTGGCGACCCAGACAAAAAAAACGAGAACACAGACTAGTTTAGGCATGGCCATGTCTGAGGGACGCTCCATTTCTACCTGACCTCTTGATCACTGTTTATCTTTGCGGTGTAGGAGCAGCCATGCAAACACCTCACATTGCCAGGATGCCAAAGCTGATGAACACAAAGCAAGCCTGACACTGTTTGTCAGTTTTCCTTTTTCACTCATCTCCTCATTTCTCCTCCACTGTCTTTCTCTCTCCTAGCAGTAACAGTGGTGTTCCTGTTGCTGTGAGCTGTGTGAAAGATAGCTAATTGAGCGTAACTGAGGCTCTGAGGATCATAGATCTTGGTAGGGACTTGTTGTATCCAGAAACTGTACTAAACAAACAAATGTATTAATATGTTCTTATGTTAAAAGGACAACCCAGATTTATTCAGTAAACCAATTATATTCAATACATCAATCTTCCTGCATTATTTATAGTTTCTCTCAGTGATGTCTTGTGTGCACGAGACAAACTTTTTTTTTTTGTCATAATATTGCATGAAAACCTGATAACTTTCTATTATATGACCTTATATTGTCTTGCAGTCAGGTATCAGTATTTAAGTGGGTTTTCATAACTGTGTGTGCATGTCAGAGCCCACACATCCACAGGAGGGGGCTGCTGGTCCAGTATGTGTCTGAAGCTCCAGCATCTGTTCAGTACCCACAATGCATGTCTCACATGGAGGTGACATGCCACTCTTTCGCCTGCAATCACTCTGGTAACAACTCTGGTGTTGAAAACTGGCTGGAGAAAAGGTTGTTCATTTGAATGCAGTACCACAATAAAATATTAACCCCAGGGGATGTTTTAAATTGCAAAAAAAGACAAATGCGACAGAACAAAAAAAACTTTGTAAATCATCCTTTACATAATACCACAATACTAACAAAATAAATTGCATGTATTTGCTGATTCTTGCATCTGGACCATTCATTCTTTAGGCAAACATATGATGGCCAAACAATTTAATATGAAAGTGGAACAGACACATTCTACACACGTTTTTAGGGTTCCTGACGTCATGAGCTCCGTCACCAGCACGATGCACTTGCGGCCTTTGGAAGGCGACTCCCATGAGTCGTAAAAACGCACAATGTTTGGGTGTTGCAGGCCTTTCAACATGCCAGCCTCTTCCTTGAAGCGCTGCCGCTCTGATTTTGACAGCTTCCGGTCCTACAAGGACAAGAACAGAAAAAAAATACAAAACATTTAGCCACATACTTCATTTTAATGTAATGGAAACCATATTTAACAGCCGTTTATTGTAATTAATAATTTCTAAACTCAGGGATAAGAATTACAGATGTGCTTTAAATGAGATACCATGGTTATATGAACAACCACTACGGTTCAAGCGGAGGGGGTTCACGCAACCTCAAATAATGTAATCCGACCCCCGATTCCTGCCAGGCCTCCAAAAGAGTCCCTATAGACAAGGCATAAAGCACAGGAGGGGACAAGACTCATCTAGTTTAAACACAAAGTGGTCCTCTTATCCTGTGCTTAATGCCTGTACGGGCCACACACATGCACACACCAAAGGCTCCTATAAGATAAAGAAACAGCAAAGCACGGTGCAAAAGGTTCAACATGACCGGTCATGGAAAACGACACTACGTCATCTCCCTTGACTCTCTAACCTACTCAAAAAACGTATTCTTATCCAGGAGAGCCTGACCTATCAGAACAGTGTCAGGTAGACAGTTTTTTTGGATGAAACGCACCTCCCTGTGCATGAGGGTATCCAAGCGTTGATGTCATAGTTCCTTTCCGGTCAGGTTGTGCCCTTATCAGCAGTTTAAACAGTGTGCGCAAGCCCAATCATTAATCATTATTATGATTGCTCCAGCAACCGCCAGTGATGAATTAATCCAGTGACACTTTGTGGAAAAAGGCCACTTTTCTGTGGCCTACTTTTACACAACCCCAGGGCTTAAATCATATGCATTACGTGAGCACTAATTCCATTCTGTGAAAGAGTCACCCTGCATACCTGGTGGCAAATTGCAACATGCATCTAATAAAAGCTATACATAAAAGTTCAGTGCATGAGGACATAGATTCCCTGGCTATCTGCAACCAGTCTATTTGGTGTCACTGATGTGCCACCGTTCTAGAATGCTGACGGTGGCATTCTTTCTCCACATTAATGCAGACACACTCATTCGCTTCCCAAACTAACAACCGCACTAGCAGCAGGCATCTGCATCCCATTAAGTACCACTAATCCCAAAGGACAGTAGAGAGAGTGTACAGACACAAAGCGCTTTTCCACCAGCATGGTTTGTGTGCGGATTCCAGGTCAGTTCCAATTCTTGAACCGTTCCACACGTTTCCAACGCATGAAAGGGGGTTCCAGGCCAGAAGGATCGGCTCAACTCTGGCGTTCTCGAATGGAGCCAGGGAGTAGGGGAGAAATGCTGATGCTGTCTATGGTGGTCTTGTTGATAAATGTAATAATGTTGCTCTACACTGGCACCATAAGTACCTGCAGCTTATTTGACAGCTGCAGGTACACTAGAATCACTCCAGGTACTTTGAAAAGCACTTGCTGCACTTGTTTCCTGCACAAACACCAAGATGAAAAGTGTTTGTTTTCACACTGGTTATAGTCAGCTAAACAACACTTAGAAGCATTACGTCACCGTCCATTTTTTCTAGTTTGTGGAAGAAAAACGCAGCCGGTTTGCAAGAGGCTCTAGTTCGTCTGGCTAAGAATTGGCCAAGAACAGGCTCTAGCTCCAGAACGCGAACCATTCTGGTGGGAAAGAGGTAGCGGAGAGAAAGAAACAAAGGGGATACAGCCATAGATATGGGAATGAAAGGGTAAACTTTATTGACTGGGGTGCAATGAGATTAGAAAGGAAACATGATGGAGCGACTGTGAAAAATACATGCTTACAAATGCAAATGCTTAACCAATGCATTTCAAGCATGCATTCCTGTTGTGCGTACTTGCCTACTGATGTGGTATTCAAGTAGTAGTTAGCAATAAACATGGTGACAGTTCAACTGACTTTAACTGACTTACTCAACAAGATTCTCTTCAAACTTTTACTCCACCATGACAGCAGTTGACATGAAAGAGAAAAATGACAGCGCCTGCGATAGTGGTGCAAACCTGAGCTTGGAAGCATTCATGCACTTGCATATAGTATGATTTTGGGCCCATAGATTACATTCAAAGGCCAAACTTTAAGGAAGGTTGTGATCGGTGTCTGCTCTCTGCAAACAGAGGTAATCTTATTTCCCATCTCACTGTGTCAGTGGTTAATCTAATCAATGTCTGATAACGGAGGACAAAGGAAGAGGTCTTCTGTAGCATGCAGGGGTTTGCAGCTTTGCTAGCCTCTCTTTTTGTCTGGAGTGAAAAACATGGAAAAAGTCAATAATTGCAACTTAAATTGAGGTTTTTCTTGCTGACAAGACACAGGAAGGATAAACAAGTGTGAGTGAGTGGGTGAGTGTGAGAGAGAGAGAGAGAGAGAGAGAGAGAGAGAGAGAGAGAGAGAGAGAGAGAGGGGAAGTGAGGCGTTTAACTTTGGCACCTCATGCACACTTGTCTTGGCAAACCACAAGCATAAATTTTAGCACCCCGTTTCTCAAAATAAAAACACAGGTGCTTGTGCTCTTCTCAATCATGTGATGCAAATAATTCAGGTTTTGGTTACAAGAGTAAACACTGCTTAAACAGACAACATACTGTAGGCTACTATATACACAGCCAAATTAGACAAGGAAGCCCTTGCAACTACTGTTTAAACCCAAGATACCCATGTTTACAGTAATTACTATTTTAAAGCGGAGAATATCCGAATATTTTCTTAACAGACCGGCAGCTGAAAAGGGGCCTTTGAATTATAAAAAAAAAAGCAATTTCAATAACAATTAGCAACATAAGTAAATGTTTTTTACTCAATGTTGATTGAATTCTGCTTTTGTAAAAGAAGCATCAATTTTGGTAAAAAACAACATACTTTTAAACTTTTGAACAGTAGGGTATGTGGGTGTAAAAGAGACCGCACATATGCCCTTCTTATCTATTAACTAACTCACAGGCAAACAGGTCAGCTTTTATCTCTAGTTCTGCTTAGTCAGTCACGTGACCTTGTGCACAGACAGTTCAGTGAACAATCAGCTGTTTACTCGACTGTCGCACACACAAAAATCTACACCTCTGGCCTGGCATGGAGATAAACGCAGCTGCGGTGCCCTCCTGTCTGTAAACAACCCAGAAAATACTGCAGTAACCAGATACAGCAGTGAGCCTTTCTAGAAAACTCACCCCTGCTCTTTTCTGAGAAAATAAGCCTAATGATAATACAATAATGATAATGGATGCAATGCCAGCTCTTGAAATTGAATCAGCACAGAGCTGCTCTGTATTTCTCAAAAGGCTGAGTTTTTTTTCCCTTTTTACTGCAGTGCTATTTCTACAGAGTAATGTGTGACATGTAGTGTTTGGCTTGCCAAGCAGCAGCGATGCAGATGGGAGTCTCTCACCTGACAGCGTTTTCCCAGAAGTTGTGTGGGTGCACAACATGGTGCAATAAGACGCCCATGGATGTGGCGAGAACTGGATCAAAGCAGCTTCGACCACATCACAGAGCTGGACTGAATATGTAGTAAGAGCAAAATCGAACGTCATTTCAATCAGGAGATCGAATCAGGCTGAGAAAGAGGCAGCTGTGAGAGTCGCCTCTGAATAACAGCGCACTTGAATAACCCCTGAGATTTGCATTTGTAAAAAGGCAAATAAAACGGATTGGCATGACTCATGCCTAGCGGGTTGCATAGCATTCGCGCAGGCGATGCCAGTGGGGAATGGAGCAAACGGTAGATCAAAGCTCTGCGAGATAAGAGTTGGCTTCAGCAAACGGTGCACCTCAACAGTTACAGATAAAACTAGAGGCTCCTGAACTCTGGGATGGTTACCAGGTGCGCAATGGGTCAGGCGATGCTTGGGTCCAAATAGAGGATGTGTGAACCGAAAAGAAAATTTGTCATTTACTAAATTCTATTAACATTTACAGATTCAAATGCTTTGTCATTTTCTTTCTGTCAATGCCAAATTAAAAAAAGAAATGAACATATAAATGAATTTTTCACGTTAGTTAAATAAGCCTACTTAAATTAGGAAAGGCATTTAAATAAATATATTTAAATATATAACAACAATAATAATAACAAAAATAAATACTGTAAGAAATACTAAAAATGTTTTGAATAAATTATAAATGATTTACAACCCAATCTGTCAAAGTGACACAAAATGATTATTTGCAGTGTAACCTCCTGGGTTAACCTTGTGCAAGGGAGATAGTATGAGTATATTGGGAGAGAAAAGAAAGTTTACTTCATAAACTGATGAAGCACTTTGAATGATCTGAACGAGTGTCCAGCTACTGTAGGTGTCTAAAGGCAAACAAAAGAGTCAAATTAAATTAGTAGAGTTAAGAAAAGTTTTAGTTATAATTGCACAGGTATTATCAATAAGGGTTTTCTTAACTGAAAGGGTTTGTTGTAACCGGCGAAACATACAGCCCCCCATAAGCTCATTTTCACAGCCATAGGAGGAAGTGTTAGGTCTCTGAGCACAGACAGCTGCTGAGCTCTGTGTCTCAGGCTACAGATCTAATGATTCGCCTCAGGCCGCAAACGCATCTTTTTAAACACGGCCTGACGGTCCATGCTAAAATTCACTTCAGCAGGGGAACTTCCCAAACAGTTTACAGAACAAACAGCTGCTTTTCATATGCATCTCTCATCCATTTCTATAGTTCATGTTCATTTAAAACAGCTAATCCTTATTCAGAGTATGCTTTACAGCACAGAATGAAGACCACATCCTCAGTTACGCTTGCACTGTAATGTGTCACATCTGTCCAGTCTCATGCCAAAAAAAGAACGGGGTGTGTGTGTGTGGGGGGGGGGGATGACTGGCTCCAGGCCCTGGTTTCTAGGAACACAAATCCATATCTGTGACAGTACTTTTCCACAATAATGGGATCGAAGCTGAAGAACCTTGTTTTGGGCCTCTTGTTTCGCAGTCGGGCCAGATGCACTGCAAAGTGAGCAAGTGTGTGCTTTTTGCATTGACGTGTGAGGGTTTAAGGAGGTAGAAAAAAGGACAAAGCATATTCTATGGAAGGAAAAGCAAGCAAAAGCAGGCATAGTTGCATTTCAAAATGTTTCAGATAATATATTAAGTTAACCTTAAAAATAGCTATATTAAAAAGTAATCTGAAGAATCTGTTCATGCCTAACGATTATTTTAACGGCTTTACAATGTAAGCATCATTATAAACAATGTGAATACATTTATATGATATACTGTAAAACTGAACAGTAAAACTAACTTAAATAAATTAATCTCACTCAAATATTATTCAAAGTTGAATTTGATGTAACTGATTTATTTGAGTTCAGCCGACTCAATTTTATTAAATATGTAACAATATCTTAGCTCAGTTTCTCTGACAAAGGGGTCAGGTGGCCTGCAAAAGGTTGAAGAGCCCTAGTTTAATGAGAATCTCGGTGAGCAAGTTATTTAAGCAGTCAGCATTATAACAAATGCCGACTTAATGGCATTTGAAATCGATCCCCCCTTCTTCGAGTTTTGTTACCACCACAGTAATGCAGGAATTCATGTTAAGTATGCATGTGTACATGCAATATGTTTGCCAAGCATATGCATACTTGCATACTTGCATAGAGTATTTTTGTGGCCTTCCTCTAGCAATCACCAAGGAGTCAAGGTTCATTATTCACCGGTGTACTTTCTGAAGTGATTGTGGGCATGCAGAGCACTTAGTCTGAGTTAATGGAAAGACAAAGATTCTGTCCTCCAGGGGGACCTCATTCCCTGCAATCTCCACAGGATTCATATTTCACAAACACAGGCGCCAGTCAAACAGTGATTCTAAAAATACCATCTTACCACCCCTCCCCTGCTCCTCCATAGTGTGCTGGGGCATCTAGTAGACAGTGGATATAAAATACCAAACCAAATCTATTCACCAAATACACCAAGAAAGCCAGATGACAGGAAATGACAACAATATACACTCTGCACCTCAAAGAGGTTAAAAATGTGGGTCTATTAATTGTGCATGGACTGAGTGAAGGAATAATCAGCTTAGCTGCTGTGATGTGCTTGATAACTGTATGAGCAACCCGGCTGATGGACAGACTGCATCACATGACTGCCTGAAAGCCTGTGCTCCATTTCCCAGCAGCACTTAGTAATGGCCATGAAAGGAATTTAATAAATCAAAACAAGAATGAACCACATCCACTAGGCATATACTGTATGCACCGTCTTTGTTTTGCATGTTTACTTGATAAAGTGGGAAAAGGGCAGTGGTTCAACATGGAGCCTTCTGGGTGTTTCAGAGCCAAACGGACGACTGATCATGGGTTTAAAAATGAGCCAGTTATACAGGCTCAGCCAATGACTTCACTCATGACTGCTGCACTCTCGCTGTTGCAAACCATTGTAAACATCATAAGACTTTCATTTGACATTGGAACAGTCTGAATCAGTGCGTGCCCTGTTTTCTGTCTGCAGGTTCAAAGACGCATAAAAATCCATTAAAGCAGAAATCACAGTTCTGTCTGTTGCAGCTATTTAAGGAAAATATCTAATAATAGAAAAGTTTCTGTAGGCGACAATCCTATAATAAAAGTATTGTTTGTGTTGCAAGAATTAAATCTTGTTATTTCCACCTCCCTATTTAAAAAAAAAAAGATGTTGGCGATTTGTTTACGAGAGGAAAATGTTTACTGGATCTCCCACTCCTGTCACATCAAGTCCAGGTCATTGGTTCAAATTTCCCAACTGACGCAACTCATGCCTTCTCATTAACCAAAGACAACCATTTAGGACTGCTCTGCGTATTCCCAACTGTTCGTTTGAAGTCCTTCGTTCCATACGAAGTGTGTTACAGAAAATGTCCTCACTTTTGACCTATACACTGAGAAACACAAGGGGGTTAAAGGGGACAAAACAAGATTTTTTGGGATTCTAGCATGATGAGCATAGCGGTGGATCTTCATTTGATCCCCAATGCAAATATTGGTTATTCAGACACCATCATGTAAATCATGAGCACATTACCTGAATTCTGAAGGGATAATGATATTTATATATGGGCAATCATATCTCATAATAACTACATATCAATAGCCATTCAGTATTTAGCAACTTAACCAGTCCTTAAGAACAACAGCATGAACTCATTAAGCCATTCCCTGGAGGTTATCCAATCATGAGTCAAGGTTATTTACAAATCGAAGCTTTAAAAGCCACAATTTAGACTGTTCAATTCTAAGGGTTACAGAATGGGTGGAAAATGATCATGCAAAAGATAAATCACAACTAACATTATAAGTGGACTTCAGGGAAAGAAACGTTAGAAGAAGTGTAGAATCCTTTATAAGCAAAAAGTCCACTTGATTGGGTAAAAGAAGCACAGCAGTGCTGCTTGTGCTCAGCAGTGATTGCTTTGCCCTGCAAGCAGCGTTTCTGATAACCTCCTATGGAGTCTCAGTGCCGATCGAGTCGTCAAGCCACAGAGGTCCTGAGGGGTTTACAGAGAAGAGAAATGACAGAGGAAATGAAAAAGTAAAAGTGCAACAGTCAGGCATCTGCTTTAAATAAGAACGAATGAACAGTTGTTCCTTCAAACAGCACTGAACTTACTGCGAAAACCAAGACAGACTCATCTAGATCTAAAACAGGCAGCAAATGTTGGACCCCAATTAGAGACGGAAAACTAAACCTTGATATTCTTTCTCACAAACCCAAAGGTTTGCCATCAATCAGCACATAACAGACTGTTTAGAACCAGCACCATGTGTTCAGTGTGACCTAATTGCTGGGAACTACAGCTCACCCCCCAGGGTGATTTGGTAGAGAGCATGAGGTTTATAACTCGATGGTCTTATAATGAACATTTCAGTTGTCTTAAGCCTTATTCGCACGGGATAACTATTACCTGGTGACCTCTAGTCATTTGTAATAATTGCGGAGGTTATCTATGATCTTAATCCTGTGCGAATCGGCCATAAAGTAAAGTAAAAATTCCCCCGCAAATGACCTACCATATTTCGGCGAACACCGAGGTCCTGTGATGATATTAGTCAGATGCGAATCGGCATCTCTGTGATTTGGCGGGGTCGTATATAATTTTTTCAAGGTTTTTGTTTCCTGTGTGCTTTTTTATCCATCTTTCGCGAAGAATGGAGGCTGTGTTGGAGTGTTTTGATAGTATTTTGGGTGCTGGGTCATATCGCTATACACCATACAACTATACAATTTGCAGAAAGAGAAAGCAAAAACAAAAAGAATGATTATGGGGATGAATGACATGTATAGCAGCATGCGGTAAGGAACATTCTTCTGTTTATGTTATATCATACAGCTAGACCTATAACGACAAGACATTTCCAAGCAATAGCCTAGTATTGACATCATATCCGGGAGAATCACTGGCTTCACTTATCCTGTGCGAATGCGCCACAAGAAAAACAGATGTGGGTGGGTAATTTCTAAATCACACGTGGTCTCCAGATAATACTAATCCAGTGCGAATACTAGGGCTGTTAAAGTTAGTTAAAGTTTTGCTTGTTACGAGGTAAACCGAGGTCAAGTTGAGGGTCTTCTGGGGAACTCCAGTTGTTCTACCTCTGACAAGTGGTTGTTCTCTGAACAACTATTTGACATGAAAAACCTTTACAATGAGAAAGCTAAAAGCTAACTGAGACATTCAACAAAAAAGTGAACATCTAACCGACCCTTTGCATAAAACATGCGTATGAAGCTTCAAAAGATACTAACCATGAATAATGAAAGAAAGAAAAAAAGTTATATCAATAATTGTATTAGAAATTATAAAATTAATAATGTTCATCTCAATTTGAACAAACCAATTATTTAACCTTGCTGATAAGAAATGGAACTGTCGGTTAGCAGTTGTGTTATTTTAGTATCAATTATTATTTTGTAATCAGGTTTTACTTTTACATTTTCAGTATTTACTTGAATTTTAGTTCACATTTAACATTTTTTGTTTTGTTTTTTGTCATTTTTATAAGCGTTTATTTTTTATTTTTTTTCCAGTTTTAGCTTTAGTTAAGTATATCAAGTTACACTAAACATTTAACAACAATGTAACAACATATTTTTTTTGTATGGATTTATTTTAATGAACTATGTTTAGCAGTACTCACAATGCTTCTGGGTTGAGAAAGTTGTCCTTGAAACATTTACATCATCATTTTCCCAATGAATCATTTATTAGGCTCATTGTTTGGGAGCCAGCAAGATTCTCTAACTGATATGATGACATTTACCTTTAAAGTGCTTCTATTCTCTAAATTAATTTGCAGCGGGCACTGACCAGGACAATAATGGCTTTTCTCCATTATAAAATGCAAATACAGATTGTCATCTGCTTTAGAGAGAGCATCTTTATGAGCAGAGCATTTATATTCTGACTCCAAAGGTGGAAGCTCAGCCAGTATGATGCAGGATGGATACCCACATCCAGCACAACCTTGACTTCATCCAACATGCAAAAAAAAAAAAAAAAAAAGTAAGACTAAACTAGCTCAGTGTATAACTGAAGCTATAAATAAACAGAACAATACAGGGGGACAAAAGAATGCAAAGGATAAAAAAAGAGAGTGAGACAGAGATGAATCAAGACAAGGAGAGCAGCTAAAATAAGGCCCTTTCATGGTCTCGCTTTGAACCAGATCCATGTGTCCCTGAGCACTGTGTGGCCTGCTATGTGGGTCAGAACGACAAGGCACATCTTCAGTGCATCTAGCTGCCTGTCACGGGCTTTGGTCTGTGAGGTCAGGAGGTGATGTGCTCTCCGTCAGAGCCAAGCACACAGCAGTCTAGTGTCACCCAGAGACAGGCACCATTGTTCTGCAGGCAGACCAGACATTTACTGAAAACCTGCATGTCGTCTGCTACAACAACAGTCCTTCTTGATTTCTGGACTCACTCCCCTTCCAATCCCCATGGCCCAATCCATCTTCCACTGAAATAAAAGCAGGCTTTAGACAGGGGTGCATGGTGTGAATGTCGAAGGGAGTTTGGAGTGACAGTCTCGATTTTTTCCTGAAGTTTGTATGCTCAATATTTCACTCAGTTGAAATGTTTGGTGTGACACAGCTACTAAATCACAACACAAAAAAGTTGGGTAATGGGGCGGATCACGCCACAACTAGAACAAGCGCATTAAAGTATATTTTTAACAAGTCAAAAAAGTTGGGACACATGGGAACACTAAGATCGTAATTCATAAGTCTGCATTTCTACAATAATTAGTAAGATATAAAAAATTGGAGATTTCCGGAACTTCAGAGACATTTAAAATCCTATAATCCTATGATCGCCATGGGAATGTGTTGGCTTATCTGCATATTGAACTCTAGCCTCTATGATCCATGATAAAGCTGCTTTTAAATCAATATAAAGGCTTATTTTTTTATTTGTCACAAATTGACTACAGACAAACAATCCATTTATGTGACAATGGTCCGCTTGTCATACAGTGCTAATGACACAAATCACCTTAAAAGATGTAGTCGAGTTTTCAGAATGCCGCTATAATGACCAAGATGGTGGACAGGCTGGTATGTTGATCACTGTTGCTTAATAAATCCCTGTTCAGAAATAAGCAATTCGGAATAATCCAAGGCTAGACAGGAAAATACACTAAATATGCAGGTTACGGTGACATTCACGACTATTCTGCAAAGCACAATCGATTGTGTCATGAACCAAAATATTAAACAAGGAACTAAAGGGATTGTTCACCCACCGTTTGAATTGTTTTTGCCCATACAATTAAAGCCAATGGGGTCCAATGATGTTTTAGATCCCACTAACTTTCATTGTATGGACAAAAACATGAAGGTGAGTTTTCATTTTTGTGGGAACTTTGCTTTTAAGATTCCTCGCTTCTTGTGATTTAACTCTGCATTTCCTCCAACAGCAATTTAAGGAAACAGAACAATCTAAAAGTGGTTATTGAGTATCAGACTTCATTAAATACTCTACCCATAAAATATGCCCTTACTGTCAAATGTGAGGCCCACTCCTATTTAAAGCTCACAACCTATATTGTACATAGAGCCAGTCATAATCCCCACCAACCAAAAGGGAGATATAAAAGGATAAGGTAGGTCTTGGCTTTGTTCTTCGCTCTGTACACCTCCACACTCTCAAAAGCCTTTTTACAGCACAGCACATGCGCCCCCTCAATTACACAGGGATTATATGCACTGCAAGATGGGAAAAAATGTTTTAGTGCATAGCATCCTCTGCACTTTAAATGTTGCAGCCTTTATAAGTACACATTTCATACAGACCAAGCAAATGAGGTCTTGAGTCAGTAAAGGGAGGGCATAATAACATTCAACTTGGAGCAGTGATGACTTTCTCTACTTTGTTCTGAGGCTTTTCTTGGCCTACATATTGTACAGTTTAAAGTTTGTTACATGATAGTCACCAAATTAAGGAGTAAAGCTAATTTGATGTTTAATGAAGCAAACTGATACCCACATATTTGCACTGGGTCAGTCTCTAATGCATAACATCATCGAATGATATCTAATAAGCAGCAGCAGGCCAAAATTTGAAGATCTTTAGCAGAAGATTTGGTTTGGACCACTGTAACATGCTCCTGTTACATTTCGGCCACGGTTAAACTATTCCATATGAGCGTTCTTCACCGCCAAATATGGGGTTAGAGACGTTCCTTTATTCCACACAAATAGATTATGATCCACAAATAAGTGTAAAGAGATTCACAAAAAAAATTAACATTCATAAAGAATTACAATGAGATCCCCAATATATGTTATAAGTGTCACAAAAACGAATTAAATTCAAATAAATGTTTTATGTCACAATCACATGGCATTAATTTGTGAATCCCTTCTTGGGCATAATGGATCACTGCATGCATTTACGGATTTCGAAACATTTCTGGTATCAAGAAATCCCAAAATAGGTGGACTCCACCCACCGTCTACTCAAGCCAATCAGATAACAGCCACATTTCGCTGACCAATCGTAGCATGTTCTCGCTATAACCAAACATTTATTTTTGGATCATAATCTATTTATTTGGAATAAAGGAACAATTCTACCCCCATAGCCAAGTGACTTGTTCATGCAGCACACTAACCCAATTTGCACAGCATCCCTTGATCCTAGAGTGGAAGGCTAATGACCATCAACAAAAATAAATTTAACAGATTTAACATGGCAAACATTGGAGGAGCTGAGCAAATACACTGGAACTCATAGCACAGGTTGGACATGTTCGCCTCACCCGATGACAGCAAGCCATTGAGCAACTGCTTGTGTACATAGTAGCTTGAAAAATCCCCTGCAATAACTCATCTCTCACCCTCATTCCTTCCATCTAATGTCCCAATGTCAAAGGCAGGGCAGGTACTTTGTCAAGGGCACAGTACACCATGGTGATCTTATTTAAATGGCCCTTAAATAAAAGGTGGCAAAGCTTAGCATGCACTGCTCTGTAGAATGTGGTGATAGAAATCATTTTCCATTTTGGGACAGGTGTTAGTGTGTGCCAACAGCCTGAAATATCTGGAACACCATGCCACTCACCTGTTGGAAACTGGGGAATCAGTGTGATTGTGTATAAAGTTTGGCGATTGACTGGCCAGGGACTGGAATCGGCCAATTTCCCGCATGATCGGCCCGGACCGGTAACCGGTCAGCGGCACAGGCGATAACGTCAGCTGTGCGTTCTCGCTCACTTCTCTCCGACAGCAAAGTGACACACACACAAAGTGACCTCTCACTCACTCCGGATAAATAATGCTTGTATTGTGTAGGTTTCACGCTCACACCAGAAGCGCGCGCACCACTGATCTATTTAAGTGGAGCGCACAAGCCGCTTCTCAGTCTCAGGCAGCTTGCGAGTCGCAAGTACCAAAATTAGAGTGGCTTACTGCGCTTAAACGGTCAAATACACACACAAAATGATGTCAAAATGCCCGTCTTATTGAGTATTCAGTTAAACAAATAACGGTTTTGGAATCTAATTAGTTGAGAAACGCAAGTTATTTAACAGTAGCTATATAATGGATCCATGCATAAACTCTTAAAGTGATGCAGTCTAATATTCTTGCTGATGACTGTCATGTTAAAGGTGCCCTTGCATGGATTATTTTATTATTTTAGAATTTTTATTTATTATTTTATGTTTTTTAGATCAAATTTTATAATTTAGAAATAAAAGGCATTTTTCCTAGCCTGATTTTTGAACACTCTGTTTGAAGGGGCGTGTCTGTGTGAGACTTCAGTGTAAACGCCCACTGCTGTTATTGGCTGCTGTGAGACTTCAGTGTAAACGCCCACTGCTGTTATTGGCTGCTGTGAGACTTCAGTGTAAACGCCCACTGCTGTGATTGGCTGCTGTGAGACTTTAGTGTAAGCCCGTTGATCAAGTGAATGAAGATCTTCTCATTGCAACGCAGTTTCTGCACTCTCACTAGTGATTTCACCAATGCAAACATGATGTACGTACAGTAAGAGCTTCGTTGTGCAGCGTTAACAGCGTCATTGATTTCATAACGAGTTTTGGCAAGTGTCCAGTGTGATTGACAGCTTGGGCGACTGGAAAGGGATCGTTCTTTGATCGCTATCTGTATATTAATCACAGTTTAAGTAAGATTATTTTCATCCTACTAAGAGAAACGACGTGAAGTTGATCGTTTAGTCACTGGCTTGATTTACTGATGCATAAACAGTATTGAACGACTTTGAGAGAAAGATTATCTGTCTGAACTTGAACAATTACACATCAGAAATCCACATAACCCACTGCTTCTTCAGAGGCTCGGATGAAGGAACTAAAAAAAATACCTTTGTGTTCATTTTGTACATCCAAACACTGAGCAACTGCCATGCTTCGCTCGTTTGCAAGCCATGATGTCTCTCTCGAAGAAAAATGATTCGGACGATGATTCGGCTGCGCAGTTCCGCCTGGCCTTGAACATGGGCTGGCATATGCAAATTTTTGGAGGCGTACATATTAATGATCACGACTGTTGCGTCACAGTCGGTGTTATGTGGAGATTCGCCTATTTTTCAGGGGTGTTTTTCAAAAACGAGATTTAAATAAGAAGGAGAAAACAATGGTGTTTGAGACTTACTGTATGTCATGTCCATGTACTGAACTCTTGTTATTTAACTATGCCAAGATAAATTCAATTTCGAATTCTAGGGCACCTTTAATAAAAGAACAAAAGACAAAGAAAATCACTCTCTGCTCTTGAGTGAATAACTTTTGTAACTAACTGTAAGCATTCATCTGTATTTAATTTTTTACAATGAAGACTATCCAGTGTTATTTTACATTTGATTACTTTAATTTCTGTATTTATTATCTGAATATACTGTATACCCACCTGAAAAACTTAAAGCCGTGTTTATTTCATTTCTCTCTAGCATTTATTTGTGCTGTTGTTTGAAATTTGTTTATTTGTTCTTATTTTAGTACTGTCTTTCTACTAGTTTTTATATGAAAATAAAATTTTGCTTTTACAGTATATGCTGTCAATTATAGTTCTTTGAAAGAAAATTTGAATCGGCAAAAATCGGTATCAGAATCGGCCAAGAAAATTGCAATCAGTGACTTTATGGACACAACTTGAGCAACCTCATCCTATTTGGAGACAGAGTATCACGGCACACATTGTAAAATCCATTAAAAAGAGAATATTAGAGTTATGCTGTGTATCGCTGTTCTTAAAGTAGCTTGAAATGGTTGGTTGGATCATGGATGGAACAAGCTAAGACACGCACAATAGACCAGCATCCATGTTTTTTGTGGAAATCTGAAAACTCGCAGTGAGAATTGTTAAACCTGAGTCAGGTTTAGGGGTCTTAAGAGGATTCATCTCATGCTGTAGGGCAAGAATGCCTACGGGACCCTCATTGCTGCAGCCTACAGTTTTCATTGACATACTGACTGATCCAAGTCATATAAAAATGTAGGTCAAAGTGGAATAAAGCTTAATCACTATGAGTAATATGCTCAGTCAGAGCTTTTAAACAGATTTGTTATCTGTCTGGCCAGTTAGTAAAATGAGTTCATAATGGCATAGCCTAGTTATTGCACAGACTTGCACAGTTATTATTACAGTAGTCAACATTTGAAGTGGATCAAAAAAGTTCATCAAAGTTGTCCTAAGACAAGAACGGGCTTTGTTCAAAATTCATGTATAACTATGACGAAAGGTTTTGATCCACTTCAAATGTTGACTACTGTAGTTCGAAAACCAGCATCTTTTATCTGGCTTTCAGATGATGAAAAGACACAAATAATTTCACATTTCTCTCAAAGCACTGCGAAGTCAACAAATTATACACAAAGACAACACACAAGAGGAAACTTTTAGGAAAACTGATACAGCTTCAGCAAACCCGATTATGGCCTAACATTTGGGTTTACTTGCCATTACAAAGGGATTTAAATGGCCGAAGTAATGGTGAAAGGAGCAAAGGAGACCATGAGAATGGAAATGAGAACTGCCTAGCAGAGCCCAGCCTTTCAGAACAATGACAAAAAGTCACCACAGAGGAAATGACATGTCAGTGTCTGACTTTCATTAGCCTTCAAATTGCGCAAATTGAAATTGCGAATTGAAAATACGCTCAATGGAAACACGTCAATTTCGCAAAAACTCCCATTTATTGCAAAAAAGTTGTTACGCTCGCGTGAGGTGGTTTTTCAGGCAATTCGAAAAAGAAATATTTCGCAAAACTGCAATGGAAACAGTTTTTGCGCATTTACAGGTCACCTGACTTAGAAGGCGCGGTGCGTGTTTGGACAGAATACGAGACGGAGTTCTTTATTGAATTCATAAAAGACAAAAGAATGACAGAAATACTGGATTCTAAACCTCAAAGAAATGCCACAATCAAGACCTCGGAGCAGAAATGAGTGAGAAAAACCCAGAAACACTTCATATGTGCCGCTCACAGACGCAGTATGGGTCTTTCCTTGCCATTAATGTTTGGATAACACGCCTACGTTTCCTTCCATTAATAATAATAATGTCTAGTGCGGTACGTGGCTGTGATATATATATATAAACTTACCAACGTCCGTTGCCATGACTTATCGGGAGAGGAAAAAATTAAGTTTTAGTCGCATAACATCGGTTAATGGAAACGCTGTCATTTCGCAATAGTTTTTTATCGATATTTAAAAATAAAATAAAAAAAACGCAAAAGTTTTGCGTGAATCTTTAATGGAAACGCGGCTAGTGACAAATGGGAAGGTCTGAATTCAGCCATTTGAATATTATACAAATGTTCAAGTATTGAATAGTAATACAAATGCTAAAACTTCCTGGGTAATTTCACACAACATAAAAAGTTCAAGGATGACTTACACTGAAAATAAGTGATGCTTTTGAATAATCCCTCATGGCATCGCAGGAGTCTTTTAAATTCTTCAAAAAAAAGAATGGTCTGGAATTCATCGTCAATTTATGACAGCCACATTTAATAATAGCACCGCACAGTCATAAAACTTGGGTGTGAATTCCTAGGGCTAAGGAGGAGGAATGCATATGATCTCGGGACCTTCCATCAGGAGTCTGCTTTTGTCTACATCAGTAACAGATGTTACTTTGGTAATTGTCTCCAAAGTATTGTGGCATGACACAAGATAGGAGGCAAAAGAACATCGCTTTTTGCCAGAAGTAACGTAACAGCAATGCTGGGATGACTCCTATAGCGTAAAATCAAATCCTATGGAAAATAGTGCAAAAGTCATTTGGACCATGTCAACACTGTGCTGTATTTAGTATGATTTTTTGAAACAAGGGTGCTGGTCACACTTCCAAAGTCTTCTGACCTCCCTAGTTAATAAGGATATTTCATCTCTGAGGAATTTCTACTTACAACTAATACTGTCTCAATGCCACAGCTGCCTCCTTGAAGAGGAGCTAATGACTGAAAAACAACATTCAAGATAGAGATATGAATATCCCATACCACGATTTAAAGCTTCGGGCATTATGATTATTATATATCAAAGATCGCACAACCTCTCCCAGCAAAGATATTGTCTCAACATCACAAGCCTTTGCAGTCACCTCGTAGTGAACTCCAGGAACACACAGTATGTTTCAAATCAGCCACTTCAGATATGAAAAGATGAGGAGGGGGGTGTTCAAAGGACTTGAGTTGTTAGCTGAGGGAGGTGGCGGACAAAGTTAATGGGATATAAGGTGAGGAACTTTTATGAGGAGTGGGCTATTTGTAGACGAAAGAGAGAAAGGACAAGTACAGGCACAATTCTCTTGTCTGCCTGTGCAACTGACACTAATATACACCTTTGCTCTCTATAATAATGTCCCTGAACGAGGCCGGCTCACATGTAAGCTTTCATGAATGGTGAGAAGGCAGCGATTTTAATGGAGCAAATCACGAGCAATTACCTTAACGAGGGCCTGTGCGAGCAGCATTAGCCATTAGAGACAAGTGAAATAAAGATTCTTTCATTAGTTCTAACTAGAGCTGCACGATTAATCGTAAATATATATAAATATATTAGGGCTGGGCGATATGGCCAAAAAAAAATTAGGCAATAAAATCAAGATTAAAGGCAAATGTTTGCTCTTAAGTGAAAATTGTAGAAACCAGAACGTTAATTGTGGTTTTAAACTACTCTTTATTGTCAGAACATATCATGACAAACACTTGCCAAACAGGTGAACATTTCACAAATCTGAGGTAGAACATTCAAACATTTGTCATTCTTCCTTAACAAAATAAATATCTTAATAGAAAAAATAATTTCTTAGTTTCTGCATGTGCTAATTTTTGGTAAAATGTAATATTCTGACTGTTTGAGTTTTATTAAAATTAACCATTGGTCATCCAGTATCATGCATTTAGATCATGATAACCACAGATAAAACCAGGCATAGCCTGTAGCACCTCACTATCATGGCAAAATTGAACTTTATGGTTTCTATGGTATTTGTATGAAAAACAGTAGCCTAAATAGGCTACATTATTAAATACTATAATTATATTTCATTAGTCCTTTAATACATTGTCTACATTAATAATATAATACAATTCAATATGTATATCCCACATTTCATGGTGCAGTTAATATTACTAGGCTAACGTTACAGTAAATCCATGGTAAATGATGGGAATTTGTTGACGGAAAAGCCTTCTGACAGTATCGTTGCGCACAGTGTTTCTCCTGTTTGTCAGCGCTGTTTCATCTGCCTTTAAACTGGTTTAAATCACTGAGACATTGTGTTCTTCGCTGAATTCAAGCGCTACTCACTGGATCTCGTGACCGAAACCGATCAGAGTAAACGCATCTGCTCTAGTGAGCTCGCGCTGCGCTGCCGTTTGGACTTTGAGCCGAGCGGATAAATGGTCCGTGTGGCGCGCGGTTCAAATGAGTTTCGTTCCGCTTTTGGCGCATAAACATTATCGAACATTTATCGAACTCTTGATATTGTTTTATCGAGAAAAATTATATCGCGATAATTATCGTTATATCGCCCAGTCCTAATAAATATATATATAATTTTGTTATAAAATTGTCGCTTCTCGATTCAAACAACCACACAATCTCATTCCTAAATGATAATGATTTGGACATGTCTATTAAAACTTTGACAAAAATCTGAACATTCAAATCTGCGTTTGCCCCGCCGCTAACCCAGAGAAAGCAGTTTAGCCGCATTTACACTTGCAGGCCTTGATGCCAAATTCCGATTTGTTTGACAATATACACTTTTTTTGGATGACGCCCGGAAAAGCAACGACCCGGAGATGCTTAAGCCGAAAAGAAAGTATGAATGAAGTAATATAAAGTAACAATACAAGCTTTTGTTTTCCGCACCTTCTTTAAAAGGTCAGCAAAACATTGGTGTCTTAAGGTCGGGAAATCAGATTTATTTCCATGTATGAATGAGGCCTGAAACTGATCTGAGAATATCAGAAGAATGTACTTTTTTCCTGCTTACATGTTCGTGGGTCATATCTGATCTGTACACTGTTGTGCCACTAGGTGCCAAAAGAATGTCATTGAATCAATTGTTCAGAAATGCTGATTCATCCAGTTATGGAAGTATTTATGAGTGTCATTCAAACCGATTTTTAAAAAATAATTCATTCAAATAAATTAAACGTTGTCTGTTCAGAATCATGATCTCTATTTGAAACAAACAAATATTGATTTTCAACCCAGAATCGTGCAGCTCTAGTTCAAACTGTGGTTAATTCTTTAGCTCTATTAGAGAAAATGAAAATATTCAGAGTAAATAACAAAGATAGTTTAAAGATACTTCCGATGGTGGTGGCTTGTGGTATAGGGCATGTATGATAGGCCATATTTAATGTACAAATTTAACGCTTTAGACATCAAAATATCGAAACAGTCGCGTCTGCCACTAAACCTTTTCTAGGGCCACTCAAGTTCACACAGGTGACCTGGCAGAGTATTATACTATTTGGCTTTAGAAATAAATGGAACTTGATTTAATATCTTAAGTAAATGTACTGACATATATTTTTAAATTTGGCTAAGTTTCCAAATACTGAAGTTTGCCCCTGAAGCTTGCGAGCGTGAAATACGTGGAGTTGTCAGGTGACTCTTTAAATAAATGCAGGTGGTTTGAGCAATGCTATGAATGACAGTTTGCACAGCTGAATTCGGAGGAGTTTGACGTGTACCACCTTCCAGAAGCATGAGTAAACATTGCACATGTAAGAAGGTTCAGTGAAAGACATGCTCTGTGATATTCTGTTGAAGTGCACACAGTGAAGCGTTCTTTGGAATATGTGTACGTAATGGAATATTCTATAAAAAAAAAAAAAAAAAAAGGATGTTATGGATGGAGGATTCACAAATTCACCTGCAGTAGCAAGAGGCAGTTTCCAAATAATGAAAACCTGCACTCCTCCAGGCTTCCATAACACAATGATTACATCAGTGGCAAGAGTTTATGAGGGGTCACAAAAACAAGGGACCTGAAAAACAAGTGAAAACATCAAGAAGTGTACAAATGGAGCCTTATTTTGTTGATGCCTCTGGATCAGTGCAAAATCACATGCTTACGGGTAATTCTGAGTTGAAGCCAGGCAAAACAAAATCATATTTATAGCCACTGATCGGCAAGGCAAATAAGCCACATTTAACGGTGTAGACAACTTGGTCAAATTTACGGACAGCTCCTACAAAGAGCAAGGCTAATTACTGAGGGAATTTCCCGATTAGTCTGCTAATGAACTATTGTTGCATGTCGAGACTTTAGTGATCCATACGTAGAGGTGTGAATCTTCACTTGACTCACAATTCGATTTTGCTTCAGAAAGTAATGAATTGTAAGCAAACTTGTGGCTCATTAAAAAGACGGACATTTGGGCAACCATTTTTTGCCATATTATATTACAATGAGCTTTACAGAATCGATCAAACCGATAATGATAAACACATTGCATGCCATGTTGAATTTTATCGATCAAAATATTACATCAGTTTTCAAACAGCCCAAGGCATGTGAGTCAACTGATGAGTGATCTGAGCCAATCCCACTTTTTCGTCAGGCTTGTTGCCACACGATTGACATGACACTGGTATGCTGTTATGTTTGCGAACCCTCATGACACATTAAAAACTTCCTATTTTATAAACAAGGCTGATTTGAATATCAATAGTGCATAGACTAGGTAATGTAACACCTTATAAAAAAAGCTTAGAGACAAAGAGTTTTACAGCTTTCAAAAGATAAACACAATTTTCCATGCATCTGGAGTGTGCCTGATTACACCTGCTGTGCGGATAGTGAGCTTTACCTGAACAGGAAGCCCTAAAGAGATCTGCTGCCATGGAAACAAAGTCACCAGGTGATTAACAGCAATGATCATCATTCATCAGTGCTACTGCAGTTACTGCAGTTCATTACCAGCTGTTAACTCTAATCAACATGATACAGCAGAACATTTCCTCAGTGTAGCAGACACAGTGTGGCGTTTCCAAACTTAAGTGAGTCAAGCTCAACGTGACCTTACCAACCAGTGGCAAGTACCAAGGTTCACATGTCAAAACTTGAGGATATGTGATTAGGCAAACACTCACTGCACTCTTTGTGCTGTATACTTGCTGACCTTTGCGGAAGTGGTGCAAACGGCCAGCTGTGGACTGAATCAGCTTGTGTGCTGACAGTCATTGGGAAGTTTGAGGCTCGTAACGTGGTTAAACTGATAGCAGAGCAACCTCCATTGAGAGCATACTTCCTACAGGATGTGACTCATGGTTGTGAGAATGTTTGAGGTGCAGTTACAGATTCACATCCGGCGGGTTGAGCAAACAAGACTCACACAAAAATGTGCAAATCTTTCAAGAATCTCTGCCAACAGATCTTGTTTAATTAGTTGACACTCAAACTCAGTTGACATCCAAATCAATGTTAAGTCAAATTGAACTGACCATGACTAAGTGTTTCTGGGACAGAATGCAACAGGTAATGTTTGTTGTCACTTTCAAACATGGCCACCCCTCCCTCCTCCTTCTGATCCCATGAGTAACTCTTCAGCTGTGTCCGAAATCACTCCCGATTTCCTATATAGTGCACTATATGGGGTGCCACATTTTGTAGTGTCATCCAATTTTTAAGCGAACATATGTCCTTTTTGAATTTATCATAACGATCAACTTAACTTCTATCGTTTTGCTATCCATGAATCTACAAGTATGCATCTATAGTATAAAGTAAAATTATTACTTTTAATATCATCATTCTGTTCCATACTTAAGTATATTTCTTACATTTGTATTCAAAATTCATATTTGTTCACTTTTATATAAACCCCATATATTGTAAACGCTATACAGGAAATGGTGAATGACGCAATATCTGGCTGAGTGTAGTGACTTTGATTAGGATAAAGATTTCACCTGAGAATGAAAGCAGCTGCGACCGCATGACAGAGGTAAGCGCTGGCTGCAGGAAATAGCTACTGGAATCCAGCAGATTGCCAATGAAACAATCCTTTACAAAGAAACAATGACTGCATTGATTATGTATTAGCCTACATTCATTTCCGTTTTAGATTTACTGTTTTAAAGACTTAACACTATAAATCCCATAGACATTACGAAGAGGATGAATTAGTGTAATTTGAGACACTGGGTAATGAAGGACATCTGAGCTCTAATAACGGTTGCAGAGGTCGTCGAAATATGCAAACACTGATGTCAACCAGCAGTTCAAGCAGCTCACAAAAAAATGCCATTCAAAGAAAGAAACTTTTGGCATTCCTTCTGGGCTGAAAAGAGTAAAGGCCATTTGGCTGAAGCAGGAGGTGAAAGCCCATGGGGTTCCCTGACCTGACCTTCTGTTGTCCTTTGCCTATCCAGAGATATTTAGGCCTAACTCAGGGCTGACGCCACAAGGAACCTGATAGGCCCCAAATCCGCCTCCTTTCTACCCCTCACCCACATGTTCAATCAGTCAAGGCAATATGCCATGCACATACGGTGCTGGTTAGAGTAGGGCTACCCCCAGGGATGGGGCAACAGAGGTATCAGGCTCCTGACTAGTCACCCCTGACTAGTGTGTTGAGCTGTAGCTTTCATACACAATAAGTCCTCCATGATCACCCAAGAAAGGTTAGAGAGAAGAAAACACATGTGGTTACAGGTTACTAGTGTGTGATGGTTTTTATTAAACGCAGTCCCCTGCAGGATTCTCTTACACAGAGAAAAAAAAAAGACCCTTTCTAGGTGATCTCCATTCCACTAATCTTCTCCATCTCGAAAGAGGGTTTTACATAGTCAAAGCATGCATATAGAGTGGTTTTATTTATATATTCATCTCTATGTAAAAAGGTTCTGTTAAAGAGTCTCACTTCTTCTGGAGAAAGAATAATGACTGCAGTGATCTGACCAGCTCTCCTACTGTGCCTTTTATTGGAAGATTCTGTGGTAGGAGCCAGCGAGTTTAAGAAGCCCATTCTTTTTGGAGTGATTTGAAGATTACAGCCTGTGTGTTTAGGGCTGAACTCAAAGGAAAGGGTTTCTGAGATTATGGTCTGCATTTGTAATTGAGCTCTGTGTGGTGTGATAGGCTCCAGTGGTCCAGTTTTGCGCCAGCCTATAGTTTAGCTGTCAGGACTGACCCTCAAAAGCACAAGTAATAACTTCATTACACATACAGAATATACAGATGAACAAAGATGAACAAATGTCAAGATACAAAAAAACATCATAAAATTGAAGCTTGCAACTTGTGCCTTATATTACAAGTCATATAAAGCCATACAAGCTTAGTGTGACAAAAGGATTGATATTTGATGTTGTATTCAATCAATGCTCTGAAATTTCACATGCCCACTAGGAAGTGGCATACCGAAATGTGCCAAAGCAGGTTTAATGTCAAAAACATCAGGGTTATGACATTTACATTTTTGTGAAAAATCTTTATTTTTATTATAAAATAATAAAGCAAGCAAGGGATTAAATATTCTATCAAAAATGAAGGCTTGTTCATCATGGTTAGCAAAGAGGGTTGTGATACATTTGTAATAAGCAGGCAGCTGCAGAGGATTCTGACCATGTGCATCACAGAGCACATTGTTAACACATTATGTTAACCAACAATTTGAATGTCTTTAAATCATTCGCAGGGAGGTCTACCCAGATGTTTCCCAGCAGTAAATACATTTTACATTTAGGGAACAGACCATAATAGTTATTGGCCTACCTATGATGTATTATATCTTTGCAGGAGAGTTTGTTCTCCAATCTGAACAATGGGACTGTTGTGACTCAACTCTGACATGCTCACGAGATGGAGAACTTCACCTCTCGGGAATACAAGGGCAGCACATTTCCATCAACAGTGGAGTAAATTACACAGAAGACAAGAGGACGACCTCCGCAGCGATATGACACATCAGATACACACATGCAAATATCTTGGCTCCGGAAATCATTTTGAAAACTACACTTCCTCAACTAGAAAAAGGCAAATGACAATTATGAGAAAAGATATTATGGGTGGTGCGGTGACAGCTGTAGTGGGAGGACAAGTGGGGAGGGGTGGAGTGACGCGGACAGGTTGGAGAGGGCTCAAGTTTCAGTCTCTCTGATTAGATGACCGGCATCCAAAAGCACAGGGGGGGGGGATAGAGACCCCTCAGCTGGGGTGAGGTGTGTGTTGATGCAAGCAGCAGGTTTAATGTGACAACCCAGCATTCCTAATGGCCACACAAGATACATATTGCTCAGCAAAGTTCAGGCATCTGGCAGCCATGTTGTGGATCACTTCATCTCTTGGGCACTGGATCTAAACTGTTGACAAGTGTGTGACCGCATGAAAGTCAATATGCAGTGTTGATTCCTTTGATGAGAAAAGCAAGCCATGGGAGAGAAAAGCAAGTCTGTAAACCATGACTAAAAACATGAATGCTAATAAAATACTTTATATAAATGATTCCTGGTGATTATATAAGCGATTCCTAACAATGATGATTCAAATTGATGTCAGTTGCATAATGGGAAATGCAGTGTCAATAATTAAGATGGCTACATTTAATTCCAGTCGGAAGGCATTCTCTGACAGAGTGACTTAAATGTGTATATTCATAATCCCTAAGATCACACAAAGGAATTGATGAAAATCTGCTGCCCTTTGACAAGCCTCAGTAATCTCCTTAGATCCTTTTCATGTAATGACAGCTTTCCTACACAGCTGGGACGAGTCAATGGCAAGGCAGAAGACTAACGTCTTCAGTTAAAGAATTGTAGTTTATGCAAATACACAAGTTGATCCATTTTATCTTAGCTGTAGAAACGTACAAATAACCATGCGCCCAAGCAGGCCTTTCTCAAACTTTGCAAGGCACATTAAGGAAGGTGGTTGCATAAGTGAGTATTTGGTCAATGCACGCATGGTCCTTCTGCACACACATAATGTGTTTTTTTTGTTTTGTTGACCTGGCATTAACTCTGTACTCAAAGGGGCGATAGAGTTCAACTGTCTGTGCCAGTAAACCAGATGTGTTATTATTCGGGCAAATCGCTATAAATGTTTTCACTTTAACTAATTCTTCATACTGTCACGCCGCCATGACAGTAGTTTCTCTGAAAAAGAAAAATGTCTGTAAAAATACCTTGCTCATGCAATACAGCACCCCTCACATCATTTTCACAGATTAGCTCTCTCGACTGGAGAGAATGCAGGAGAAAGGGTAAGAGTGGAGAGAAAGGAGAGCATTTTGGATTTCTGCCCGGAGTTAGCGCCCATTGCCCAGGGTGTTTATTAGGGCCCTGTAAAGGGAAAGCACCACTGAGCGCTCAGCAGAGCAGAGCACTGTTCAGCAGAGGTAAATAAGTGCCGCTCAAAATGTAAATCACGCGCTGCTGACACCTTTGTCCCACATGAAAGCTATTTATAGGAATGGCAGAAAGAGTTAGCGAGAGATACAGGGAAATGTTCAGGGATTGAGATGCTTTTTCTCAATTTCCCTGAGATACCAGCATAAATGCAAAGCAAGTGTAATGGAGGGAACGAAATATTACAGGGTGCAGAGTAAAGCATCGGGTAGACATCAGTTCCCTCTTTATCCTTGAACGGGAACACTGATAACCAATGGCTCCTTCAAAGAACTTAAGATAAGCATGCTGTTTGGATGATTGCT
Organism: Rutilus rutilus; assembly: GCF_951802725.1. Taxonomy (NCBI): domain Eukaryota; kingdom Metazoa; phylum Chordata; class Actinopteri; order Cypriniformes; family Leuciscidae; genus Rutilus; species Rutilus rutilus. The sequence continues at coordinate 5,343,113 of NC_140212.1, forward strand.
TTAAATGGGTTGAAACGGCAACTTTTAGCCAACACGCTGGGTCTGGATAGTGTCTTTATCCTCTCCCTTCCACTCTCTGTAATCAGGGTGGTGCATGAGTGTGAGTGAAGAACAGAAACAAAGCAAGTACAGTCAGTGACTAATACAGCTTAAATTTATCTTGATGTGCAGAAAACGACCAGCAGACCGGAATATAATACACCACATTCACGTACACTCAGAGGCGACAAACTCTCCTGTCATGAATTGCAAGCCATGACACGGCAGGTGTAGGTGAGTCACAGCATTAAGCAGCTCTCATGAACACCTGTCTGTCGTCTGGATGAATCAGGCCTTTTATCAGTCTAACTTTCTCAAGAGGCTCCAAAGCACAACTCAACCAGATCCTCCTCCAAAGTCCTCTCAAACTGAGTCACCATTTAGTCTACAGATACCAGTAGAAAGGAGCGCTAAAGCTCATCATATGTTCCCGACACAATCCTGCCCTTCGGCATCACCTGAAGGGTTCTCCATGCTATGCAACCCAAGAGTTGGAGCCTTATCCCTGGCTGATTGTTCTCTTTGTTTACACAACGACACACCATTTGCTCAACTATGCAGGTAGACAGCACAAAGAAAAGAACAGCTTACTGTAATTTGTTTTGAACCCAGGCGGTAACATGCTAATAGGTCACCGTTTTAAAAGGAGAAAGGCCAGATGCGATAACCAGCTAATTTTGCCTCTTTATTAGTCTTGTAGCGTGTTAGTACTTAAACATACAACATTGAACAGTACGAGCACCCTGATGTACTTGTTCAACATTCAACAACTTTATGCTCTCAAGGGTCACAGCTTTTTCTACGTAGCTGAAGGAAAGGGGCTAAATGTACTTAAGCTCCTGGCAACACATCACTTGCATTTGAAATGACACTCTTCAAAGTATGCTAGTCATATGACCCGTTATTAAAATTAGCAATTTGAGGCACCCTGAATTACAGAGACGGTTGAGTCAAGCAGAGTTCAAATTTGTGCAAGCGCATAATGATGGGATTCAGACAACTACCATTAGTGTGTAGTTCATATGGTACACCTCCTAATACAGTAGGACAGTGTAGTCGAGAAGGAACACCTACTAAAAACCAAGTGCAACATTGTGACCTCCAACAATTCGATCTCTGTCAGTCCTTTTCTCCAAGAGGCAGCATACAATTGTGCACTTTAGATAAGTGAAATTTAATTTGTAGGATGGACATTAAGCTTGAAAGCAAAGCAGAACAAGGAAGCAAGCATTCGTGACCCATCTAGGGGAAAAGCCACGGTGTTTATAAGTATTAACAGCAAGAGTGAGCTTCCTCATCAGATGTGTTACACACAGGAAGCTGTAAGCTTCCTTTTCCTTTTTGATGATACAAATGCAAACAATATAAGACAGAGCAAGAGCTGTAGAGAAAAAAAGGAGATACTTTGTCAACTGAGGACCTAATTGTTCAAAGTAGCACAGTTGGTCTATTAAAAGGCGAGCAGTTGATGGTGCAGAACTCTGCTAATGTAAAACTTGAAGTATACCATATACGTAACAGACAAGAATGAATAGGGCAACAGGGCTTTCAGTCTCTGACGTAACAAGCTTTATGGTGCTCAGGATGTTCACTGATCATCTGGCTGTATCAGGGCTGTCTCAAATCCATTAAGCCTGAAAAGAGGAGTGAATAAGTTTGTTCTTGCAATCACAAGCCCCAGAACAAAGTGGACCAGATTAGGGCATCAGGCTTGCATTCCTTCAACTCGGGAAATCACATGTGGAGCGTCATGGCACTGCCATTCTGACCGGCTCTGTCTGGAATCAGATGAACTGGATGGGCCAACAAGGACAAGAGAGCAGGGATTCCTCTTTATACTATCTAGCCACTTGTCTCTTGATGTCTGTTCCAAAGGCTAACAGAGAGCAGAGAGGATGTTATATATGGACAAGAGCCTAGGAAGATTATTTTAGACAAAACATTTTAGATAACAGTACAGCTTTAGCAAGTTTTTTTTTAATTACTATCCATAACTGCTTCCTGTACAGAGTGAGCATTTGAGCACTAGCCTATATTCCAATATTTATGAAGATGCAGGAGGACTGAAAGTGCACTGAATGTTTTAGACTGCTTATCCTATCATCTTCACATTTATACACCAAATTAAACCAAGAGTAAAAATATGTACATATAGCCTATGGTTTGGTGTGGAATATAAATTAAATCAGACGGACAGCCACTGGTGCTTGTCTCTCCTTTAACCCCAGTAACCTATGCAGGGTCATATTCAGGTCACCGTCATGTGGGAACGTCCAGTAAGGCAGGAACCAGCCACCTGACTGTCACATTCCACACAGGAGAGGCAGAAGACAGAAAAACTGCTGCAAGGAAAGGAATGTTAAAGGGTCATTGGGAACTGAGGAAGCAGATTTACATTACTGAAGGAAGAGGATTCCCTTATTTCTCAATTTCAGGTGAAATACAGAATAACCATGAACAATTACTATCTGTTCACAGTAAGAATCAAGTGGAGGTGTGTGACAGTCAGTCTAACTGATTTCGACAGAATTTCATGTAAATACCTAGATTTCTCAATTACATATGAATCATATGTTTTAGTTCATTTGTAACTAAAAACAAAGCAAAATACAGTTTTGCTTGTGGATATCTAGAATATCAGCTACTAAGTAGCCTACCTCACATAAAACCCTATCTTCCAAATATTTTATACCACCAACCTGGCAAATTCAGTGATTAGTTATTCCCATTCTACTCCCAGAAGTTGCGTAAAACCAACCAGTCAGATTAAATCTTGCCAGATCGTGAAAGTCTTTGTGCAAAATTCACAAACTGTGGCCATGCCATTTGAGACTAGGTGTAGAGTCAGTGTCACCATGACTGAAATAAAGAGTATGAACGTACAGTTGGAGCTGAGAATGTGCCACAGTTCTGGATTTTCATTCCTGAAGCTCATGTGAAAGCTAAAACATTCCATCGGGCCAACTCTGCCCCACGTCATTACCCAAAACTGTCTGCTCCAGTTCTGACCATGGAGTGGAACGACAGCGGCAGATGAGGTGTTGCTATTTATAGCTTGTAAACGGGGGGGGGGGGGGGGGGGAGAAATCTGAAATTCTGGAATAAACTAATGCTTATTTTAGGACAGAGAAGTATTCTAGCGAATTGGCTAAGGGTCTCAAAGAGGTAACAAAAATGATGTGTTCAACTGCACAGGATGAGCCAAGCTTGTTTCAGCATCCTAAATTAAGTCAAACTCTGGCAGGAGAGGACGTCCTACTTTCGTACCCACAACAGGGGGGTTAACAGCCTTGGAATGACGTAACAGACCCTGACAGCCCAATAAATACCAGCTCTCGTTGATACAACTCAGGCTACACCCTCAGGCACTGCATTTACATAGGTGTGACAGTGCTAAAATATCCCTGACATTTAGAAGAAACAGCCTGTTGTAGCTCTAATTAAACAAGACGCATTCCTCCGGATTGAGTAGAACGCTATCACATACCTGTAATGAGATTTGGAAGCCGTTTCAGTAAATTCCAGACTTTCTTGTTATGCACTCATATTGGTCTGATGAAAGAATAAACTCAGTTATAGGTCAGAGGCTGTCACATATGGCTTGCTCTAGTTTTACAGACACTTGATATGATCTGCATTCTGCACATGAAATCAAGCTATTCACTTCATAAGTATGAGCTCTTAATTAATGAGAAAGAAGTACAAAAGTAAACCAAAATGTACTTAATATGGGAATGCTTTAAGCTAGGCAAGCTCAATATCATGTTTATTTGCTTGTAACACTGTACTAAATGGTCTTTAGGATTTTTTGTTAACCAGCACTTCCTAAAAGCCAACAAATCTTGCATCCAGATTGGTATTCAGGGGCTTTCAGCTTGGTTTTTGGTGGGGTGAGGCAGACAATACCAGAGAGAGAGTCCGCTTTCAATCGAATGCCCCCCTCCTTTACGTTTTTTTTGTCCTCGTTTAAAGCTGACGTTCTGCCACAAGAATCCAGAGAATGCAAACGCGAAACAGCCACTGAAATCTGGGAGGAGTTGCGGGTCCAACCAGCCCACTCTGCAAAAAGCAACTTCAAGAGCAGCTTCTAAGATGCTCATCATAAAGGATACAAGATTTACATGCTTCCAAATTTAGGATCTGCTACGTCACTTGGTCCTTCTAAAAAAATAAATGAAATTACAGAATTAAAAAATTGAACCCCAGACTGAGTCTATAGTAATAATCAATATGTGCAATGTTTTTAATTAATAATCAGCATAGCATGTACTTAATTGACTAATAAAAGTTTTAATTGATTAGCACCCCTTATTTGAAGGATCTGTACTAACTGATCATGAAGCACAATTAACAACAAACGAGAACAAGTGGGGTCAGTAGGGCGAAGGTAATAGAGGGAGAGACTGAACGGTAAAAGTACTGTGTGTGTGTGTAAACAGCATCTTAAGAGACTTATTGAATAAAATGAGAGGACAAGGGGCTGAGGTGAGCAGTGAAACGTGAGGAATTTACAACCCTCCCATTGTGACCTTTAAAATACTTTTGCTACCTACAAAACCATAGGCACAGAGAGACAGTGATAAGAAAGAAAGACTGAAAGAGATCAAACTTGATTTTCCTCATAAGCTAGAGTCTTGACACTTGAATCACATCAGGATCTCAAAGAGAAGATGAGCACAATGTCGCAAGAGTGGGTTCCAACAAGCCTCGGCAGGCAAAAAAATACTCCGTAGATGGACGAGCAGCTGTATGAAATTGCACATTATTTTGAAAACAGTACAAACTGCTTTATGTTACCTGTGAAGTATTTTCAGTGGACCTGCGCTTTAAAGAGTTTCATGTACCATGTAGGAAAATGCTAATTAGGTACTTGGGATGCACTACTCATTTGTCATTAACCAGCAGCAAAAACAGGGCATTCAAAAAGTAATGGTACTGATGTCACTGAAGACATCACTGATGTTAAAGGGATAGTTCACCCAAAAATGAACATTTTGATCACCCACATTTTGATCCAAACCGGTATGCGTTTCTTTCTTCTGTTGAATACAAAAGAAGAAATTTTAAAGAATGTTGGTAACCAGACAGTTGACGGTAGCCATTAACTTCCATAGTAGGAAAATAAAAAAATACTATGGAAGTTGATGGTTACAGTCAATTGTCTGGTTATCAACATTCTTTAAAATATATTTTGTGTTCAACAGAAGAAAGAAACTCATACAGGTTTGGAACAACTTGAGGGTAAGTAATAGCCTAGAAATCTAGACGCACCCTAGCGGCAGCAAAATGTATTTTGCAGCCAGGGTAGTCTAACAACTCTCCATAGACCTTCTAGTTGCAAAAACCTAAATTGGGTCAGGCCAATCACATCGTGTATAGAGTAGGTGGGGCGGGCTTAACATAATGACGACAGAGTTGCGACGGTTCCCTGCTACTTGAAAACAAAGAATGGCTGCTGCTGGAGAACATCTTTCGAATCGACTTTGGCCGCGAGCCGCGACTCTGGAGGACTTGGAGTTAAGTTTTTCTTTGAGAAAAGAGCAAAGAACGGCACTTAAGTCATTCTTAAAAAAAGGAAGATGTGTTCGTAGTTTTGCTTCGTTTCAAAAGTTGAATCTATCAACTAGCTCTGCTGTTGGGAAAACACTCTGGTTGGTTGAAGCGCTGTCCTATTGCGTGCAGAGGGAATTTGAAAGACAGCCGTTTATCCCGCCCCTCGGATTGAGCCGTGTCTATGGTGAGTTGCCAGACCTAACATCTTGATGTAGGTCTAGCTTGCCAGGCTAGGTAAGTAAGTGATGACATAGGCTGATTAAAATATATGGGTGACCTATCCCTTTAACATAATCATTATTCATTCAACAGTAAAGAAGGCACAATTTGGTGCAAGAAACTTTTTATAAGCATTAAAAAAGAAGAAAAAAGTTAAAAATATGGACCCAATGTCAATATGGAGGAACTGGAGTTAGTGAGGGGAACTGACATTGACTCAGTTCGGGGAAATACATTTATCATGAATCTAGTGAGAAGTGAAACCACGACTTAAGACAGCCTCCACACTTGAGGGGAAAGCAAGAAAGACAAATTAATCTCTCAAAGGAAAGATCTGACAGAGTAGGCTATGTGTTAAATGCACAAATTTTCTGCTTTGCATACGCTTTTTTGTCATTGTGCAACTGTCGAGGTTAAAAAAAAAAATCTTGGAAAAAATGTCCGATTCACATTAAGTGGAGATAAAACACAAGTGAAACCTAAGGCCAATCAGATAGCATCTCACAATGGCAAAGCCCTCAGTATATTTCCATTTATGATGACATCTTATTTCCCCTTCCAGCCCATGTAAGACACACAATGGATAGCACACACTTATGGCCAGTACTGTAAATGAGGAAGGAGATCAGCGCTTGCAAATGAAGGAAGCGCAGCTCCTGTCTTTGTCTTTCTTACTCCTTTGGAAAAAAAATGGATTTCAACAATGAAAAGGGAAACGGCTATGGCTGGGATCCATGGGATTGGATTTCTTCCTCAACTGTTCCCCTCACATCCTCTGCATTATTCACAGATGACGACACTCTCTCTGGGGCATGTCTCTATTAAACCGGTTCGGAGTTAAGGCACCTCCCGCAAATTCCAGCACTGTGACATCTCACAGTTAACATATGCTGATAAGGCCGATGGCACGACAGCCGTAGGGTTTTAAATAGTGAAGGGTCAAAAACCTAGTCAACAACTTGCGGTTCAGAGTATACATTAGTGAAGGGAGTCAGCATATGGACACAGGACCCTGTGCAAGTATGTGTGCCAAGGCTCGAAATTGCGACCATTTTGGTCGCATATGCTCCTGAAATTTAATCTGTGCGACCTAAAAATATATTTGGGAGCATTTGTGCGAGTGCAAATAATGGTTGTGGTGCGACCTGTTTTCATTTCTCTAAAAAACGTTTGCAAATTACTTCACAGTGTGTACCTTATGTGCGCTGATACGCGATGGCCGGACCGTCATTCTATCCAACGTTATATAACCAATCCCGGGGTTTTTCCTGCATTGATTTTTTTTTGGGCGGCCGCCAAAGCCTTATTTGATCGGTGCGTGAGTGACTGCTGCGCTTGACGAGAGAAAGCCCCGGCCGCGCGCGCGCACTCTCACGTCTTCAAACAACACGAGCGCTGTCTTGCTCTCTCTCCCTCGCGCTTATTAATCAAAATCATTTGACACGATAGAAAAAGGGCGGAAGACCGAAGTTTCACGTGGAGCATTCGGAGATTTTTAAAATAAAATAAACTACCGGGATAATCACAAAACGCTTGCCGTATGCTACACGTCCACTAATGACACGTCCGATTCGCGAACTAATGACTCATTTGAACCGATTCACTTTAATGAATGGTTAAAACAACTGATCTGTCCAACACACTCACGAGACGTCTGAATCGGTGTAACAAATCGGTAACACTTTACAATAATGTTCCACTTATTAAATTCTAGTTAACACAGTTAACATGTACTATTAATAAACTGCACTTTGTTAATTTGTTAACCATTGTTAATGTTAATTTCAACATTTGGGCTACTAATAGCCTACATTATTGAAATATTTTTTTTTTATTTGTTAACATAGTTAATGCACTGTGAAGTAACATTGATGAACAATGAACAGCTGTATTTTTATTAACTAAGATTAACAAAGATTAATACAGCATATTAATAGCAATAGAGTGCCAAGTGCCAAGCAAAAAATGCAGGGACAGGTGTGTGGCAAACAATCAGGTTCATCAGGTTCGATTATTAAGGCTTTTAATCGGCAGGATACATCAAATATAACCATACTGTCTATGAATATAACACCGCATACACCATCGCCAAAGAAGAGCTTGCCTTCACTAAATTTATGTCAAATGACAAATCATTTGCCAATATCATCGGGGTGAGATGATATAGAGCCAGAAGACCAAATTTCAAATCTTGGCCACAGGATGAAATAAAATCTGTTAATATATAATTTGTAGTTGTGGCGCTCCTTAATTTTTGGTGGGTGCTCCTAAATTTTTGCTGGTGCTCCTAACTTTTTGAAGTTGGGAGCACCAGTGCTACCAAGTAAAAAAGTTAATTTCGAGCCCTGATGTGTGCGCATATGTTTTATACAACTAATCGCAAGTGGTTTCCATTTCTCATATCTGCTGGAAAAGCTCATGAAGAAAAGAGTGTGTGATGTGTGAAGAAGTGTATGCAAACCAACACCATTAGGTCACTAAAATGACCTTCAAACCACATTAAAACCAAACACAACTTACAAAAAAATGACTGGGATTCAGAATGCAAGAGTGAAGATGAAAGAATCAAAAAGAAGAAAATGCGAGTGGTACTTGCCGTATAAATTTTTTTTTAACCAAGTATGAGTAACCAAGTTTAAGTTCAGATTAACATCACATCTAAAATCCTATGACTGCACCCTGCTTTGTTCCACTCTGTTAACATGTGAAATTTTGGGAAAATATTTGGCATTTGAGAGATAAACGGGAATGAAGTGAAAAAGAATTCTTCACAGCACATTTAGCTCTTGCTCGCCCTTTCATGTCTTTACTATTATAATTCAGCTGAATAGAGAAACAAAAGAATAAAGGGATGCCTCTGCTCCCATTAAAAGAGCCCTCGCTTGCATCTCCCTGAATCCATGAGGAATGAATTGGGGGGGATGTCGGCCTTTGTCATCCTACTAGCTCATCTATGATTCAACACATACCAAGGCAATGAGGACAAGAGAAACACAACATCCTATGTTTAATCCAATAAAAATATTCAGAGTAATAGGGATTTACTGATGCATGCTGGGTAATCAAAGCCCCTATTCAAACAACTGATACCACAATAGTGTAACTAAATTGTTTCTAATTAATTAATTTAATCTTAATGGAAGAACTAGAGAACATTAGAACTTCAGACATATAGGAGGAAACATCTGAGTCAATCCATGGAAAGAAATCTCAAATGTGAGGAAAAAGCTCTGCAAATGAATCAGCTCTAGGGAGAAAAGCAGTTTAGGATGGCCCATTAACAAAGCTGACGAGGTAATCTTCTTTCCTCTTCTACATCCAGGAAAGGTCTCTTTTACTGATGTCCAGTAAGACTTCAAATACTTCACAATTACAAAAGCGTCCTGAAAACGAAGGAGAGACAGCAAAAGAGAGAGAGAACGGCGGGCAGACACAAAGCAGCCCTCCCTGATGTCCTCGCATTGCTCACCCCCTCTTCTCCTTGCTTGTCTTCATTCGCCCCTCCCTTTTGTCAAAGCAACCTGGGGGTTTCCAGTGGCCAGACCTCTGCTCCTGCAAGCCCTCTGACCCCTAAATTACTCAGAGTAACTCTAAAGGCCTTAATCCATCTATAAACACACTGCACATCCCCCGTTTTAGCAAGTGTCCACACACCCCATAATGCTACTTTGCTTTCACCAACGCACATCAGTTCAATCCCCTCGTCCCGGCAGCGTGGACATGATGTCACTGGCACCATCCGCTCTTACATTCCACAGTCTTACACCCCATCGCACAGCATATTTTGCACACTTTCATCCGTATAGTCCTTTGACATGTTTATGTGACGGTTTAAATCTATGAGCGCTTAGGAGGAATTACTAAAGTCTGACCGGTGTGTGTATAACTGTTCAGTTTGTACAGAAGGATCTTCACCAGGCAACTAACAACAATCCATCTTTATCTGTGTGCAGTTACAATTTCTCCACGCAAGGTCGATACCGAGTAGAAACCAGATACCAGGATGAACATAGAGGGTCTTGTGATATTCAGAGGAAACACACAAGCCTATTATAGGCTACGTATTGAGATCCAACTGAGTTTCAAAGACCCAATTTGTCAGATTTCAAGGTGTTATTAAAAAAAGGCAACTCTGGCTTAACTCTGACTCTGACACTAAAAAACCTCTGACAAGAGAGTAACAGGCTAATCAATGCAAATATACATACCGTCTGGTTGAATACACTTTAACTTGAGATCTAGAATTGGTTTGGAAGTAACAAACCTAAAAAAAAGTGTTCAAGCTGCCATTAAATGAGAAGTACCATACTGACGTTAGCTAACTTGCTCAGCAACAGTGATGCTCCGCCATGACAGTAGTTACGATAACAATCACGCTAATAATGTGGTTCTCAACAAGGAGGCCACAGGATGACTTAAAATAATTTAAATTATTAACTTATTATTAATATAATTCATTCATACAAATATTTGTATTAGTATTATAAATAGGGATGTCCCGAGCTAATCTCAAGGATCGGGGCCGATAGAGGTCTGTTCTAGCGCCTCACACACACATATTCAAGCTTCCGTGTTTAGCATGTTTGATGCACACTTTAGTAACCACTCAACAGTCATTTACAGTTTATTTTATCTGCCATCAGACTATCTGAGACATCGTTGCTATGGGTTGCGTCTGACAGACTGCCGTTCTGACACCGCAAGCTTCATGCTTTCTAACCGTATCCCCACTTTTTTTTGTTGTTGTTGCAATTATTATAGTGCCCCTGGTGGCAGTACTGAGAATGCAACATGTAGATGCAATACATTATAAATTTGCAGTATAACACATTTTGGAATGCAACAATAAAAGTGAACATGAAAGAAAAAATTTGAATGCAAACAATTTGCCAACTTGACTATCATGAAAGGAATTCAAAATTATGCAACACAAGCGTGGTTTGCATACTCAGCATTGCTGCAAGGGACTATAGGACTTCTAAGAAATAAAAAGTTGTCTTTTTTATTTCAAGTCAACTACTGTAATGATAAGAGTTTGATGAGAACTTTGCTGAAGCAGTTGGTTAACATGACAGCATTTTTATCTGAATAACAACAGAACAGACAATTTGAGTGACAAGATGACGCATCACATGATACAGTATGTTTTGGGCCTAATCTGCAACTTTACCAAAGATCTTCTTCACCCACATCCTGTAGGGGCACCATAAGAACCATGACCACAAATGTGCACAAACAAGTTACACCAACACGATTTCCTGTTGTAAGTCTGGCACTAATTTTTTTAAATAGATCTTTCACTGCTGTGTTTTGCAAAAGCACTTTTAAGCCTTTGGTCAGCCACAAAAGAATATAAATAAAAATCACGTCAAACAACACGAGCATCTGCTATAATCAACGATGGCCGAACATGAATACCATGGTAGTTAGTTTCTTACCTGAAGTTCACACCACGCTACCTCCACCGTTGTCTCCGTGTCCAAGCCCTTGTAGACAGTTTTGAATGAGCCACGTCCAATCTCGATATCAAATTTGAGGAAACGGCCATCGGGTGAGGTGCCCACAGCTTTGGTCTCCACTTCTTCTATGTCATCCTGAACCTTTTTCTCAGCCTCCCTCTGCTCAGCTTCAGCACGGGCCTTCGCCACCCCTCTCTCTTCCTCCTCGCGTTTGTCTGTTGCCCCGATCTCCTGCTCCTTGTCGCCCACGTCGCTGGGCACCGTCTCCGCCGTCCCAAGGGCCTCGGCCTGCCTCGCACCCACATCCAGCACAGATGGGCTCTGTACCTCTACAATCCCATCAACCCCAGCACTTCTTCCATCCTCTGCATGTTCTTCCACTACTATACCTGAAACAACCGATTGTTTGTCAATGGTTAGGCCTACGTCAGGGGCCAAACTCAGCACCAGAGGCACGACAAACTGCTCGCAGTCTGGAGGCGAGGTGAGGAGACAGGCTTTGCTGGGCAAGTCGAGAGCTGTGGCATTGGAGTCACAGATGACGCTACGCCTGAAAAATCTGTGCTCAGCCGTCTTCAGATCTTTATCCATGGTGTGGCGTCGCTTTCTGACCTCCGTGTCTAGCTTCTCACCCACCAGTGAGTCCGAACCAGAGCCATTCACATTCTTTGGAGGTGGAGGTGCCAAGAAGGTCACCACCTTGTTGGGATTTTCTGACGACATCTCTTCAGGAAAAAAAAAAAAATCTTAAATGTATAAATAAATTATTATGAAAAAAATTGTAAACCTTGACTTTTGCAAAAATGTCCTCTTCCTGCTTTGACTGTGGCACTAAAAGCCTATGAAAAAAAAAGAAGCTCACGTGAACCACAGCGTTTGCAGGAAGGCCCCCTCCGTGGGGTATTCCTTACTAACAGTTACTCTTACAGTGTAAAGGGCCAGAGCCCAAGAGAGGAGGTGTTCTTTTATAAACGTAAAAGAACAAGACACAGTCACTGAGAGGCAAGCACTGATGGTGACAGACAAAAACTGTCAAATCCACTTCATCCATCCTGCAGTGACCCGGAGACAGCCGTCATTGGGCATAAGGGACCACAAGAGGGAAAAGGGCAAGAGCCTTGATGTTCTTCAGACCTTTAGAGTGCAGGAAACCTGGCTTCGAAACCAAAAACCAGGTCCAGATTTACTGCAAGAGACATACAAAGAATATATTAATTACACACCCATATTTTGTTTTAGCAGTTTTTAAAACATTACAAGCTATTCTCCAACTTAATAATTATGGCATTATTGAAGACTGACACGTAAATCAAAGGTTTACTATTATCCTGTGTTGCAACTAAAGACACTTTTTACTAAATTTTAAGTATAACGTTTGAAGCAGCTACAAAATATGACATTAAATGCAAACGTAAATGACTTAATCGACTTTGACTGTTTTTTCGTAACGTAACTTGGTGTTTCTCAGACGCCTTTTGCTAACTCGGCTCTCTCCAACGATTCCCCTGGGCTTATTCTCGATACAGAGTCAGACATGTTTTAGTTTGAATCGTACAAGTATTAAAAAATAAAATGCTGTGCCTCATAAAAATATCAACAAAACAAAACCATGTGATGGTAGATCAACGTTACTGCGCACGCGGGGGTCTCGAGACGGGTCGCCCTGGTTACGGTGGGTGGCCAGCTGAGATTTGGGGGATTTTTGTAATTCTCCAGCGAAGACAAGCACAAAACAAACAAATTGTGGCGTATTTAGCATTTGTGGAGCATGTCAATTATTAAAAGTTGTCAGCGAGAATTTAAGATACGGCTTTTCAAAAGTTGTCATGTAACGGCCACCGTTGGTTCTTCATGTCTCGAGCTCTCTCTTAAAATAATGCCGCGCGCGTTTAATAGCGTTTATTGAACAGGAAGCGCGTGGAAATACACTGTCACAAAATACGACAACATAACAGTCTATAATATACAGACAGTAGGCATTTAATACCGAATACCTGTCCGTTCATAATGCTTATAACCAGGTATATAACATTTCTGCTGCAATGAAAAAATAGGAGGCTGGCCAGCGATTACCTTTCGTATCGTCATTTCCATTCCCCTCTGATGTAGACAAAGCGACAGCTGCAGTTGGCCGAGCGAATAATTTAAGAGCGGCAATAGCCAAATATTTATAATAGAGACAAAAAGAATCCAGGCTATAAAACCAAATGGTCATGAAAATATAAATTCCATAGATTTAGCACAGCTAACGTTCCGCGTTCATCGTACTGTTTGCTCGACAGGCCAAGTTCAACACGGGGCTGTTGAATCCAACGCGATGCAATGACTCTAATGAAATCGGTATCCAGCGTAACGATGTATCCCGTGATAAAACATCATGACAAATCACAAACAGAGTCCGGTTCCGGTCGACTGCACGCGGATCCGCAGCAAACCACCGATTTTCTTCCTTTCACGTGAACAATGCAACAACATCCACTGCGGTTCGCGTTCGCTGCTGTCGAGCCGGTTGAATCGCTATCCTTATGCAGCAGTCGACAAATGACAACTGGTAGTCTCCATATACAGTATTAGGGTTTCTGTAGCTGCTGCTCTTGGTTCGGGTGGTGTTATTAGGACTCCAGTCTGTCACGTTGGTTTTAGCTCCGAGGCTGCTGCTGTCTAACTTACCCTCCCACTGAATACTGACAGCAGAGACGCCAGCCGCCGGCAGTGTCTTAGAAAGGCCTGAAGAGATCGCTGTTTCCTCTCTGAGTTTATTTAGAAGTATGGGAAATAGCATTACAGTGCAAAATCAGTTGATTCCCTTCCTCACTACAGTAGCTGGTAAAAATGAATGTAAATCCTCAAGTACACCCTTGTTTGCCAGGCTGATTCGTATTTTGTCCCACAACTCTCGATGTCAATACATCCTGATCTGTGTTTTTGGACAGGCGGTGCTCTGTGATGCATATCAGTGCTTATTAAGGGCTTGCTTCACATTGTACCACAGCTCAGATGCCAATAGCTATATATTGTTTGCCCTGGCATGAAATTCTGCCTCTTCTGTCGTGCTATTAATTAAAGGTGGATTTGTGAGCATTAATCAGGCCATTCAAATGTGCTTTTACTATAAACAAAGGCCTGGTTTCACAGGCAGGGCCTAGATTAAACCAGGATTAGGCCTTAGTTCAAGTAGACCATTTAAGTTGCTTTTATAAACGTGCCTTAGAAGAAAAGAAAAAAACATTACTAGTGTGCATCTTGAGACCAAACATATTTTAAGATATTTCAGTGCAAGTTGCAGTTAAAACAGCTCAAACATGCATTTTAGTCTGAGACTAGGCTTAAGCATCGTCTGTGAAACCGGGAGAAAGAGAGAATACAATATTTTCCTATGTAATGTAATTTATTAAATATATTAGAAAATTATAAGTAATATTAACCGGCTTCACAGACCAGGCTTAAGACTAGTCCCAGACTAAAATGCATGTTTGAGCTGTTTTAACTTGCACTGTTTTATCTTAAAATATGTCAGTGCCATTGTTTTGTCTCAAGATGCACACCAGTAATGGTTTTTTTTTTCTAAGGCACGTGTATAAAAGCTACTTAAATAAACTAAGGACTAATCCTAGCTTAATCTAAGCCCTGTCTGTGAAACACGGCCTAAACGTCAAAGATATTACTGTAGCACAGACCAAAATAGCATTTTTACTGTAGATGCTTTATTAAAACGGAAAAATGAGGAAGTATATACAGGTATGACAAGCAACATTTCTGTGGTCATGTTGCTACAATTAAATTATGCATATTGCAGGTACATATTAAGCATCTCCTCAGTTTGTGTTATATTTGATATATTTTGCAAAATTCTTCAGTTTTATAAGTAAAATATTAATACTACTGTAGGAAATGGCAAATACAAATTATGTAGTATTTTCATTTAGCAGAAACTGATTCACATATATGCATGGAAAGTGTAAATTAAAATACAAAAGACATTACCGTGCTCAAATATGTTTTCTATACACGTGAGTCTCCTTTTCTGTGGCCAGACACTGATTTCTCTTTATGTGAAGCCCTTATACTCAACATTTGTTTTCTTGTTTGCATTCCAGATGGCACACACGAGTAGGATCTTTGCTAACATCACAGATTCTCTATGGAGGCCCTACTGCTATAAAACCACCTGTGGGGTCCAGCGAGGCAACACAAGCATGCAGGATGTGCATCATCAAGTAAGACAGTAAGGTGTCGAGATCACAGTATGCATCTTTGATTGCATGCCTGAGAGGCTGTTTGTCCTGGATGCATTGACTGAGATGGGTACACTTTGTTCCCCTGCCCAAATGAAGGCAGTGATTGAGTTCTGTTGACATACAGGTCAACTGAGAGCACGTGGAAATTTAACACTGCTGCAAACATCAAAGAAGTTTGCATTAACAACCCTTTCATTATTTGACTAATTGATTAGTGCAAACAGAATGTGTCAAATGTGCGTTATCTTTCTTTGTAGATTTAGGTGAGACTGAAGATTTCTCTAAATGGATTATTTAGGGGAATAACACAAGTAAGGACTGAGGAAGAGGACGCATGTTATATCATGTAGCTTCAGTACATCCGTTTATCCACTTGGCGGTGGTAATGAGAGAGTGAGAAAAACAGGCCTTTCTTAGCACCCAACGTACTCTGCATTTGATTGTTCATTATGAAAACTGTAATAATTTATATATTTACATTGTGCAGGGTCAACTCACTGTGCATTACTGTGTTTAAACTGGTCTTTAAGATTACTGCAACACTCCGGAAGGTAAATATTTACTCTGAGATTGAAACAATGCACAATCTAAATGAGTGTGAGCGGGTTATCTTAAAGTCACCATGTCAAATGCCTCCTGGAAAGTTTAACATTCCATTGTAAAGAGCCACTGGATGTCACGTGCTAATCTTTCAGCGCACTTGTATGCAAAGTCAGGTGACATATAAATTAGAAAATATGCAGGCCCACTTTATTCAAATTCCAGCTCATGTACCAGGAAATATTTCAGATCATAACTGAAGAATTTTCTTTTCAGCTATTTATATTGCATGCAAAAGAAAAAGGCTCGTTTTAACTGAGCTCTACATGTTATTAAGATTTTTTCTTTCAGTAGGTAATCCTAATAATACTGTAGGCATTGTATAACTTGGTCATAAGGCAAATGACCATGGGAATCTTACATGACACAGTAAAGCTCAGTACAAGTGGCCACATTCCTCTTCAGAGCACTCTAGGTATCAGAGCGAGGTGATGACAGATAGTCTGATAGAAATCTGTGTTTTTGTTCCTTCTGCTAAAGCAAGTCCTGTTTGATGGTATAGAGCGGATGGAACACAATGTACAGAGTTCAGGGGATGGGAGGACCATGTTGTCTTTATATACTGTAAAGGAAAAACAAACTCGCTAATTAACTAAAGGGAAATGGCCTGAATTCGGTCGTTAAGTCTTCATCACACTGTTAACAATACTTCTCAGAAGAGTTTAGTCTCTGCTGAAGCTTTTAAAGTTGTTGTATTTTCATATGGTGTACACTGAGGTCAGTAAGATTTTTGCTTTAAAATAAAAAACTTTTTTAATGTACTTTTTTATATTACTTTATATTACTTAAAATACCTTCTTATTTAGATTTCTGCAGTTCTTTTGAACACATTATCAAGGAATCCTAATAAAATGTATCATGGTTTCCACAAAAATATTAAGCAGCAACTGTTTTCAACATTGATAATTGATGATTTTGAACCCCAAATCAGCATTAGAATGATTTCTGAAGGAACATGTGACACTGAATACTGGAGTAATGATGTAATGATGCTGAAAATTCAGCTTTGATCACAGGAATAAATGACATTTTAATTCAAATATATTCAAATATAAAACTTAAGTTGTGATAATATTTAATAATATTGTTGTATTTTTGAACAAATAAATGCAGCCTTGGTGAGCACAAGAGACTTCTTTCACAAACTTTTAACGGTACTGACTGTATAATGTATGACACATTAGCTCACACACAGTGCATTGGCCACTTGGACCAGAAGTTAATTTTAATTCAGTCTATTTTAGGCCTCAAAGTGGTCATCTGCTCTGGCTCAGTGTTTGAGGTTACATGCAGGGATGTGTTGGGCACTAGTGGAGCACAAAGGACCACAAAGGCCACGTGTCCTCCACTATTGCAGCTGCAATGGCACTCAGCCCATGCACTATGTCAGTGACTGTAGCTGCTAATGTCTCATTGTGTATTTTAGTAGAGTAACGAGTGAGTGGCCAGCACGAACTGTCACTGTGGGAACGGTCGAAGAGAGCAAACAGGCTGCTGTTTAGTTCTTCACAGTTGAAGCTCTGGACGAAGTGAACCTTCATTTCGGAGGGCAAAAACATCTCGGCATCCGTCTATCACCTTCTCACGAGTCATTCTCTCTCTCCGGCTCCTCCTCGCTCTTGGCTTTTTATTAGTGAGGCCCAGAACCCTTAGCAAACATGGCATGTTTAACATACCTGCATCGGGGCACTGCAGTTGAAAGGGCCTTCTGTCAACCAACCCGCACCCTTAATGGAGGCTGCGCTTCAGCTCTTTATACCTTTTTAGAAACATCTGCTTCGTTTGATGCCTTTAGCTGATCATCTCTGTGTCTGTAATTACAGCTATTATTATTCTCCCTTGTGACTTCACTAGTCAAATCACTATTGTGACTGCATAATGGGACGTTATGTGCCTCGCTCGGATAATTGCTAACAAGAAAACAAGCAGGTCACTGTCGTCTTGGATGAAAATATCTATTTCATGGTTTAATACCGGACACGCTTTATCCAAATGCTCGCTGTTATCTAATATGTGGGAGCATCCCAAGGCCACATTGTAAGAAGAAAGTGTCTCGTAACAGTTGCCGCTGGATAATGTGTGTCACACTGCTGTGGCTTGCTGGTTTGAGTATGATGGCTTGAAATGCAATATGCGTAATATTGTGTTAGTTTTAATCACACAATATGTGGCTACACCTAAAAGTCTGCTGCATTATGAAACCGGTGGTCATAATAGATTCGGAAAAGTCACGAGTATAGCAATGACAGAATCATAAATGAATCATTAAAGATATAAATATTATTCATTGAATCGCAAAAACATTCTTAATGATTCATTTAGAAATTAGACTGGTCCAATAAATGTTCACCTGGTCCAATGTCCAATTCATGAACAAATCATTCTTTTGAATATGATCTTTTCAATAAATTTCGAAATTAGATTGATCCAACTCACTTACTCTCACTGTAAAATCCACTAATAACACTTTTTAGTTAACTTTACTTAATGTCTTAACTTAATTGTAAAAATCTAGTAATCTGTACTATTCACAAACTATTCTTTGTTTACTCAGAAAACCCAAGTTAAGATGAATTGATTGGTTTGAGTGTGGTTTTTGAGGCGGGTAAAATCTTAATGGACGTTTCACTCATTTCCTCCACTTTTCTCTGTTTGCATTCACTCATTTCCCAAAGTCATCTTGAATGTTGACATTTTAATACAACTGAAAAATTTGAGAGAACATCACATCACCTGACTTCATAAATTGATGTTGATTTTCCTAAAATGTTTTAGTCACCATTATGGTGATTAGTGTTCCCTTTGGTTGGGCACTTGGAACTTCATTTATTGTAAATCTCTTCCCATTGATGCAGCGATTGCAACAAGAAATCAGTTTCAAAGGAAGAGAAGTAATATATTATATATATATATATTATATATATATAAATGAATATTTCATGTCAATTAATGATCTTTTATAATTTTGTTGCTAACACGTATATCCTAAACACTTTGTGAAACTTTTAATTGGGTTTATATAATCCTTCTATATTTGTGACAATCTTGCAATTGATCATACTTGAGTCACACAGACTTCAACATTCAGCCTGCAAAACACAACAATGGTAACAATTATATTTTATTTAAAGTAAATTATCAAGTACTCTCTACAGTACTTTTTTAGTTACTAGAACTCTTGTGTAAGTGTACTATACTAACTAAGCATTTGTCAGTACCACATACTATTCCTATTTCACTTTACTTGCTTTTTTTAAGGCAGTCGGTTTGCATGCTTTTTTTAAGTAAGTCCAACTAATTAGATGTTACAGTGTGTGATTCTCAAATACTTTAGAAGACTTATAACCATATAGCAAACAAATCACAGTTTTTTTTTGTAATATTTTTTAATACTTTTATGGCGTTTTGTGACCTTTCATTGTGATTGCAAGTTATACAGGTTTGGATTGACATGAAAGTAAATAATGACAGAACTTTGGTTTTTGGTTGAACTATCCCTTTAAAGGGGAATGTGTAATTTCTGTACAACTAATTGTAGAAAACAAAAACAGCTGTTTCCAACATATTTCCTGAAAACTGTCATTTCATTGTCCAGCCAAACAGGTAGTCTTCTACTCCAAACTCATGCCATCGGATGAGAAGTTGACACTCAAACAAATAGAGCGATATTGAAATAGCCATGTGTTTACACTTTTTAGGAAAATCAAACTACATTATAAATGACTTTTTTAAAGTAGTCTCTGCATGTTAAACTTGGAGAAAGTATATTTTAACTCTGAAAGACTCATCAGTGCAGTTTACCAATGTCCCCAATTCATTTTTTGTGTGTTCTTTATATTAAAACACTAACCACATATTGGCCACACATTTATAAAAATATCAAAATGTTGCAGTTTGTGTGAATGAGCTCTGAATGAAGTCTTTGACTGGATTTGGGGAATTTGAGTCTAATAATACTGACTGGGCACTTGAACAAGAAACCGAAAAATCTCGTCTTTCTCCACTCCGCAGACTGTGATTACACTGGATATATTTGACTGGTTTACTGTTTACAAAGGAGTGCTCAGTTTTGTTGTAAACCCAGTCCAGTGGGTTGGAGTGGCGCTGGACTTAAAAAAAAGAGAAAGAAGTGAATAACACACTTGTTTGTCTGGACGGCTGTCCTTGCTGTGTGCCATGAATTTCTTCAAAAGCTTTTGCCAACTTTCCCACTTTCCCTTTCTAAGGAACTCCGAGCGTATCTCGACTACGATTCAGCCGTACACATCGACGACAGTCATCCGGGACTCGCCATGTCAGCAGCAAGAGGACGTACAGATCGACCACAGGTATGCTGAGACGTCTAGCCATTGGTATTTCTTTGGGGGCTGCGACATGACATTCCTTATTTTCTTTCTCCTGATCTCTGTCCTTCTCTGTCCTCACGTCGGGGTGCAGAATGTTCTGTGTATTTAGAGGAAGGGGATCATGTATAATTCTCTCTCATCTGAAGCATCACTCAAAGAATCCATCAAATATCAATTAGTGATGGACTGCAAAGACAGACTGAACATTTAATGTACCCGAAGATCAACAAAACATGCACTTACAAAACTATTATACTGGGGTCAGGAGGATTGTCACGAACCTATGACAACCAAGGCTTCCCAGGGAGAGAATTACAACACTCTGTTGGATGGAAACTGTACATGTCCAGTAAAAAAAGAAAAAAAGTCTGTTGAAGTGCAATTCTGGGGGGAAAAAAAGCTTACAAAAGGTCTATTTTTTGCATCATGATGTTTTTAGATGGCTCATGATCTCAGATGACAGAAATAGGCAATTCTGAATCTTTTTTTAAAGTTTCTTGGAACTTTTTCGACCACCATAACTTTCATTTAGGAATAAAATACAGTTTGAAGTTCAGTTACTCGTTTGTTTTTTCTTAAAGGGATAGTTCACCAAAAATGAGTATTCTGTCATCATTTACTCTCTCTCATGTCGTTCCAAATGTCTGTATGGCAAAATTTCTTTCATGTAAGACAAAAGAAGATATTTTTTTGGTAATACTCAAGTATTATCAAATCTTTCATAAGGAATTACTAATTATTTGAAATAGTATTCTAAAGTGAAACTATTGTGTCACTCATTTATTTCTGTGTAGGTATGGTACAGTATTGCCACAATTTCAAATAACTGTTTTCTATTTAAATACATTTTAATATGTAATTTATTCCTGTGGCCAAAGCTGAATTTTCATCATCATTACTCCATGTCTTCAGTGTCACATGATCCTTCAGAAATCATTCTGATATGCTGATTTGCTGCTCACGAAACATTTGTCATTATTATCAGTGTTTAAAACAAGTTGTGCTGCTTAATATTTGTGTGGAGACTGATACAGTGTTTTTAAGTATTCTTTGACGAGTAAAAAGTTCAAAAGAACAGCATTTATTTGAAATAGAAATCTTTTGTAACATGTCTTCGTTGTTACTTTTGATCAGTTTAATGCATCCTTACTGAATAAAAGTATTAATTTCTTAAACAAAAAAAAAATTACTGGCCCAAACATTTGAACAGTATATTTTGCATTTTTATGCATTTTTTTTCAGAATTTTCTTGTTATGGTGAACTTTCCCTTTAAGGTTTTATTCAATGACCTTTTCAGACATGTTTCTATTATAAGTGGCATATATTAAATTCCACTTCCTAGGGACAAATTCCTGCCGGATTTGTTTGTCAAATACTATCCTTGCCTCACATCCATCTGCCAAGCATGTCCCAGTAAATGTCCAAATGTCATATCTGCTGACTTGTTAATTTTATAACAACATTATATTATTATGTTTAATAACACTTGCCCATGGCCCGAGCAGCGAAGACAAATTAGTTATGAAACAAAGGTCTCAGTCCGGTCACTTACAGCAGAACGACACAGAGAAGCGTGGATCGGCGGGTCTCCAAACTAATCCACGGTCATGACAGTGAGCTTCGGATCCCATTTCCTCTGGATTACACGGCGCTTGCAGGCAGGGTACTATATGATATTACAGAACACGATTATCCCTGTGAAAAAGATTGCCAGATAATGCGCTGATTATAACAACGACCATGGGGGTTCATCGGATGTAAAATCCGAGTCATCTGAACTTGGATATGTGCATTACAGGTATGCGATATCATATATTATTAGATAGGGATCTTTTGACATTTAAATGATTTGTGCACGTCTAAGCTGTATTTCTTCGGCAGTGCAATTTACATCTAATTCTCTCCAGTGTTTCCTTGTATTCTCTAATGAAACGTTTGGAGTGTTTTTGTGAAGTACAGGATGATGACTGGCATTTCTGGGAATTGGCTATACTACTCTTTGACCTGATGGCACATTGGTGCCACTTCGACCGGGCTCTATAGTGGGCAGTAGCACCTGATCTGGCATCTCTCACACTAGTGTGACACGTTTGAAAGCAACACAGCCACGTGTTGAATGCATTCCCTTCAACTTCGTGTCATTTTCCCCTGCTTTTTTTACTTGCTTCATGACTGGGAGTTGACCACGTGTTGAAGTCATATTGAATTTCCGTGGAAATCCAAGCAATGCATAGATCTGTCTGGATCATGTCCCACGATGCAGTGCTGCTGTTGCAGTAACAATAAATACTCGAATGCACCGTGGAATTCTGGGAGAAATAAGTGTTTCCAGATGTGGGATGAAAAACAGATTTGCACACTTATGTTGTCATCTATGAAGGGGTCCTGTAAAGCAGTCACGTGATGAGATGCAGTGCATTTTGTAGCACCATGTTTTTACTAGCTATAATAAAACAAACGTGCAATTTTTAAGTTTAATATGTAATTTGATGATTTTGAAACTTCAAACGAAAGCAGATAAGAGTGATGCAGTCATGAGGTTTACACTGAAGGCCATTGAAGCTTATGTAAGTGCATTAAACAGGCTTATTGGTAATTAGGTTTGTTTGCTATAATAATAATAATAATAATAACTCACTGGTTAATGTTTAGCTCTCCTCCTCTGATCACAGTCATCTGTCTGCTAGATGTCTGGTCACCACAGTGACAGCTGGACACAGATATCTATATAGTTCATGTGTAGATGAACACAGATGCATGCAAGACATCTTCTCAAAGTCACAATCAGAAATAGTAGGAAAAATGACTGATTTCACAAGCTTTACTAAAAAGGCTATTCTTTATCGCATTTAGCTTTAAATAATAATTTCCTGTATATAATGACAAGCAAAATAGGTCTTCTATTAAAGTAAGAAATATTTTTTGAATCTGACTCCCAGTCATAAAATGGACTAGAAAAGCTGAAGACTGAAAAAGTGTTAAGTTAATTCTGTCTGGACATTGTCAAACGTATTTTTATATTGAACACTTACTCATTGACCACGTTCACACAGTAACAAAATACGGTTGTCAATCCTGTATTTGAGTCCATAATTCGGTTACGTTCACACACAGGTCAGTTATTCACAGGAGTGACAACCGCATTCTATTGAATGTTAGAATAGAATTCTATTCAGTTATAACTGAACTCACACCCGTACATTTTTATGACTCACAACTGTTTTCATGTGTGGTTTTGGTAACTTACATCTATGGAGATATGAGCTGTGTGTCATGTGAATGTTTTAATCTCCCAAAAACTGACAGTGTGAATTAAGCCATAAAAAATCTATAAAAAAGCTATAAAGGTTTATCTATCTTAAAGTCGTCATGAAACAGAAGTTGCAATAGTCTCTTCTTCCCTATGTATTGTGATATATATCCAAGTAAAATGGCTTCTCGAACAAGAACATACGTAGAAAATACTTGATTTTGTCCATTGGGAATTGATTGGATAAGTAGTGGTTTGCTCTTGGTCGATCTCATGTGAGTGACAGGTTGCTCCGCCCTCTCGTCAGCATTTTTCATCTCTAAAACATATCACACAGTTCTGGGAATTTTTGGTGTATGTCACTGAGGTCATGCATGTGCAATATATACAGGGACACTGAACCAATAGGTCACGACGTGCCCTGGATTCAAGCCTGATGGGGTCCTCAAGGGTCAGAGCTATCAGAATGAGATATGCGAAGTGCATATTCCCTCACCTGTGGGAAGGGGTAATGGGGCCGCTTTCACAGGGGCCTCTTGGTGAGAGATCTCACAGAGGACATGTTGCACCAGCCTGTGAACACATCCGTGACCACCCCGCAGACACGATAAGCTCTTTGATAGAATGGTTAAAAAGTAACAACTGAAAGAAAATTGAAACTGGCACAGTTCTGCTGAATGTTTGTTTAAAGATATCGACTGACACTACAACCATATTTGAATGAATAACGCCCTAACCTGAGGTTGCGGTTGTGTCACGTCTGTGACACCTTGATCTTCTTGATTTAGTGTCCTAGTGACAACATGTTTATTGCTTTGTGGGTTTGACACGATACACAATTCTGCAGATGTTTGCGTTATAAGCACTCTTAAGCGGTGAAGAATTAAATATATTAAAGCAATATTTCAGATAAATGCTGTTCTTTTGTAGCCTGGTTAAAACCAGATCATTCTCGTCGGCACCGATAGCCTCATGGGCAGCGCGCTGACATATGGCGCCGTTGTGCTTCAGGTGACCCGAGTTCGAATCCCGGCTCGTGGACCTTTCCTGATCCCGTCCCCCGTCTCTCTCCCACCTCGCTTCCTGTCCACTCTATACTATCCTATCACAATAAAGGCAAAAATCACAAAAAAAACCCCAAAAAAACAGACCATTCTCAGTAGTAACTGGGTTATGGTCTGGCAAAGCTTCATTAATAACTCATTTCCAAAGGGGCGTCACCAACGGACGTCGCTCAAATGCCTCTGGGCGCAATTAGATAGACCTAAAACCAATCAGATCGATCGTCATCGTGTAAAGCCATATGCTGCGTCCCAATTCGCCTAAGTTACACTACGCTATAAAAGTATGTACTCTTTTTGTGAAGAAAAGGTATTTACTTTTGAATGTGTAGCAAAAAAGTAGGCAAGCTTTGGGACATACTACTTCGTCATCTTTATCGGACGGATCTGTCGCGTGCATCCTGTCACTTAAACTGCCCTATCAATCATCTTGTCACAGTTAAAATCCTCTATTAAATCTAATTTAATTTCCTACCGTTTCGGAGAGAAATATAATAGCACGTTATAATAATAATAATAAGAAATGTTTCTTGAGGACCAAATCAACATAAAAGACCCTGTTTACACTTGGCACTAAGAAGCAGTTTCAGCAATCCGATTACCAGAGGACGACACCTAAATACAGATGTATGGGGTCCAAAATATTTTGAGCTTGTCCACTTTCGACCACTTCCAGAGGTATTTGAAAACGCAAAAGCCGGATTGCTTTCGTAGTGTAAACACTCATGTGGTCGAATGCATTCGAACAGTCACTAAAGACCGTCTACTCTCCGCCTACTGACCTAATGTGTAAACATTATGGTCAGACAGGATTTCAACTTTGACGACTGAAGGCCTAAGTTAGGTTTGAAGCTGAAAAAAGTGGAAAAACGTTAGAGAAACATATAATGTGATGAACTACACCTGTGTGAACTTCTCAAACACCAACTGAAATGAAGTTCAGACAATTGTAAGCGTAGCTTAAGTGTCCAAATAGTTTTATGGCTACTGTAGATCTCAAGACATAAACAGTCACACTTTGGTCTGGTTGTTTTCATAAAACAGGCATGTGTAGCTCTTCTTTATCAGGATTCACTGGTATAGGACACACACATGGCACTGCTGGGCGAGTGTTTGAACATGGCTTGTCACTGACAGCATGATTGATCGTTCATGGGTCAGCTGTCAGTTTAAGTTACTTTATCCAGTCACATCTGTCTGCGTTTCTTCCTCGACAGCACTTCTCAGAGAGAAGGAGGGAAGGAAACACAGCGTTCTTTAGTGGTCCAAACCAGTGGGTGCTCCGCATTGAAAGGCAGGAAACCCCTGGAGGAAAGTCTCATGCTGAGATGTCACATGTGGAAGCAAAACATGTGGGGTTTTCTGGGGTCATGCCTTCTGCTTCCAAATTAAATTCTTTGGGAACCATATGCACCCCCCCCCCACACACACACACACCCGACATTAAGACTTTTTTCCAAAGACTAAGCAGAATCATCATGTTGCCTTCTAGTCAAGTCAATTCACCTTATAGCGCTATATTCAATGTTTCACAAATATGAGAAAAATTAGTAATTAATAGTAATTTCTCGCTAGAAATGACATCAAAAGTGGAAGACGTTGCTCAAAAACGTACATTTACACACAAACTGACCACCAACCACAACTTTCAGACGCCATCTTTCTTTTTTAGCTTAACTTTTATGGAATGGAACGCAAAGGATTGTGGGATATCAAAGTCAGCGGAGTATACATCTATATGCTGCCTTCAAAAATCGGATTCGGACATGCCTTGATGCTTTCGGACGCAGCCGTAATCTTCAAAAAGAATACAGTCCCAGAATGCGTTGCAACAGACTCAGTGAAAATATAGGCTACTCATTTACTTAAATATGAAGAAAAAGTACATACTTTTGAGTGTGTGTGTAGCACCGCTCTGTCGTGCAGTTTAAACTGCCCTGTCAGTCATCTTGTCACAGTTAAAATCCTCCACATTCAGTTTCAAAAATATATATGTATTTAAAAAACATACTTCCACATTATATAAAAAGCATATGTGTGAGATTATATAACTATTTCCTGTTATATAACCTTTCCCTCAGGAAGCCTCTTCTTCGCAGACTCTCGGCCGATGTGTTTTTACTATGCTAGGCTATGCATTAACCTGTGTCCTTTAGCCACAAAGAGTAACTCATACTATGAGAGGCATGTCTGTTAAACATGGTGTTGGGCTGCTCCAGACTTTAATACGGGTGTGGATTTAATACCTTAGTCCCATACGACACTGACAGCGATCCAGGAGCCTGTTCGTCTAAAGAGTCCAGCTGCTTTAATGGCATACTGATTGAAAACATGTTTATAAGGCACAGTGAGTCGATTGTGGGTTTTTAAACCAATGAAAAAAGGTGTCAAATATTTTTTATTGAAGATGTGTTGTGGTCAACAGGCGGTGCCTGGATAGTATTTAGACCCTAGACCACAAAGCAATGCTTTGTAAACCAATTCAAGTGCGTTTTCATGCTGGGGGCCAAAGAAATGTCATGACCTTGGGTTTCCATGCACTTCATCCAACTGAAATTAATTTTCCAGACGAATACACAAACAAACGTGACATTCAGAGCTTGTTTAATAAGAGTGGCCCATTTGAGGCTGTTCAGCATAGTATAGTCAGTATACATGTGTTTGTGACTGTTTGGCATCCGTCCATCCTGATGTCAGGAGAGACGCTTGATGTATTCTGAGATTATTTATGTTGCCTGTTTGACTCATACAGATGCCTTCCTGTCCCTGGGAACACACACTGCTCTCTGATTGATGTGAACACACAATTATCACAAAAACATTTCTATTTTTCTCTGTTTCGTTTGAACAGTTTTTTTTGGCCACTTAGTTCTTCTGTTTTTGACTTTCACAAAGGAATCGCTGCATTGTTGTATTTTAATAAACAGAATGGAATTCCCATGGCAGCTAAGAATCACAATCGTTGACATTTTAACATAAAAAAAATTATGTATTTAAAATAAATATGTTTAAAATCACAATCTTTTAAAAAAAAAAACCAATACATAATATTTTGTGTGCATTTTTTTCATTTATTCCACTTCAAATGTAATAGTTTTTAGAGAATCATATATAAACACACACACACACACATATATATATGTATATATATATATATATATAGTTTTGTGTTTAAAATTAATATTCCAAATTACCGTATAACAATTTAAAAACATTTTTAATTTTTTGAGCACTAAATAGGATAAAAAAGATAACATCTAAAGAAACATCTGGAACTAAAATGACACTTTATTAAAACAATTATAAAAAGGGAAACATCTGAGCAATAATATTTTGCTCTGCTTGGTAGTTCTTTTCTCCCTCTGTTTCTTTGAGCTTCTTGTTCCCCTGCAGGACAAAGTTGGTAATGCATGAGACCACGAACACCCCAGTAGAAGTATCTCAGACACTACATGGCCTTCAGAGCTGGATGAGTCATCACAGCCCCATAAATCTGAAGTCAGCGCGCCCGAGAGATTGTTCTAAGCACAGACACAGGCAGATAATAAAGCCTAATGTGTTTTTCAGGCACTCCAGCAGTCATTTGACAAACTGGACGTTCCCACTATAATATGACACCAGTGCTTTGAGATGCACACACACACACACGCGCGCACACACAGAGGGTCATGAAAGGCCTGTCTCCCTCTAGCTGTTTGTCAACTCATTGACCAGCAGAGCAGGGATTTGCACTCACATTTCTAGCTGTTTCAACTGTATTATTCAGTATGAAAGACATTCCAGCCCATGTGACTACAGCAGCCATGACTAAAGCAGTCAGCCGTTTCGGGGCTTTCCAGAGCTGCTGCTGCCCAATCCAGGCCATTTTGCCTTTTTGATGCCATGCCATACCAACACTATCCCAACCACACCCCTCCACAGACACACATATTCACACATACTCTAACTTTAGAGTGTGTTAACCTAAAGAGACAATTAAAGAGCACTGGTATAATGATATAGCATAGTGTATAAATCTGAGTAACTTCGAGGTCAGTCTGACAGGGCAAAATGCCTGCAGTATAATCATCTATCATTTTGAGTGTGCTATAAAAAAAATAAAAAATTATCTGGTGCCCTCTTTTATGATTACAGGCCAGTGATGATAATGAGAGAATCGTGGACATTTTTAACAAGTGGGGGAAATGGGTTGTTTGCACTGCAAATGTGCACTTTTATCTTATAGCTTGTTGCTAGGATGGGAATACAAATATATGCCATTGGATACAGTTAAAACCAACATAAGATTTGGCATGGTAATAGAAAAATGCAGGTTTATCAGAAATTTTTTATTTAATAAAAAATAAATAAACACAATAAAAAAAGCTATATATTTAATGATATATTTAATTAAGCACAAATAAAATCTAAGTTATAGTACATTCATTTCTAATTTCTCTTTTACATCCCATGCCATGTTTGTTACAATGTAAAAAATTATCGGTTGATTTAACTTAAAAAAGTGAGAAAACCCATTGCCTTAAAATTATTAAGTAAATAACTTGTGAACTTGTCACAGGAGCTTAATTTTTTCAATTACGCATGAAGTTTATATACTTAATAATTCCCAAAACGGATTTTCTCACTTTTTTCACTTGAGTCAATTGATCACTGTTTACAGTGTAAAATAAAAAATATATATATTTAAAATAAAATTATAATAAATGTAATATAATTGTTTTATTAACGTTAAACTTTAACTTTATTAAATTAAATAAATGTTTACATTTAAAAAAAAAAAAACGTCTAATATCTCTTTCACTTTCTAAGCGAATATCCAAGTGTTTTCTAAACACATATCCATACTTTACAGTCAGTAATGTGAAATAAAACAAAAATAAAATAAATTTGATAATAGGAATTGGATGATAGGATAAAAATATATTTAATTAAATGAAATGGCATTTATTTTTTTAATTTAATACAATTTTACTTTGAAAATGTTTTAAATAAATTAGACAAATTAAATAATTTTTTTTCGCTCTCCATGCCACACAGCCAAACTTTGTGAAACACTTATGTCACTTCGTAACAGAGATGTTGGTCCGTTTGTCCAGTTTGTCTGAGGTCATCATGTTTTCATAGGGAGGGACAACACAGGGAGCTCAGGGGAGATAGAAAAAGCGAGGGAGGAATGGAGAGAGAGAGAGAGAGAGAAAGCTGGGTGATAAGATGGTGCTGGAAAACTGAACTGACAAACACAGACCTCCGCCCTGAGCTCAGGAACCTGCTCCACACATCCTCTACTCTTCCATTTACATTTCCATCTCTCCTTTTCTCTCTTTATTATTGTTTCCAGGACAGATAGGGACAGAGAGAGCCCTGAGCCGAGTGCTGCAGATAAACTGGTTATCAAAGGACAGAGGAGGACAGTGTGTGTCTGTGTGTGTGTGTGTGTGTGTGTGTGTGTGTGTGTGTGTGTGTGTGGCTATTGTGCATTCTGCATGTCATTTCTAAAGCAATTTTTAGAGACTGTGTGTGTGTGTGTGTGTGTGTGTGTGTGTGTGTGTGTGTGTGTGTGTGTGTGTGTGTGTGTGTGTGTGTGTGTGTGTGTGTGTGTGTGTGTGTGTGTGTGTGTGTGTGTGTGTGTGTCATTGCTGGACTGGTCTTGGGTTAATGTGAATATCACGACCCATTTTATAGAAGTGACACCCCAGTTGTCCAGCTCTTTGTCCCCAAAAAAAACCAGCAGAACACACTCACACACATTTGTAAATGAGGACAAACTTGTATTGTTAACAATACACTTTTATATAAAGCTACTATAATTATAATGACAAACTGTAAAAAGTCATTTTTTAGTGTTAGAAGAAAAAATTGATATACGTATATATATATATAAAAGTGTTTATGTTTGAGTTTTGCAATTGAGGACGTCCCCAAAGGGACGTTTGGTCAGATTTAGCTCACTTTTGGGGACAGTTGTGTCTCCTAGCTATAGTTTAGTACACACACATTCCCAATCCGCTCATGCCATGTAGTTCACTTCAATGACAACCCACTAAGGCACCGTATCTGATCATTTACTCGTCCTTGTGTCACTACAGGAAATATAAAGGATGTTTGGTGGGTACATGGGAAAGAGAAGGTAGGAATTTTATCCTGAAGCTTAAAGAGTAAAGTAAACATTTCCTGTTCTATAACTCCTTTTTGACACAGTGGTTTGACAAGCAGACCAGGGTCAGGGATGATATTAGCATGAATTCTTTAAGAGAAGTGTCTCCCTTGGGCTCCTTTATGACTTTGCACAGTATTATACTCTGCCAAACAGGGTGTGTGTGTGTGTGCATGCGTGTGTGTGTGTGTGTGTTTTATGATACCCAGAAGATGATTGTAATGCTCAGAGGTTGGCTTTTCCATCTCATTGAGGTCTCATTTATACCTTTGCTTCAAATGTATCTTCTAAAAGCAGAATAAAATAGACACAATTGAAACAAATGTTGACATGTTACAGTACGCGTATTAAAAGACCTGTGAATGATTTCTGAGAAACACTGTTGATATTTGATATCAACCCAAACAAACACACCGATCCCTTCATTGCTCCGCCCCCAAAATACATGAACACGCAATATACAGTGGATGTCTCTTTATCAGCTGAAGTGAAGCAAAATAATGCTTCACGAAAAAGAATGTGAAGATGATGAACGAACAACAATGAAGAGAACATAGCCTACATTTTATACAAGCGAGAGTTGGTTGTTAGTCGCCAGCAGCTCCAGACACACAATGACGCTCAAAGCTGGCCTGTTACTAGCTAACATTAGCCTGGAAATCCAGACCTAAATCTGAAAGATTAATGGTCTGGCATCGACTAATGAAAATCGTCCAGCTCGAGGGGCGGCACCAAGCGTGCATTTGAAAATCTCACTGCACGCAATTGGATAACACTACGACCAATCACAACAAGCCCCATACGCTTAGCTAGCGGAGCTAACTGGTAGATTAGACTCTTGCCGCATCCGGTCGGCAAAACAGCAAAAACGCCCTTCTTGCAAAGGAACGATTCGAGCGCCGTCTTCTGTTCTTCTTTTAGATAAAAAGCCAAGTCTAACTCGTTCATTGTAGCGGCCAAAGCCGTTTCAAACAACTGGTGTTCATCCATAGCCATCTTGCAATGTTTACTAATGACTTCGACGTCGCAGCGCTGTCGTCATCTGTTCATCTCGCCTCTGGCCCGCCTATATCAGATAACCCGATGTGATTGGTGCAGCTCAGATACAAGGGCATATTTAATGAGCATCATTACTCAACGCCAGAGTAAACTCGCTGAGCAAACTCAACTTGTGCTCTCGCGAGAACTCAGGATTTCCAGGGTAAGCTAACATTAAGCAACAACAGCATATCTTGGTTCTGTGAAACCTGGCATATCAATATATGGAGTAGAAACAACACAACCTCTGTGTTCCAGTTTCAGGTTTCTCCAGCACTGGAAAGCTTTATTGGGTCCTAAAGCTCTTGTCTGCTCATACCAGTTTCCAGTGATATTCCTCTGATCTTTTTTTCTTTAATGTCTCTCAGCCATTTCTCTTTCTACAGTCTTTCTTCAAATCTCTCTCTCTCTCCTCCCCCCATCATGAGTGTATACACCCCTACTGCTGATTGACTATAAGTGTGTTGTGTTGACATATTGAAGACTCATCCTGCACTCACTCATTTTGTCCAATCAAATGCTTTCTAGAATGAGAATTTCCCTCCCCCTTGTACCAACTACATCTGACCATATAAAGTAGCAAATCATTTTCTGTAATGTAAATACAAAGCTGTTAGCATGTCCTTCCCACTCAAACTTCCCGTTTTAATAGAGGAAAGTTATTTTCTCCTATGGGTTCAGTAATTATATAATGTTTTTTGGGTTTTTTTCATGACGGTAAGAAGAAGGAAGAAGGGCATCACCAAAGGTTATGAGTGAAAACACAATCACAGTTTAACAAAAAACACATTTCCAACCTTTTAGACCGCCCACAGAAGTGAATTCTGGGAAGTGAAAATGGTCTAGTCAGTAGACAGAAAGTGAGGGGTGTTGTGGGGCGATACACCATATGTTTGCTTTCATATGTGTGTTATTGTATAGAAAGCGTGTTTAACTGTGGTGTCTGCATGTATGGACTGCTTTATATTTGGTGAGCTACGACCTCAAAAGAAGAACCAACACTTTTTTTCTATTCACTATTTCTGCTTCTAAATTGTCTTTTTTCTCAGCCGCTATTTAGCCACATCCGCATGACAAATTCAAATTAAGTCAACCACAGTTAATACACAAACCCCTTCCTCTACCCGTGTGAAAACAACACACATGTTCCCTGCCTCCCGTATGAACACAATAGCAGCAGAAGTGACACACTGGAGAGTCACAGTGGCAGGAAGTCAGTGCAGGTGATAGTCTGTTTATGAGCAAGTTACTCAGCGACTTTTTAATAGTTTATTACAGATGCACAGTGTCGTTTTAGAGACCTATATTCTGAAAGGAATGAATCTTAATTGCTTTAAGTACTTTAATACATTTACAGCCACATCATCTATCTATCTATCTATCTATCTATCTATCTATCTATCTATCTATCTATCTATCTATCTATCTATCTATCTATCTATCATCATCATCATTGTCATTATGTGAATGTGGTGTCATGCGGTTCTTCAGGTGTGACAGCTGCCGCGGGCTCAGTGGGCGGGAAGGGGCGTGTCCCATCGCACCCTCTCTGCCTCCACTTTCCCTGTGTTTAATATGAAGTGAAGATGTTCCAGTGTTTATAGCAACTGTCATTATAAACATAGCGTGACCCTCTACCAATCTAAACAGCCCACAATACGCCCCGCGGATAACTTCACATAGACTTAGAAATAAATCTGTTATTGCACAAATGCAGACATGCTGTCAGTGATAAAAGGCCCGGTTTTTATTGGTTTATACAGACTAAAACCGTCCATGTGAAGTTTGTTAAACACACTCTCAAAAGCACTTATTTTCTCAGTGAGGGAACAGTTTAAGCAAGAGTTTGACATCAGATTTATACTGTAGTATACTTAAGTGATAAAGTATAAAGTGCAAGGCCTTCAGTGCCCTTAAAAAAATAAAAAATACTGCATAACAAAGACGTTCCGTTACAGTACGATGAAGGCTACTACTACATAATAAAAACAAGAAGTTAATAAATGAAACTTCCATTTTAGATACAATATTGAGAGTTTGTCAGTTCCAAATGAAGACGAAGCGGGATAACGGGATTTCGTCATTTCTACACGAAGACGAGTCCATACTCCCCAGTAGCGCCACTGGGTTTGCTGTAGCATAGGTTGTAGAAAGGCCTGTGCGATGGCACGTGCGTCATCACTACGACACACCCCTTACGGCATTGGTCCTGGCTTTTGTCCACACAGGGCTCGTTCCGGGACTGATCCCGGCAATGTTACTAGGTCCCCATCCCGGCATCAATTCCGGGACGTGTTTGCGTTCACGCAGAAGGCACTCTAGCAATTTTACGGCAATTTCCCGGGATCAACGCGCTGTGTGAAAGGGGCTATATACTGGTGTTTTGTTCCTTAATGAATCTGGACGAATTGGTTGAGTGAATAATACAACGACTCACTTATAAAAGCAGTGCATTTGTCATCTCAGCTGTCTCATTTCAGAAAAGCAACCGTTATAAAAATGTACTATGAGGTGTTTATTACGGCAATTTCTTTCTTACTTTGGAATGCAATGATTGCTTTTCTGAAATGAGAGCCTCGATGACGTATGCGGCTGACAAATGCGACCTGCGGAGGGTAAAGAATTCGAAATGAGACAGAAAGAACAGTCGCGTGTTTCGTTCGTGAATTATTCAGTGCGTTTAAACAAACGATAGGATAGCTGCAGGTCGTAATGGGCTTGCCTAAAGGTAGGGGCGTGCTGAATGGTGCACAATGCTACAACAGAAACTAACCCTTAACCCTACCCCACA
This sequence comes from Rutilus rutilus, assembly GCF_951802725.1. Taxonomy (NCBI): domain Eukaryota; kingdom Metazoa; phylum Chordata; class Actinopteri; order Cypriniformes; family Leuciscidae; genus Rutilus; species Rutilus rutilus. The sequence goes on from NC_140212.1 coordinate 5,377,862, forward strand.
CCATAACAGACAGCTTTCGCAACCAATTTTAAAGATCTTTCGGCAAGCCTATTACTCTGACCTGCAGATACACACACTTGAACGCATCAGGTGGTGATTCAAGAACTAAAAGCATTCACTCATAAAGACACTCCTAAAGACAGCTGTCGCCACCTACTGGTAACCATTTAACCTGTAGAAAACAATGCTTTAAAAATCTGTTAAATCTTCATTTCCCATTTTGAGTCTTACATTTTTTTGAAATAAAATTATTTATCATATTAGGCAAAACAAACTTGAATAGGGCAGTATAAATGTGAAATATTGACTCTCTGCTTTTTTTTATTACACATCTTTAAATGTTTGTAATGCTTCAAGTGAATGTAATGTTGTAATACTCCATGTGTTCTTTATCCCCTACAGTTGCTGGGTAACTTCCCAGAATTCCCTTAAATTCCCAGAATACTCTGGGCCCCAAACGACCTGTCAACACATTCCTAAAGCTCCATTCACTCTCTAATTGGCTAGAATGCCATTTCATCCTGGCCCTGATTGGCTCACTTCAGAAAGGTCTGAGGCAACATAACTTTACCAGCTCTGTTTACATGGATCCCAGGTTGCCATGATGACATTGATCGTTAATGTTGCAATATAGTGGGAGTTTTGACAGTTCTGACATATTTTTTATGTAACTGCACTTGTTGATTGATTGTGACATTTCTTCACACTCTGATATTTTTATCTCTGATGCCGGGCAGAGAAATTGAGGTCAAAGGTCATGCTATACAGGCCAGAATGTCCAACAGGAAAGAAGTCTGTATTTTATAAATGCTTGAAGGGCAAATGTCAGGTCTTTACATTCTTGCCACAGGTTAGTGAGTACAGTAGCTTTCATATCACCACTTGTATCCCAAACGTAAAAACCGGTTTTAAATCCATCGTCACGTAATCCTGGCATGTCAGAGCACAGAACGGCAGAGAATTCTTGTAGTCATAAAATCTCACAATATCATCGTAATATGAATCCAGTAGAGAAAGAGAGACCTTTGTTTTTCAGCACTCCCCATACCGCAATAAAGAAGGAAAGGGCTTTTATGACAATATTTCATAACTACTCCTGCCTTTGGGGACAGCATCGTTCCAATGCCTCCTTTGTTTTGAAGGTTTTAATTGACCAGGGTTACGCCATTGAAAGTAAACAGAATTTGTTCTCAGTTCATGCCGCTGCTGGTTTAAAAATGTGAGTGGCTCATACAGTAACTTGAAAATGAATGAATGAAAGAAAGGAAACATAGAGCAAAATAGATCTGACCCAGCGGCCTGGCGATGTGACCGTTTCCTGACTTCAAAATAATACTTCATTCACAGACTAAACAAGTTTCCCACTACAAAAATGTACTGGGTCACTGCTGGTGTTTTTATTCAGTTACAGTATTTTCCCATTTTAATATGCTATATGAAGATCTCAGAAACCCTTGTTATTAACGACACATGGGTGGCCATTAAGTAAACTGCAGCCAACAACTTATTGCTGCTGATCGTGCATATATTTGTAAAAGCTCTGCTATTCACTGGCATCATGTCAACACATGAGGTAATTAAAATTACACTTTTAGGATAGTTTGATTATAAAGTAAATTTGAAATCATTTGACCATACTTTCATCATTTATTTGTCCTATTTTTCTAATTTATTTGTATATTTTATCGATAATCTAATCAAACAGATAAATAATCACAAACAATTTCAATATTTATTGCTTCAATTATTATTATTACTTTAAATTATCATTTCCTCTATACTGTACAGATTTATTTAATAAAGATTTAAAATAAAGAATACGTTAACCGTGATGGAGATCATATGACAGAATAAAATGAATATTATAAAATAAATAGTTTTAGAGAGTCACACTGTAAAAAATAATTCCGTAAAAATACGGATAATGTACTAATAAATTTATTTATGTGTGTTTTTCTCTTTTCTGTGGCGAACAAGGTGTTTTCAAACCAGCAGAGAGGGTTTGAATGTTTACAAGGACCCTCCTTCTTATCTGCGTGTGTTGTGAGACGTGGTTGCCGAGAAGAAGAAGACGGAGCAAAAAACGTTATTTTGTTTGATTGAACCCTCCTCGCCCTTTCCCATTTGCTATTGGACGTGAGAGCAGCCAATGAGTGGGTGGGGAGGTGGACTTCCTGTGGGCCAACTACACGGGCCCCACATGTAAAATATTCCTGACCTCTCCCATGGTGTTTATTTTAAAAAGAAAAAAGGAAAAACGTTCCCCATCATTAAGGAAAACACTGAGCCTGTGCATGTGGTATTTGGACGCTTGCCTGGTCTTCGTTTTACTGTGCCGTGATTGGTGGAGAGGATTCCGTTTTTTTCCCTTACAAAACAAGCTCTTCATATGTCACACATGTATGAAGCATGCATGTTTGTTCTGATGTAGATAAGACATCTGCCCGAGGTCATGTGGATGTAGTTGCAATCTCTTTCAGTCCACATGTCTCGAACAGGTCCTGTAGACAGTGATAAGGGCACGTTAGGAGAGACAAGATTAAAAAGAGCAATCATGAAACACAGGAAGTGAAGCGCAAATGTTAAATTGATTTTGAGATTTGATAGAAAGGATTGAAGGGCGTAAGAGAGATACGAAATACAATATGAGCAAGAGAGGGTGTGGATGATGATTTTTAATAATAGTTTAGTGGGTTGAGAAAAAAATCTACATGTATCATCAGTGTTTATTTGGCAGTAAAGTAGGCTACATATTAGTCTTATTTTGGTAATGTACTAATTTTAGAAGAATTTTTTTATAATGTTTTTTTTTTCTTAATTTATTATTATTTTTAAATAATAAAATATATCATGCAAAGAAAGAAAGATAGAAAAAAAGATGATTTAAATATCTAGCGCCCCCAAGTTGTGATCTACAAAAAGAACATTGAAGATTGAAAGATTTATAGTAAAATGCTGCCATCTATTGGTAGCTGCAGTGGTCAAATTCATGACTCATTAAAAGTCATTGCATTCATTTATCGTGAAAAACCTTAAGAATATTCACAGTTTCTTTAGTGCATTTCATTAAACAGTCCATAAATTATGTTAGCCATCACCACAAACATCCATGTAGAACACAGACTTTTTTATATAGTTATATTTTAATTTTATTGCATAAATCACAATATAGCTTGTGTGATATAATTGTTCTGTTTAAAGATTTTAATGCATACATTATATAAATGAATATTTATATAGCCTACTTATATTTTTGTGAATGAAATTAACTATTTGTGTGCGGAAAAAAATTGAGAATGTATTTGTTTTTGTTGAAAAAAAAAAATAAAAATAGGTTGGAGTGTTTGTCCAGATGAGATTGTGTGAAAGAATTCTAGACATCATGTGCTCGGTAGTTTTGACATTTAAATGGGTTCATTCAGCCTTCTTCCATTTGCACTAAGAACTTCTCTCACTTTGAAGGATCTTATCTCACAGATAAAACCACTGCTGGAAACCACTGATATTTCTTCTAAAGATGAGGTTTGGTCTCTTGGTTTCCTCAGCTAAAAAATAAATAAATAAAAAATGCTAGCACATTGTTAGGTAAATTAATTTATATGCAGTAGCCTATGCATATGAGTCTGAAAATGCTTTACTTTACTTCGCCACCTGTGCCAACTTGCCAACACTGCAAAGCACAGAAGCTGCACATAATGTAGGCTATAATGTCTTTATTGCCCATGTGAGACCAGCTTGTAACGAAACTTGAAAAACGAGACCTTCCCCGACTTCCTAGGTTGTCTATGAAAGCCTGTAGACTGATTTTTATGTTAAAGCAAACCAAAGATTATTTTGTACCTTAAAATAATGTTTCCAAAATCGTTTCAGTGGTTCATCAACTCGTGACAGGGTGAACAGCACTTCTGCATTCGCTTTGCGACCCTCTATCGGCTATAACCGCAGTACCGCAAGTTTGCCAGATCGGGCAGCGGATCTGTAGTTCGAATGAAACAACAAATTTGACTTGCTTTACGGCAAGCGTTAGCTACTATAGCCGATGTGGAGCCTATATTAAAAATAGCCGTTTCTGATGTCACAATACATCATACTTTCAAAAAATCATGCAACATACTCTACCTTGTCTGTGGACATCGTTATTTCCAAAGCCAGTGCTGGATAAACAAATAGCGTGCGTGTGACGGTAAATTATTTACGACAGGACAATTCCGCTTCCAACCTGTAGGGGAACCGAAGAGAAAAAGTGTTTTGGTGTTGCTTTAAGTACTCGGGACGTATTTCCCTGGAAAATCAAAAGAATGTGACATTACGCGCACTCCCGAGAGATGACACATGAACCGAATGCTTATAAATACCTACAATACAACGTCGTTCACCTAACGTCGTTCAGGATAATGCCGAAAGAGCCAGTGTGTAGCCCACTGTAAATGAATCATGTAATTGTGTCATGCAACGAAAAAGGATTAATTCAAACTACAGTCTCACATAGCTATCTACAGTCTTAAATATATTCTACTTCATAATCAAACTATCATAACAGTGTCATTTTAATGACCTAATCTGTCGACATGATGCCAGTGAATTGCAGTGAATTTTTCAATTGGCCCAAGTGAAATTCTGTAAATTCTAAAATTAAATGTACAGATTTTCACTTGGGCCAATTGAAAAATTTAGATGTTATCGGTCAATTGAAATTTTTGATTTGGGAGTGTTACAAATTTTTTACAGTGTACTTCTAAACAAAAAACTAAATATCTTCTCCATGATTATAGCCTATCAGGTCATTGAATCACGTCCTTGGCCCTGTCCCAAATGGCACCTTAAGCACTCGTGGTCTTCCTACGAGTCCGCACTTTCGTGATGTAACGCCGCTTTGACTGTCGGGAAGAAGTCTGCATCAGTGCGGGCTCGGAAAAAGGGTGCATCGAGGGCACATATCGACCGCAAAGGGGGCGCTCGCGAGCACCCGTCTAAAGGCCTAAAATGACAAATGGGACACCCTATGGTCTCACGGACTTACTGGACACGCGCACGCGGCATCCATTGTAAGTCCACAAGACCGAAAGTGCATATGAAGTGTGCCATTTGGGACAGGGCCCTTGTACGTCAGGCCTGGTTGCTGGCTGCAGTTCACTTAACGGCCACCGGTGTTAAGTGGTGCTAATAACACCAGTTTCTGAATCATACATAGCCCATTTTAATTGAATTCAATATTTATTTGAATGTAATATTTTAAGTTGAATTGATTTCTCTCTGTCAGCCCGCAGAACCTCTCAACTTGAACCACTATGCCACTAAGAAGAGTATAGCAGAGAGCATGCTGGATGTGGCGCTGCTGATGGCAAACGCCTCTCAGCTGAAAGCCGTCCTGGAGCAGGGCCCTGAGTTCAAGTACTTCCTCACTGTCATCATCCTCATCGCTGCGTCACTCTTCTTCCAAGTGCTCGCAGGAGCTCTCTTCGTCAACATGGGTGAGCGTCAAATACATCATGCATCATGCACAAGATCTGTCAGGGATTTTAAAGGGTTAATCAAAATGGATTTAGTAATACAATCTTTCTTTTTCAGCACGCAAAAACCTCAATGATGTGGCCAATCAGAGGAAGCTGGACATAATGAATAATGTGGCCACAGGGCTGGTGTTTCTCACCGTCATCATCAACATCTTCATCACCGCTTTTGGGGTGCAGAAGACAGGTCTCTATCCTAAACAGTAAACTGTCTGTAAGATCCTATAGGGGATTCTGTCTTGACATGTGAAAAAAATATATCAAAGTTGAATATGCGTGCTACACTATAAGCAAAGTGAGTTTTAATCAAGCTTGTGACTGTTTCTTTCATGTTTTTAATGGTTATGATGTCACATCAATTCATGAAAGACTTCCTCCTGGCTTTGATGTTTGATATAAGACACGATTATTTAAAAGTCTTTTTTAATTTATTTCTTGAGAGGGCATTATATTAAACAGTCTATAAACATTCATTTATCCTAGACTGTCCGGTGATTTTATATTACCTAGAAGCAAAACTTGTATAACATGAATATATCATCTAATAAGTGTTCTATTCATCCTGTCAATTGTAAAACTAATAAATGTTTATCATGAGTTACTCAACTGTATGCCATCCAATTTACTGTATTTATATAGATAGATAGATAGATAGATAGATAGATAGATAGAGGACAGATAGATTCAGAAATCATTCTATGCTGATTTGCTTTTCACAATACATTTATCATCATCATCATCATCAATGCTGCTTAGTATTTTTGTGTAATTTTTTTTGTGTGTATTTAAAAAAAAAATGAATTTTGCATTTCTTTGAAACTGAAATGTTTTGTAACATTATAAATGTCCTTATTTTCACTTTGATCAATGTAATGCTTCTTTCATCTTCTACAGGAAAAGCTATACTGACCTCTAGTGGAATACGTATTTATATTACACTAACAGGCAATTGGAAACAAGTAATAAAAACGAATAAATCCCTTTCAGGCTTTAAATGTTAATAAAATTTGTCTTTTGAATTTATGTACAGTAACTAAATCAATATAAATAATAATATTAATAATAGGTCAACATCAGACTGTCCAGTTCAAATAATGATGGGTTGTAAATAGAATTGGTTCAGTTGCTTTATTACATTGCAGTTTGAAACTGTTTTCAGTAAGAATGATGGTGTAATTTACTGACAATGATAATCTGATAACTCATCGTTAAAGGAAAGAGACTATAGGCTAATTTATAAACTGTTCTCGGTTAAAGGGATAGTTCACCCAAAATGTTTAATTCTTTGATCATTTACTCAAGTTGATCCAAACCTGTATGGATTTCTTTCTTCTGAACACAAAATAAGATATTTTGAAGAATGTTGGTAACCCGACAGTTGAGGTGACCCATTAACTTACATAGTATTTTTTTTGTTTTCATACTATGGAAGTCAATGGCTACCGTCAACTGTCTGGTTACAAACATTCTTCAAAATATCTTCTTTTGTGTTCAACAGAAGAAAGAAATCCATACAGGTTTGGATCAACTTGAGGGGGAGTAAATGATGACAGAATTTTTATTTTTGGGTGAACTATCCCTTAAAGGGAACTGAACAAGAGAGAACATCCTGAACCTGTTCATGGTCTATGAAACATTTTCCTGCAGTCATGCTTCAGTTTCACAAGCAGAAATATCAGTCAAACCCCAAATTACACACAGAAGACTTCATCGTGTGGGTATACACTAGGGGTGTAACGATTGCCTCATGTCACGATTCGATACATATCACGATACTGAACTCACGATACAATATTATTGCGATACTCCCAGACATATGATAAAAGGTTAACGAAAAATGCACTGTTGATTAAAATGCTAAATTTGGTGTTACACTGTGTGTGTAAATGAATAGGCTTGGACTTGGTGCTGGACAATAGAGACACCAGAATAACAATATTCATGATTCTGAAGCTGAAAATACAGAATTTTAGACGAATATGCTTTGACTCTTTCACTGACTAGATATATTTAAAATAATGTAGACATCTGGCATTATCAGGACCCACAAAGATTCCCCCATTGCATTATTATACATTATATTCAACATTGTATATAGTAGTTTAATGTAGTACTGGCACTAAAACAATGAAAACTAGAATTTTTTCTCACACAGTAATTTTTATTTTGTATTTCACAATTTGTATTGTGATATATTGTGACACGCTATATTGTTACACCCCTAGTATACACCTATGTGATTTATAATGAATAATAAATATTTTTGTGTCTGCACTATATGTCACTAATCAAATAAACAAAACTTGTGACACTGACCATGTGAATTCACTTGTTGCTGCTACATTCGAAGCCCACTGATTGAATACAACCAGCACATCATCCTCTATGTGGAAGCGCTCGTGCACGGTCATGGAGGCCAGTGTCGGGAGCGCGCATCCCGGTTCGTTACGTCACTTCAAGCGCCCTGGCTAGTAGATCTGGCAAAGAGAGGAAGAAAACGACAGAAGTACTCTAAAACAGGGCTTTCCCCGCGGTTATCAGCTCTCAAAGTGATAACGGTCCGTCTACAACACTACATACAGGCACAGCCATCTCACCAAACCGGACTAACCTCTTGTGAAATAAGGTAAGGAGCTTTTCAAAGTGAATTTCCTCAGCTGAAGAGTCTGAACTGCTCGGACACAGCCCATTGATAGTGTGGGATTACGTGGAGATATATCGGTATATTGCACACTGACGGTCTATATACGTTCGTATGTGCCCAGACAAACTATAGGGAAGGTAAATAAACCTGATATTTCTCAATATGCGCTCGAGGGACTGATAAAATAAAACGCTGTTGCGCCAGCAAGCAATGGAGGAAGAACAGGGGGAGGGAAAAGAAGAAAAAAATACACATATATTCCATGTAGGAGAAGGAGCACAGGAGTCTCTTTCCATTCTCTGGTTTATGAATCGACATAAACAGACAATCTGGACACTGTTGTGTGGTAAAAACCGCTGAGAATCCGTCCAAAGCTTCAGCCTCGGCGGTGTGAAGCTTCTTCAAGAAGAAGCCCATGTGCATTTCACACTTTAATTTCTGATTTATTTGCTTTTTTCCCCCTGAAGAACAAATTTAAAGCGTTCGCGAGGCGGTTAAAATATTCGTAATAAGTCTCCTCACTCTGTGTGACGTCAGCGGGAAAATATGTATCGGTTACAAAATACCTCAGACGAGAGATTGGAATAGTCACAAAGTATCTCCTCACTGGGGAACATATTTACCAAAACTCCAAACGGAGCAGTTGTGTTTATTATTGAGCAAAACAAACCCTCAAACACAACAGTTTTGTTTAAAAACAGATGATGTTGTTATGTAGGACCCTGCAGGTAGTTGAATGAATCGAGTGTCATTTCTTACTGATTCTCGTTAATGTGATTGGCTCCTCTGTCTCTCTGTGTCTGTGTATATATAATGTTTAATAAAATTACATAAAAAAAAATATATATAATGAAAGAATTCTTATTCCTCCATAATATTCAGAATTCATATGAATAAATTCAGTTTTTATTACTTCATGTTAATTGAGAGGATAATATTTGTACATGTTTGTACTTCATTTTTGTATTCATTCTTTACATTTTTAATATAATTAAATTAAATGTATATAATTGTCAAACCACATGACTATGTAAGTGAACTATTAAAAAATGGTGATTAAACTTTTTAAAACTTTATTTTATTTTATTACTTGGACCCTTTTTTGACTAAATCTGTACAAAACCTGAGATTTGTTTTTGTTATTATTTGGATTTTAGTGTCATTAAAGTATTATAAATCAGTCAGATATAGTGATTCAACAGGTGTTTTTCAGATCAGTGTTTTGAGTCCTTTCGTAGTTGATTCAATGGAAGCCTGTGTCTGTCTAAATGTTCCCTAATAATCACATGACATATCACACACATTCTGCTGTGAAAATTGTCAGTAGATAGACCAACAGTGATTTGATAAGCACACTGAGCAAGTGCTTGCTTGCTTTCTCTGTTGTGTGTATCTCAGCAGTTTGTTCCCCAGTTGCAACATTAGGCCCATATGTTCAATTTACCGGATCAATCCTGTGTATCTGTGTTTGTCAGGGTTTGAATGGGCAGCTTGTGGCAGGAAATAGAAATCAAGGTCTTAAGGCCCTTGTATACTTCATTTTCCATGTTCTGGCTCGTGCACAGTTGTGTCCACATAGCTTTCAAAATGTACTCAATTTCAGATGAGCGCAGATGGATGTGCAGTACAATTGCTTTTTTCTACTCTACCAGACGTCAGAGAGCAGCACTGAGTCGTGTGTCGTGTCAATTACAGGACGTTTGCTCGGAAGGATAGAAGAATAAGTTTAGAACAAGAAACAAAACAAAAACAGAACAACTGTGTGTATTGCCATGTCTGTCTATCTGTCTGTCTGTCTGTGTATATGTCAGTCTGTCTGTGTCTGTCCATCCATCCATCCATCCATCCATCCATCCATCCATCCATCCATCCATCCATCCATCCATCCATCCATCCATCCATCCATCCATCCATCCATCCATCCATCCATCCATCCATCCATCCATCCATCCATCCATCCATCCATCCATCCATCCATCCATCCATCCATCCATCCATCCATCCATCCATCCATCCATCCATCCATCCATCCATCCATAGCTAATCTCAAAATGGCCAAAAATCAGATCAATATATATTGTATCGGTGTATCACCGATTAATGCAGGAAGAGGTGTGTGTCTTTATCATGCAGTGAAAGTACTTCTGGTCTACAGGGTTTGAACTGTAACTCCTCAGACCTGGAACTATCCCAGAAACTGTGATGGACACCTGGTTTGGATCATATCTGCTGTCTGTTCAGTGATTAATATATACTGAGAAGATCTAAGCACGGTCTAAAACCATCTTTAGTAGAGAAAACTGATAGGTGCCAAAAGCAAAGATGTTTGTTTTAATAAATTGAGACATAATTATCAAGATGAACTGCTGAGATTAGGGTGTATATGATTGCCCTGTCTCTCCTTCTGTAAGAACTAACCTGGTCCTTATTTTGATTTGATCTGTGGAGGGTGTAACACATGAGAAATACAGGGAGGGCGACTGCTTCTTGGATAGGCTACTGAGACATGCAGGGAAGTTTGTCTTGTGTCAGCGTGTACCAGCATGATTTCGCTTCTCAAGGGGAAGGTGTTGTTCTACTAGTGATTTGAGACTGATGAAAAATGTATTTTTACTAGGGGTGTAACAATATATCGTGGCACAATATATCGCAATACAAAAATGCAACAATATGTATCGTGGATAGTTCACCCAAAATAAAAATTACCCTGTGAGAATTTTTTTTAGTTTTAGTTATAAGAGTCAGTACTACATTAAACTACAATATATTATTTTGAATATAATGTATAATAATGGGGGAATATTAGTGGATCCTGAATCTGATAATGCTTATGTTATAAGTCTTATGTTACCAGTAAAAAGTGGCCTACATTATTTTAAATATATCTAGCCAGTGACAGAGTGCAAGCATATTCGTCTAAAATAATTCTGTATTTTCAGGTTCAGAATCATGAATATATACACCCACAATGTTATATCAAATTTAGCATTTAATCAACAGTACTTTTTTTTTTTTTTTTTACCTTTTATTATATGTCTTGGAGTATCGCAATAATATCGTATCGTGAGTTCAGTATCGTGATATGTATCGAATCGTGAAATTAGGGTATCGTTACACCCCTAATTTTTACTTTTGGATGTGGACGTGTTATGCAATCTGGTGTGCTAAAGGGGTCATATGATACTTTTTATTGGTTTCCTTTTACTTTGTGTTATGTATCTGTTTGTGCATATATACGATCTGCAAAATTTTAGATGCTAATTTAATTAATTTGACGCTTTTTTTAATGTATCAGTCGATATTATATATTTACTTGTGAAATCTCATTTCCTTTTTATATTTAGAAGGTTTTTGCCATTTTCTAACACTCACTTATAGTTAATATTTTAAAACACTAATAATTCAATAAGGCTTTGAAATGTAATCAAATCTCAAAATGAATATCCATTTTTCATGTATACCATTTAAAGTGATTGATTTGAGTTTTGTATTTTATTTCGAATTTATTTAGTCAAAATACCATAGAATATTAATATATGTCATTTATCAATTATTGGCCATAACAAAATCATTATTGACTTATAGGGATGGGCAGACATTAAAATTCTGGCTGATATAAATGTCAATGTGAATTCTTATATTAGCACAGCATGCTAATTAAAGCAGCGGCACCATTTTCATGAGTGACATCAGCTCAGTTGTGTGTCCTCTGCTGACCCTATAGTCGTACATGACGTCTTTCACAATTGCACTTACCTGCAAATGCAATAGCAACTCAGTGACTGTGCTGAGCAGGCCAGACTGGATCTGTCCAGATAGAGAGAGCCCCTCGTGTGGTTTAGCATGTCTAGAGCGGGAAGCCCATCTTTAACCTAATTAACTCATGCAAACAGATGGACAGACCGTGGACCTGTCAGGCCAGAAGAAAAGACACATTCAACACCGGCTCTCTCGTTTCATGCTAGCAGGTCAGAACTGGAGATGAGAATTGATTCGTTGATCCCAGAGGAAGATACAGCCAGTTAAAGCTGTGTTTGCTGAAGAGTTTGGAACAACATCTTTGGCTTACAGCTCTAAAGCTGCAGGCATGTGCAACGCTAATGTTTAGGCTAATACCGCAAGCTTTTTAGTGGTTCTAGCTAAGACATGCAATTCAATTATTGCTCTGTTAAAGTGCGCTTTTATGCTATTTTAAAGATTCATAATTTTGTTTCAGAGGTCTACCACAATAGGTTTACATGCATCCAAGGTAAATCTGATCATTTCTGATAATGTCCATTGCAGCATCACCTCTTTTCTCACAGTGTCTGAAACTGTTCGAAAAAAGGATTCAGTCTCTAAACTCCTACTTTCCGAGAGCCTGCTCTGCTCTGATTGGTCAGATGGCTCTGTCTGTTGTGATTGGTCGACCGCTTACAGCACGTGTCGGAAATGAAATGCCCATTACCAAATCTGAATTTCAGCTCCGGAGTTTCCTCAGCACTTTCGTATAGAGTGATATGAGCAGTAATGATAGTGTTTGTTTTACTGTATCAATTTCAGCGCGAGTCCTCATTATTTGAAAAAACGCACACACACACACACACGCACGCACGCGCACACACACACACACACACACACACACACACACACACACACACACACACACACACACACACACACACACAAAACCAGCGTCTTCTTGACATGTTGGCGACAGGAAACAAACTCTTCCAGGCCTCAGTTATAACTACAGCGTTTGAGGGCGGGTCTAAGTAGATGTTGTTCGCCATCAGCCAATGAAGACCACAGGCTGGCATTATGCAAATTTGTTACAAACCTATGTAGATTCATGCAGGAAGTAAAACATGGAATTACTGATGACTCGTTTCAGGCAGTTCAGAATTGGCTCTTTCTTTTCGGGAAACAATTACTGTGTGAATCTTTGCAGACCTTTTAATCTTTACTTTGCAGACCTTTTACATTCATAAACGGCTATATTACACACCACATGAAAGATAATAACCTAAAAAGCATAATAGGGGCACATTAAAAAGGGGTAGACTTAAAAAAAAAACGACAAGTTTTGCAGTTGTATTCACATTGACACAAACAAAGCATGATTCTGAGCCAAATAATCCAACGTGAAAGAGGCAAGGCAGGTGGAGGAAGGTGGAATCAGTGTGAAAACAGCCCACAGCTCTTTTGGCCTTGCAGAGATTCTGTTCAGATCCAGTTTCTGAGGAGGTTGGTGCACCTTCTACCCTTGGTGATTCTCCAAAGAAAGGTTTAAAATCCTTTTTTGGCTGATTTACAGAAGATACAGAACAGATAATAAACAATTTTAAATAAAGCAGCCAATTGGTTCCCAATACAATTAGTAAATGTGAGAACATTGATGTCTGGAAAATAATCGGAGCCAAATTTGGCTTTCTTATTTGCATTTGCTTTTATTGTATGTTTTACAAGAAAATACTATTTTTAAATAAATTTTTTTTATTTAAAATGATTTATTTTATAATTTAAATAATATTTTTAAATACAGTTTTTCTACTTCAAAATGTCACATTTAATTAAATGTTACTTGCAGTTTCTTTGTAATTGTTTGTGGAATTTACAAGCAATTTCTGAGTGAAAATTGTTTCTACATAGGGCTGGGCGATATATCGCATGACATTGTTATGCACATCTCGTCAGTAAAGCCGGTTCCTTGATTAGTATCGCCTGCGATAATTAATGCGATATGGCTCAGCTTGTCAGTGAACTACGGCTCTGTGTAGTAAATGCCGCTCCATCTGAAAGCAGGTGATGGCGATTTACTACTAATCAAGGAACCGGCTTTACTGACGAGATGCGCATAACAGTATCATGCGATATATATCGCCCAGCCCTATTTCTACACCAAATTTCTTTTTTAGTGTGTATTTGAATTATATTGACAGTCAACCACCATTGGGTCTCTAGATATCAGCATCGGAGTTGACATTCAGAGACGTTGAAAAGGATAACCAAGTTTTAGAGAGATGAAACATGTTTTTCTGTGGCTTCTTATTGAGTTATCTGTCACCTGTCTCATCCTTTTCCACATTAGAATGAGATTTATATCCTCAGGTTGGATATCTGACAGATATCTGATTCATTGCAGTGTCCCCACAGTTGCCTGAATTTTATGGCAGAAGAGCAGTTTATGTGCATATAGAGATAGATGTGGATTGAATGAAATGCGTTCTGGTTGGTTGTTTGAATGCTGATGAATCCGCGCTGCCTGTCTAGATGTTCAGTGATGTGAAGTGACAGGCCGTCAGGCGTCAGGCAGAGCTTTTTAAGCGAGCTCAAAGCTGACCTCTGTTCCTTCCTATAAATATAGAGGCAGAGGCAGGCACACACTGTCTCATTGATGCCGTAACTGAGCCAAAAGGCAGGCAGAACGAGAAGGAGATCTTGGACAAAAAAATAAATGAACACTGTAAACCAAGTGGCTAGTTTAAATTGATACCGTATTGATTATTGTAGTCAGCTTTGCAGTTTGAAAAGTCAGTCACTGACAGCATTTTAGGGTGTGGGTTTTGAAGGTTTGGTCATGTATTCTGACTCAGCACTCAAACCATTACTTTAAAAGATTGGACTCAGTTTAGCTTTGTCATCAGCAAAATAAAACATTCCTTTTGTGTGACGTTTATCCTCTGTATGGAAGCAAGGTCATGTGAGGAAGCGAGGCTGGGTCATGCATTGAATATTCACTATAAATCTGTTATGATTTTGTAGACAATATAAAATGAATGAACATGAATCACAATTACTGTTTAATGTGCATTTTAACTGGTTATTATTAATTTAGTTTAAAGAGACATTTTGTGATAAATGATCTGGTTTATTATCCTTTATAAATATATACAGGTGCATTTTAATGAAAATTTGTTACATATAAATCTTCTGTGTTAAGTTTTAGTGAAAATAGTTTTAATAGTTTTTTACTGCATTTACTACTTGCATTCATTTTGAGTTTGTTTGGCAACAATGTTTAATCTGATAGCAGAAATCACACTTTTAAGCCATTTCAGCTTAAATTTGAGCTTATTTATGAATAAGAATACCGTAATGGCATTTTTAAGTCAGTTTTTCTGTTGTTTTTACTGTCCTCCGTTCACCTCAGGTTTCTCTCTCTTTTCCCTCTCACTTGACTGTACTGTATGTGGCTTTAACATTCATTTTTAGCATTTGGAGAATGGTTTTATTTACTTTTTGCTTGTAAGTGCCACTCGACCTCTTCTAGAGATATTATTAAAAATAAGTTGAAGAGTTCTATGTTTTCCAGTTCTGAGAGCGATTACGTTGTAATCCTTAGTTTTGGCCTATTCTTTTTTTTTGTTTGTGAGGATTTAGGTCAAATGTAATGGAAACGTACTCTTCCATGAGGCAGCGTTACATCCCTGTTGAAGAACAGAGCAGATTGCTGTAATGGAAGGAGATATGGCTGGAAGGAAGGATTGGGAGATAAAGAAGTGGAGGGAGGGTACGTTTTCGTATTGTGTCCTGTCCACTGTCCAGGTGTAATCCACCTGCCCGGGGCGAGCCAGATGGCAGCTGCTTCAGTGGCAAGGACTGTTGTAGTTCTTAAAGGAACAGTTCACCCCATAATAAACTTAAGCCCTATTCGGACGGGACTAGTTTAACATGGAGAGGTGGGGTAAAGTAATAATTACCAGAGATTTTAGTCATTACGGATAATGTCAGTAAAGATTATGGCGACTTTTACCTTCAGTAAAAAGGTCTGGAAAAATTACCTCAGGTAATACTAATCCCGTGCGAATAGACCCGCTGTAAATATGTACGTGAATATTTAGTCATTTCCTGTTTAAAAGTATTTTTACGCGTTTTTTCCAAGTATGGGGACGCTTGAAAAAGCATTCAGTTGCGTTCTAGACGCTGGGACGAGTCTGTGGCGAAACTCAAGTGTTTTCCACACACCATTCAGATCAGAAAGAAGATCGAATGCACTTGTTAGAGGCACGAAACATCTTTTAGCGTTAGGTAAGTGCCTATTAACAACACAATCTGAAGTTAATTAATACATTGTTCGACCGGACATAACTGTTTTATATATATAAATATAGGTTATATGTGTTTGCGCACCGCACGTGATATCAGGAAGCGTCGTAATACGCACATGACAACAGGAGGGTGACGGCGATGCGCAAATCGAGTTACCCCTCACACTTCTGCTAGTTTTACTGAGATATCTTATCCCGGGCAAATTGGCCATTAATATTACTGACGTCCTGTGGTAAAATTACATTACTCCATCTACCCTTGTAAAGTTAATCCCGTCCGAATAGGGCTTTAGTCATTTTACATTTTTTACTTTTGCAGTAATGAGTATTTTTCTACTCATTTGAAGTTTACTTTGCAATGCTCTGTTTCAGGTACAATTTACTCAAACAATAAAATACTGAATTAAACCACACTTTTCAAGTGTATGCTTTACTTAGAACAACTAAGTAAATAAATAATGCAATAGATATTGTGTAGACAACATATCTACATAATAGAAGTAATGTACCACCCGAACACAGAGATCTATATACTTGGTACACAATAACGATAACATTTGTTGGATCATTTTTGAGTATGAATGTGTCATTTTGAGTAGAAAATGAACTCCAGATGTCACAAAAAAGCAAGTTACTAAACCTAACAACAAAAGCAATGCTAAATACAGCTGGAAAACTGTGAATAAAAAAAAACCCTTATAAATTATTCATGCCCTAGTGCATGATGGGAACACCAGAATCATCAGAAAGTTGAGTAGGTTTTACTTAGTTAATTTTATATTATTGCTTTAATTTTTACAAGCTTAAATTGAGAACTAATATAGAATTTGCTTCGCACACATTTGGTAATGTGTTGGTCCCTAAGTGACTGCCAACTCCAGTCTCAACTCTGCCCCGCCTCTAACACATGCGATACATTCCTATTATTTCTGAATGGCTCTCTCTAGAGTCGAGTTGTCCTGATCTCCTTGGAGGTGATCATGTTTAGCAGAAGCGCTGTGCCCTGTTCTGTCTCCTTGCAGTGAATATTTTTCCCTTGCCATGCTTTGCTCTGCTGATTTGAGCTGTAAATAAGGTAGATAACATTGCAAATCTGCAGTTATTGATTGTTTTTGTGTGTAGAAGCTTGTTGTTGTCTTTGTGCTTGATCAGAGGTTTTGATTTTTGTGTCTGTATTGTCATTGCACAATTTGAGCCTTATAAAATGCCCTGTCTATTGGCACTTTAACAAATACTGTACAGCCGTGTCTGTAAGAAGTTGCTGGGGAAAAAAATCTGTGTATGTATGTGAATAAATGTGTGAGATTAAACTTTTCTTTAATATAATATCATTAGAAATGAATAAATATACACTCTGGGGGTTGAAATGTTTTTGAAAAAAGTCTCACCAAGCTGTGCTCACCATGCTGCATTTATTTAATAAAAAAATACAATAAAAGCAGTAATATTGTGGAATATTATAGTTAAAAATAACTGCTTTCTGAGGCTAATTAAATGCTAAGATGAATGTACACTATTGTTCAAAAGTTTTTTTTGCGTGAAAGAAATTGATACTTTTATTTAGCAAGGATGCATTAAATTGATCAAAAGTGACAGTAAAGTCATTTATGTCACAAAAGATTTCTGTCCAATAAATGCTGTTCTTTTGAACTTTGTATTCATCTTTCAATCCTGAAAGAAATGATCACAGTTTCCACAAAATATTAAGCATTACAGTTGTTTTCAAACTTTGGAAACGGTAGTGTATGTGTTAGCGACTAGTCAACTAACTAATTAGTGAGGTCGACTACGTGTATTTGTAGATTGCTTTCTACTAGTTATATATCTTTTAGTTTGGCATGCTAACAGACAACAGTGTGTGTTATGTTTTACCTGTTGACTTTAAAATAATCCCCTTAAACACATAATCATACAGATATAATGTAATTATTTGTTTGACTTCTTTGAGAATTAGTCAACTAGTGACTAGCTATTAACTAGTTTTCACACTACATATTACCCTAATTTAAGAAATGCACCTAAACAGCTCCAAAAAAAGAGAAACACTGAAGCTTTCATGAGAATTTTTTTTTTTTTTAAATGAAATGATCTATCAAGCTGGCATACAGTTAGAGAAAGTGAAGAAAATAAGTGATTTTTGATTGTGTAACCAGAAAAAAAAGACAGCTTGCAGATGTCTGACTCATGAGGTTTCACAGAGACCGTGGCACCTCATTACGGGACACATTTCTTCAGTATAACACCTAGCTATACAGTATGTGTAACACCTGTGGTTGAAGTTGAACCATGTGATTCATTATAAAAGGAAAAAAAAATATGCCTCCACTACGGCTGTATTAACAGTAGGGTAGGCAGTGTTTTTCATAAACACTTTTTGTTATACTGTTTGAAACTCTTTTCACATCCTGATAGCAATCAATAATAGAAGTGGTCTAAATAAAAAAAAAAATGACATATATCTTCTGTGTAAGTCTCAGGACTAAAAAATGTTTTGTCCAATCATTGCATTCATCACGAATGCAATAATATGATGCTCCACCCGCCTGTCAACGTATGTATTTCCATGTCATCAGCGTGTTCTGTACGGCTGTACAGAGTTGTAGACAGATGTCAGTCAAACAAACAGCAGGAGGGTGGGATCTTATGTTTTCAAAGCTAGCTTGCTATTGCTAGCCTATCCGAAATTACCTACCTTACCTTTAATCAATACAAAGCCATTGACGGGGTTTTGAAACCAAATCTCTTATCGCACATGTACACAGCTTTGTAAATGCTCAGAGAGAAGGGACTGTTTACTTGAGTCCAGCCACAAGCGGCAGCTGCCTTTTGTCTTGTGTGTTTATCCCTGATGAAATACTTCATTGTCTCTTATAAAACACATCTTTGTTTTGTAGCAATACTGGGTCACATGACACACGAGTGGCCCTTCTAAACACGTGATCTCTTCTATAAATGCTATTTTATCACAAAATGTACACATTTAACTCATTCTAAAGCAAAGGGAAGTGCTACAGACTGTTCAATTCATCTGGTTTTTAAGTTCGAAATCATAAACCCTTGATATTTGCCACAAATGCAGTGTAATTTATTGAGAGGATGCTGGCAGTGGACATTGGTGCCATGTTTTGGTCTATCCCAAAGGCCAGGAAAATGCTCAATTGGGTTGTGATCATGCGCAAGCCAGCATAGCCGCACTCTCTCAGTTGGAAAGAATCTAAAGTTGGAGCCACAATGCGTTTCAATGGAGTAAATCTACATGAAAATAAACCGAACGTGAAGTATGTCGACCACAGACTCTCTTCAGACTGAAACTTGTCAAACACATACACAAACACGATATGCAGAACATGATACGAAGGCTAGGAACAAAACAAAGAATCAAAACAGTTCAGTCTCGTGGAGGAACAGTTTGTGGAGGCTGTGATAGTCTCGTAGATAAGATGCACAGGGGGCAGCGAGACCACAGAGCTCCTTCCTCTGCCGCTGTCGAACGGAAGCCAAATCATTAAAGCACTGAGCATGCCTAACCCTGTCACATTCCCTGAAGCTCAGACAACATGTTTTAAATGCCTGCACTTATGTAACAGCCTGAAATGCATTAATCCTCCTAGTCTAAAATATATTTTCATATCATAAAATGAGCTTACATGATATAAGTAGCTCAACTAAAATGCATGAAACCTGTCAGATATTAAAGCAAGATGATGAAAAAGGCACAGGAAAGAACTGTGGTGAGAAGATGTAGAGAGATGTAGAATGAGAGACAGAGGTAGGGCTGAGATTGCAGAATAGGTATTGGACTGAAGCCACAGAGCTAAAGTAAATACAGTGTGGCATGCGGATGACCTACATAGAGCCCAGTGAAGGAGGTTAAAGCGTACATTGTGCCAGACCTGTTCATTAGCCTTTTATTTCCTCTCTGAGAAGAGTGCAAGGAAGCAGGCGCCAGGGAAAACTCTCCATCAGTGCTGCCATCTCAATGAAAATGTGTGATTTGTTTTAACTCTTCGTCTCTCTCTGTTGCAGGAATATAACATGACCAGATTAAATGGATAAAACCAGACACCCTTCAACACCCAGGATCATATGGTGAAAATGAATCGTCTGTTGTACAGTTAAAATAACCCAAAATATAGATCATTGACTCTTCAAGATTAACAAAGATCAACTTCTCAGTCCACATCGGCCCTCTTTTCTCGTCACGCTTGCCCTTCTCTGGTCAGAGCCACCATGTACGGTAGTGCCCGATCCGTGGGTAAAGTGGAGGGCAACCACAGTGGCGGGAGCAATCAGAGTCCCGGTCGTTCGCCCCGTCTCCCGCGCTCGCCCCGTCTGGGCCACAGCCGCACCAACAGCACAGGGGGCAGCGGAGCCGGTATAGGAGGTCCAGGGGGTAAAACCCTTTCCATGGAGAACATCCAGTCCCTCAACGCTGCCTACGCCACATCTGGCCCCATGTACATGAGCGACAATGAAGTGGTGGCATCCGGCCCGGACCTGCCGAAGAGCACCATGACGCTGGGCCGCTCAGGGGGCCGGGTGCCTTACTCCATCCGCACGACTATCATGGGATCCAGCCCGAATATCGCCACCGGTTCGCCCGGCTCTGCGTCCACCGATGCCATTGCTTTCGGAGACCACCATATGCCTTCCAACCTGGCGTCCACTGTGCCTCATTCTCTACGCCAGGCGCGGGACAATACCATCATGGACCTGCAGTCCCAGCTGAAGGAGGTGCTCAGGGAGAACGAGCTCCTGCGGAAGGAGGTGGATGTGAAGGAGAGCAAACTCAGCTCCTCCATGAACTCTATTAAGACCTTCTGGAGCCCCGAGCTGAAAAAGGAGCGCGCACTGCGCAAGGACGAGGCCTCGAAGATCGGCGTGTGGAAAGAGCAGTACAGAGTCGTCCAGGATGAGAACCAGGTGAGAGAGATGAGCTGTTGTGTACTTTCTCCAGGATTACGTGGAGAACTCAATTTAAGACAACATATTCACAATGCATTTAACTACTGTAATATGACATTTCAGAGTAAATCAGGGTATCTGGCTGGAAATCATGTAGCTTCAGTTTTGATGTCTTTTATGCTCAACCCTTATTTCAAAAACAATATTGATAGGGATGGATTAATATAAGAATTCTGGATGACAAGTCATAATTATTTTCATGTTTTGGCCAGTAAATACTTTACAAATAAAACACTACAATTTAAATTTATATAAAGATTAAATTAATCAAACCTTTAAATGAATTAATTGAACTTAGATGATGACAAACGTAATATAAATGTAAAAATAGGTGGAAATGAGCATGAACAAATTAAATTGATCACATCTGTCGACATGTTTATGCACAGAGATGCACCGATATGAAAATGTATGTTAGAAATGCAGAATCTCTAGATGTTGGTCAGTTATGTGTCTGAATATGGTCTCTTTTCTCTTCTGTAAGCTGGAATATGCAGGTCTTTTTAGAGCAGTTTGCAGTAGCCAAAGGGCTTCATCTGATGAAACACTGATACAAAACAGTGCAACTGGCACTGAGAAAAAACCCTATTACTTGCAGATTGGATCTGATTACTGAAGAACATTGTACAAGGCATGTCTTTAGAAATAGCTCTATTTGTCTTTTAGTGTTTTTCTTATAAAAGGCTTGGTGAGAGCCTCTGAGCATCTCAGATGAAGCTGATAATCAGAGCAGTTTGTTTAGTTCACGCTGGAAGGTGTTACGATACAAAAAAAAAAAAACACACTAGATAAGTGGATCTTTTGTGTTTTTACATTAAAATGAACAACAGTCTGATACATCTCTTTCCCTTGCAAAGCTCATTTCTCTTCTGTAGACTGCAGTTTAACACATGCCCATCCTGACATTTCCCGTTTTATTCTCCTTCCTCCATGCTGGATTTTAGCTCTGGTGTAAGCTGTAATTTAGCTATTTCCCATGTATTTTTAGGGCCTGCAGTCTACAGCATGTAGCAGACTTCAGCTTGCATGTGGCATATATATTAACTGTTATCATTATACCACCACCTCTTTTCAACAGAAGATGTTTTATGTATAGTCCACAGTATGTGAGTCTTCACCATCGAGAACTGGAACCTTAAAGGGATAGTTCACCCAAAAATGAAACTTCTATCAGTAATTACTCACCCTCATGTTGTTCCAACCCCGTAAGACTTTCGTTCATCTTAGGAACACAAATTTAGATATTTTTGATGAAATCTAAAGCTGGCTCACTCCTTCATAGGCTTCTATGTAATCGATATTTACACTGTTACACTACGTGAACTCACTCAGAGGCCCACACAGAAGAAAATGAATAGTTGAATAAAGTCATTTTTTTAGTTTTTTTTTGCACACAAAAAGTATTCTCGTTGCTTGATAAACTTGAGGTTGAGCCACTGTAGTCACTTGGACTATTTTAACGATGTCTTTACTAACTTTTCTGGGATGGCAGATATCGATATCGACATCGAAGCCTATGAAGGAGTGAGCCAGCTTTCAGATTTCATCAAAAATATCTTAATTTGTGTTTCTAAGATGAACAAAAGTCTTACGGGGTTGGGACACCATGCGAGTGAGTAATTACTGACAGAATTTTCATTTTTCGGTGAACTATCCCTTTAAGGAAAGACCGTCTGTGCAGTGCAGTGTGTATTTCTAGAGTTAACTTTGAACTCAGTTGGATGCCAGGGACCTTCAACACTCTTTCGCCACATGGCTCTGATCCTGCTTCGCTTTTGCCTGGGCTGAACCATGAGGCTAATGAGGGGCTCATCATCATTGCCTTTGATGCCTTTCATTCAGGTCTCCTTTTTGAAGGCTCGGGTGACGTTTTTTGAGTAATCCAGTGCAAGGCAGGGCTTAAAACATATGACACCCCACATGGTCTGCTTAGTACAGGGAACTGGTTGATTTGACTGATGAAGTCATGAGGGGGTTTATCAAGATAAACTAGATCAATATTCATTATTCAAAAGAACCTTGATCAGTTAAATAAACTCATCAAATTCTCTGGAGAGAGAGGCATTCAAAGAAGGGATGAAGCAGCAGGATAAAGTGGATTGAGAGTTGAATGTTTCTTTGAGACCTGTTCAATTGTGAGATGTGTTACACAGCAAACACATTTAGTCAGCCAATTCTCATTCATTCACCTCCTCTGCTCATATCTCTCTCTTCATTCATTCAGCCCACATGCTAGTTCGCTGGATTCGTGCGCACACTCTTTTGCTTTCCTTTAGGGATGCTCTGATGATAATATAAAAGCAAAAATGATAAATATCTTATATTATATGGGATAACTGAGGAATTGCTGATAGTTAAAAATATTTTTTCTTTTGTTTGAATAATTTGTCTAAAAATTTATCGTTTTTTTTTTTATGTCTAAAATAATTTTAATTTAATGAATTTGAATGAATTTTAGGCAACCCAACATTGTTATACAGTATGAGATCTGCTAAAGATTACATTTAACTGTGTTATTACTAGTGTTTTTAAAGATTAACTTTCGTTAGATGAAGGTAATCTAAATGTAAAAATTGGCGATATGAGCATGTGCACGTAAATATGCACTATATTGTTACCGATATATTGTGCATTCCTATTTCCAACAGTATACTGTGACAGTAATTCTTTTTCTGTTATAAATACCTTTCTCACTCTTATTTTTGTCATAATGCATAAATGTGGACATGTTGTTTTCAAGTCTATTTTAAATGATCCTTAGTATTTTTCTTCCAGTCTTTCTCGTGAACATCTGCTGTGACATTCCCAATATTAGCAAGCACGTTCATGCGAGCCTTTCAGACAGAGCGACTGAGCCAATCGGGTGTCCATCAAAGTGTGTTTTCTGTAAGCATGTGTGTCTGCCCTCTGAGGAAGCGGGAACAGATGGCAGACGCGGCTCCTGATGCGCTTACTGTAGTAGTGCTGTAAAAGGTCCAAAGATTCGCGCCCCAATCCCTCAATCTCCTTATCAAACAGTGTGACTTTTCACAGCCAAGTTCCGCCCTCACCAATAATCACTGTTCCGGTCAGACTGTTTGTTCCTAATCCGAAATGTTTGAGTCACATACTCAGAGGAGAACAGATAGTGTAGGGGTTTGTTTGCTGTGTCATGTCAGTAAATGTAACCTAGAAGGGTAGCAGATGGCCAAGGGTGGAGCCAGGAGCCAGGAGCCGGCCAAACCTCAGGTCATCAAGCTCCACGCTCTCTCAGATGGAAATAAACATCACATGCTGCGCTGAATGACTACGAACCATGAAAATATCTCACATGATTTTCTTGTACAGTACTTCCTGTTGTCCTGCTTGTCCTGCTTGTCCTGATTATGGTGTGGTGCCTGTATTTACTCATTATGTAATATATAATCAGCCCGTTACTCAGAGCAGAATGACTGTGTAATACAATATGCTGTGTGTACACTGTAGGAGCAGGGCTGTAAACACCATAGTCTTGTCCCTCTCGATCAATATGGGGTTTTAAGCGGCACATTCTTAAACTTTGATATTTGGTCTTCTAATCTTGAACATTTTGTTAGCCACAACACGTGTGATTCATAGCCTTAACTTCTTCCCTGCCATTGACAATCCCGGCAATCTGCGTTTTCAATGTCATGTGGTAGAGGGCGCTATTACACATCTTTTGAAAGACTACAGAGCCACAGGCGTCGTGCCAAATTTCGACCACCGCCAAATTATTACCCCCCTAGCATTAGTAGGTTTAGGATTAGTTATGGGGGAGGGGTTAGGATTAGGCAATCAGGTGCTGACTTCAACGAGGGGGGTAATAATTTGGCAGGGGGTCGAAATTCGGCACAACACTGGATCCAAAAACAAGCGAAGAAGCTGCAGAAACAAGCAATAGAAGCATTGCTTAAGCACATGTAAGCTAACGTGTTCATCAGACATTAAACAGCATATAAATCAAAACTAGGGCTGTAATCAACCAAAGAAAATCTTGGTCGACTGAAGTCCTGAAATTTTCGACTAAAAATTACGTTAGGAAAAAAAACGTTAAATTAATTAGCTGCGCACTGTGCGCAGTTCTTGGTAGCCTTGTTGTCCGCCTAAATGAATTATAAATAAACATAAAAAACGAATAGGCTATTTGCAGTAGATATTAAATCGTTTTTGACCTTATTATTTTGCACTGAAATGAGTCTGATACACGAGTCTGTCGGCTCTGCACATCACATGCACCTGCGCAATATCATAGCCTATGATTTCTAAAAATAGTACTATGTTGTCAATAGTGATATCATCACAATCACTTTTGAGGAATATGCAACATAATTTAGACAATTGTTTTTGTCATATGTATTATAATAACTGACAGACACTATCATTTCAGCCGCTCTGTGCAGCCGCTCTGTGGAGCTCAGCTTCGCGGCTGAGACACGAATAGACTATTAACTTTTAAAAAAATGCTGCCACACTGCCGATGTCTTTGTTGACATGGTAGAAGAGGACTGACTGACTATGAATTAAACGCTCTCACAATTAAGTAATATTCTTTCTTCAATCTGTCGCTCTTCTCCAGTGGGTTGGGCTAATCCAAAAGAAGTGAAAACAAGGGGGGTGTTCTGAAGACAGACTGTTACCTGTGAAACAGCGGTGCTCTGAAAACACCCCCATTAGCAATTAGTGCTTTCCACCTGATGAAATGAACGCGGCAAAACTGATGAAATGAACGCGGCAAAAAATCGACCAATCAGAAATTTTGGTCGAGTCAGAACGTATCGACCAAATAATCGACTAATCGACTGGGAGATTACAGCCCTAATCAAAACTGCTTAACATTACAGAATAAAATGTCGAATCCAGGTAGAAGTTAAACGCAGTTAAACGCAGTGTACCCCAGCCTGATTATAAATAATGATTATGAAATAATATATAACATTTGATAAAAATATATATATTTTTGGAATTTAGTCATTTATATTGGCTGCAACTAAATAATAAAGTTTATATTTTACTATAATTTATATTTAGAAATGCTTATATTGCTAGTATTACTTCTGCTTCTTGGAGATTTGAACAAACCACTAACCCGAAGTATTTAAATCAGTGCATAATTCATTCTGTACTACAGACATGAATGATACCTCTCATTGTACGGCTTGTTTTGTGCTATAAGTTAAGTGATCATGCGTACAATTGTTGCCTGTGAACAATAAAAAAAAGGCCAGAATATCATAGCTGTGCTTTTTTGCTTTAGGCCAGTAAGCAACCACCCATCGAGAACACCCTAGCAACCACATAACACACTAAAAATGACTCCCAACACCTTAGCAAACGCAACGCCCTAACAACAACCCACAGCACTTTTGTCTCTCTTGAAGAGCTCAAGTTTAAAAATAAACCATTCTCAAGTCTATAAAACCACCGAGAGAACAAGGAACAAAATATATTTTTTGGGCTTGCCTTGTTTGCTTGCTTATTCTTATTTTATTTCTCAAGCATTCTGTGCTGATTAAGGAAAGTCTAACCATGTTTGAGTCATGTTATCTGTGCCATCTCAAGAGCGATGTAGTAAAAGTGTGGAAGAAAGAATGCAGGGCCAAACAATCATATTTTTATCCGTTCTCACCACGGGTCTGTGCGGCGCTTGCTCTTTGGCAGACGCGGCGGCCCTTATATGGACTGTGGTCATGCAGGATAGGTGTGGAATGAACAGAATCCTTGCATATGGTTACACAGACATCCTCTACTACACTACTGTCCTGCTCTACCTCACTCGGCATAGTTCACATGTGAGGGAAACAGTGAGAAAGTTGGAGCACGAGAGGCATTGGGAACAGATGGGAGAGCGAGAGAGAAGAGGTGGTATTGAAAAGTTTCATGTAGCTTTTAAAGGGACCATGCATGGAAAAAGGCAGACATGGCATGGGTTGAACTTTTAAGCCTTGTTTTTAGGATTTTTTTTAAAGCATTTTTTTTTTTTTTGGATGCTGTATGTGGCTACTAAGGGAGAGGGAGAGGGAGAGGGCAGGATTTCTTTGTCCACTACTTCCCAAAACCCCACTGACTGTGCAGATGGCCCCTCTGACATCTTCATTAAGATTAAGCCCTTGTGATCCTGTCAGTCAGCAGGAGTTCCACCCCCCTTCAATGTGTTTATACCTGCTGTAGGTTTATCTATGTGGACTGGACACATCCCTGTCAGTTCCTCATCAGGTGAAGGGTTATATTCATTTTTAAAATCAAAAGAAAAAAATAATAAAGAAAATGAGAACTATTTTCAGGACATCAAGAGTTCTTTTTTCCATTATTTAATTTATTTTCATGAAAATAATTTAATTTAATTTAATCTAATTCTCAATCTCATTCTCGTTTTGTGGCATTTGTCATACCAAATTTAATTAGTTTATTTTATTTTAAAAAATATCAAAATTATATAAATATTTGATAACATTTATTTGATATATCTTTAAAAATGATATTATATACAATTTTATAAAATAAGATTATTATATATTTATATATTATACATTGTACACCTTAAATCAGCCTATTTTAATGCACAAAATTCCTTCTAATTTCTATTATTTGTATTTGTAATTTGTACTGATTTTTATTTTTATTCTGAGCTTATTTCAACAAGATTATCAAAATAATGTTTATATATATACACTCACCTAAAGGATTATTAGGAACACCTGTTCAATTTCTCATTAATGCAATTATCTAATCAACCAATCACATGGCAGTTGCTTCAATGCATTTAGGGGTGTGGTCCTGGTCAAGACAATCTCCTGAACTCCAAACTGAATGTCAGAATGGGAAAGAAAGGTGATTTAAGCAATTTTGAGCATGGCATGGTTGTTGGTGCCAGACGGGCCGGTCTGAGTATTTCACAATCTGCTCAGTTACTGGGATTTTCACGCACAACCATTTCTAGGGTTTACAAAGAATGGTGTGAAAAGGGAAAAACATCCAGTATGCGGCAGTCCTGTGGGCGAAAATGCCTTGTTGATGCTAGAGGTCAGAGGAGAATGGGCCGACTGATTCAAGCTGATAGAAGAGCAACTTTGACTGAAATAACCACTCGTTACAACCGAGGTATGCAGCAAAGCATTTGTGAAGCCACAACACGCACAACCTTGAGGTGGATTGGCTACAACAGCAGAAGACCCCACCGGGTACCACTCATCTCCACTACAAATAGGAAAAAGAGGCTACAATTTGCACGAGCTCACCAAAATTGGACAGTTGAACACTGGAAAAATGTTGCCTGGTCTGATGAGTCTCGATTTCTGTTGAGACATTCAGATGGTAGAATCAGAATTTGGCGTAAACAGAATGAGAACATGGATCCATCATGCCTTGTTACCACTGTGCAGGCTGGTGGTGGTGGTGTAATGGTGTGGGGGATGTTTTCTTGGCACACTTTAGGCCCCTTAGTGCCAATTGGGCATCGTTTAAATGCCACGGCCTACCTGAGCATTGTTTCTGACCATGTCAATCCCTTTATGACCACCATGTACCCATCCTCTGATGGCTACTTCCAGCAGGATAATGCACCATGTCACAAAGCTCTAATCATTTCAAATTGGTTTCTTGAACATGACAATGAGTTCACTGTACTAAAATGGCCCCCACAGTCACCAGATCTCAACCCAATAGAGCATCTTTGGGATGTGGTGGAACGGGAGCTTCGTGCCCTGGATGTGCATCCCACAAATCTCCATCAACTGCAAGATGCTATCCTATCAATATGGGCCAACATTTCTAAAGAATACTTTCAGCACCTTGTTGAATCAATGCCACATAGAATTAAGGCAGTTCTGAAGGCGAAAGGGGGTCAAACACAGTATTAGTATGGTGTTCCTAATAATCCTTTAGGTGAGTGTATGTATGTATATGTATGTATGTATGCATGTATGTGTGTGTGTGTGTGTGTGTGTGTGTGTGTGTGTTCTCATCTGGTCCTCCATCTTTTTATGAAGTTTCTGGCTTGCAATTTTGATTCACACATAAACCAAGCAAAATGTAATTTTTAATGTGCAGTCTCTCTTCTGATTTACTCTAATTGAAAATGTCTGTTTTGAAATGATTATTGTCATCCAATTATGCCCTCCCTTATTCACATCTGGTTAATTACCTAATCGCATTCAGTCGTCTGGCTTTGCCTCCCTTCGAGGGCTTCATGACACAGCAAGTCTCGGTTGCCATGGTTGCCTTGCAACAGCAGACCCTCCACAAGAGCCGGCCTGCTTCTCAATGAGCCCTTTGAATCAAACTGTGGCATTTTTCCTTTAACACAACTCCATTGAAATCAATTTTGAATACCGCTTTTGAAAAAGTGTGGCATAGAGACTGTCCTTGGATCACCAGGAGTCATTTTAATGTTGCATATTGTAGTATTCGTTTGTGAAATGTCTTTTAATGAAGGTTTTATAGAGTGTTCAACACCGGCTTTCAGGAACGATGACATGCAGCGATGAAACTGATGCAAGTTCGTCATCTGATGACCAAACCTTTAAATGAGTGAGGAATCGAATGAGCTAGATCCTCGTACAATGCATGTGTGAATATTACAGATGGCTGATATTCTCAGACTCGAGGCTGGAGACGAGCTCTTACTGGTACAGTGGGACTGAATGACGGGCCTGTGTTGCGACGGTGACCTGATGTTCTGATTGTGCTACTGGAAGGTTTCGAGGCGAGTCGATCAGGACACAGCAGCGGCCCAGTTGGAGGCTGGGACACAGACAGACAAGAAGAACTGAGATAATTAGAGAGGTCTAGACTTAAAGGGGTCATATCACGGAAAATCGGATTTTCCTTTCCTGTTTGCTCTTTTAAAATAAGAGTTTGATGTATTATGTAGACATAATTGGACTGCTTTTCTCCCCAAACCATCCAGTGTTCTATTTGTTCACAGTTTTTAAAAGAGATTAAGGAAAGTGAGTGACACAGATTCTTTTCATTAAGCTTTGAGATACTATAGTTAGATGTCTGAGACGTGCCGAAGACGATCTGTGAACCTCAGGTTCAGCTCCGTCACCTGATACCGCTGCCTCTGTGTGCTGTTGGTTTGCCGTTGGGTTTCCTCATTAGTCTGGGCGCACACAGAGAATGGAAATCAATTAATTAATGCGCTCGCTATGATTTATTCATGATGTCGATCCATGGTGAAGAATCGCCTCACCGGGTAGGAAAGAGCACAGCACGCTTTGCAGTGAAAGCAGGCCAAGCGGTGGAAAAACACCAATCGTTTAACTATTGTCCTTTGTGCATTTGTGTTAAAGTCAACCTGAATTGCTGTCAGCAACCTCTTATATTGAGCTAAACTGTGAGGAAAAACAATATAGAACAGGACTTTTTATCCATTTGAAATTATTTCGATTGTTATACACCAGATTGAGCCTGACCACATTCAAGCAATGCCTGAATATCTATAGCTAGCTGTTGGTTAGCATCATCCAGACACGGTGCTTGTCCCAAAGTCAATGGGTTATTGGTTAAATGCATGAAACAAGGTCTGTGGTTAACAATCTCTAGATATTTTCATGCTGTATTCCTACAACATAAAATAGATCAATAAAACCACAGGTGTCATTTTTCGTGTCTTGAAAAAGGCAGTTTGTAGCTAAATGTGAATACAGAGGTTGTCTGGGACATTGAAAGTCTTCACTAGGGCTGGGCGATAAAACGATAACGATATGTATCGCGATAGACACGATATCAATAAAAAATGCGTTCGATAAAACGTTCGACAATTTTTTTTTTTCTTCGTCGGAAGAAACCAGAGGTTGCGAAAGCAAATTTGGTTGCATGAACAAAGGCACTCAACTCTGGTAACCTTGCAACGTAGGGTGTGACACGCAACAGCCAGTCAGTATGGTTGCGCAATATTGTTGTCTCGTGTTGGATTCTTCAGTAACAGAACCGGCGTGTAATGATACAGCGATTGTTGATAAAACAGGAAAAGTCAGCTCGCCTGACTTCAAGTCTGACCGTAGTCAGACCATGTCGTCTGCAAATTATGCAAGACCATCGTCAGTTTCTCTGTTATTCGCGTGCTTATGAGCTGTTTTAACGTGTGCGTTTCTCAGCGCGTACATGTGAAGCTCACATGCACTCTGTCTACCAGCGCCTGGATACTGGACTATATTTCGAGTCTTATTGTGCTAATACTGTTATACACACAAGGTTTACATAAACTAGTCGGATATGTCTAAAGTGAAAGCAAACTTGAGAAAATTGAGAGAAAATCTGCTTGTCAAATGCGTGTATATTAGACGCGTCGCGGGCAGCTCTTAAAGAGACAGTATAGTAATAGTAAACACGCTGCCGCTTGTCCTTAAAGGGATAGTTCACCCAAAAATAAAAATTCTCTCATTATTTACGCACTCTAATGTTGTTCCAAACCTGTATTAATTTCCTTCTTATATTTTCAAATATTAATATTTTGAAGAATGTGGCTATCCAAACAGTAAACAGAGCTATCCCTTTAATGTTAATAAAACAACAAAATGCAAAGAGAAAATCATTCACTGCTCTTGACTGATAACTTTAATAGTAGCTTTAATAAGTATCAATGTATAATTTATACAGTGAAGTCTGTTTTGTTTTATTTTCATATTTGTTCATTTAATTACTTTCTTCAATGCTACTGTTAAATGCACCTACTGTAGCTGAAAACATAAAGCACTGTTTATTTAATCTGTATATTAGGTTGTGTGTACGTGTAATGTGTATCTTTGATCTTAATATTTAATAACAAAGAACATAATGAGAACTTTTTTATCTTCGCCCCTGTCTGCCATTCTTTTTTATTTTTGAGCATTACAGCCAAACTAATGTCCATATTTTGAAAACAGCCACAAAATAGTAAAACCAACATAAAAAAGAATCGTGATAAAATCATTAATTGTGATTTTCCTGAAAAAAATCGTAATATTATATGTTTGCCATATCGCCCACCCCTTTATAAAGCATTTCTTACGTATTCTTTAATTTTGCACCTTAATGTTAAGAGATAATTGTTAAGTGTTCATTCAGATTTTAGACTAATTATTTGAGTGAGTGTTTTCCATGGTCGTGTTGACATTTCTGCCTTTATAACTGATGGGATTATAATCAGAAAGTTTAAAATAAAAAATCTTTAAATGTAATGTATTTGTCTCCTGGACAGGTCCTTATTTTAAATATGTCATAAAAAATATCAATAATTATCGATATCGACCGATATGAAACACTTATATCGTGATACAGTTTTCAGCCATATCGCCCAGCCCTAGTCTTCACGACAAACTCATCTACTCACACTTTTACAGCCTTTTTGTGTTTATACTCACAATCTTGCGAACTATTCTAACTCGGGACTTATCAGCTTGTAGATTTTAAATAAAGATTGAAAGAGGTGTCAGAAACTTAATGATGGTGACATTGAGGTGTGATTGTGTGTTTCACTTCTGGTGATTTGTATTTAGGCTTCAAAATAATTAGAAGTTGAGTTAATTTGTGAAGATATCTTGTAAAATCATGAACTTTGGTTGATCAATTGCTTTTTGTTGAAGGATACTAAGTTCCATGTTTGCCTACAAAATTACACCATCCTAAAAAGTCTTCAAGGCCTTAATGGTGTCAGCGGGAGAGGAAAGTCATTTCATAGGAAGAGCGATTTTAGTATTTTTGAACGTGATTTAAAAAAAGTAAATGTAATCGAATTTTCTCATCATGTTGATTTTAAATGGGTATTTGTGCTTCAGTGAAGTTACCACAGAATATATAATGCTAAATGATTTACACTTTTCCTAACTTACATGCATGTAAGACACATCTAGACCTTCTTTGATACTCATGAAAGTGCAGTTCTGGTTATTTCTGTAAAATGAAACATGTCTCTTAACCAAACTGGATCCTCCTAGTATGCCATGAGATTTGCTGTGTAAAAGGGAGGTGTGGCTCTAGCATTTTTGTGTGGGATACTTGTTCTCTGGAACATGTTAGTGCGCAAAGCATTGTGACGGGCCGAACGAGTCTGTGCTGATTGGCCGAGCAGCTCAGGTCATTCATTGAGGCCCAACTAACATTCATGGAATGCTGGAAGGTTGTTAAGGGTCAGAGGTGGCACATGCTTGAGATTACAGCCTCTGTATCTTGTTATTAGGAAAACAAAGCCCATCGCTTCTCGTCTACCCTTAGTTTAGGTTCATTCTGAAGACTGTGGGCTGCTTCTAAGTATCCCATCGCAGTTGAAATATCCTGTGGATTACTTGGCCAACTTTTTTTCCCTCTCCGCTGCATTCTGTGGTTTGGCATTCTCCTGAAAACATTCCATATGTGGGGGCTGGACCGGGATAGACTGATCCTTCTAGTGAGACAAAAAAAAAAAAAAACACGTGGAGGGAAATAGAAAGATCCTGTTAGCTCTTGCTGCAGCCTCCACTATGATGAATGGGAATGCTAATGGATACACTTTCAGAAAAAAAGGTACAAAAGCAGTCACTGGGGTGTTTCCCTTTCAAAGGGTACAAATATGTACCATTTAGGTACTAATATGCACCCTTTATAATAAGGTACAAAGTAGGGCTGCACGATTTGGGGAAAATGTCATATTGCAATAATTGAGGTCAATATTGCGATTGCGATATAATAAACAAATGGTTTCATGAGACAACTTGCTTGGTTCTCAAGGAAAATAAATGCACACACAGATTAGTGATAATCTGCCTAAAGAAGCAGTGAGTGTTTTTCTCTGTTCCCTTTGTTCTTTGATTAACTTTAGAGACAGATATAATTAGTGGCTACTGTGTACTGTCCCTTTAAGACCAGCCGCTGCTGTCAGAGACGCGGATCTCACACGTGCCTCATTCTCTCACGAGTCATCACAACTCTTCACGTTCATCATAAGACTACTCTTATGTTATGAAGATACTCGACAAAAAGACATTTTGGCATAATTGTGTGTGTTATTGTTCGTTCAAGCTTGAAAGAGAACTGTATTCTGGCATGCTGTTTTGTGCGCACGCACGATATTAGCGCGAATCTTCCTGTGTGTCACAGTCAGGACATTCACAGGCAGCGCGTTCATTTTGGCATACATGTGTGTTGTTCGTTCTACCGCGAAAGAGAACTTGATACTGGCGCGCGTCTACCTGTGGGTCGTGTGTATGTATGTATGTGTGTGTGTCAGGAGGACATTCACAGGCAGCGCGTTCTTTTGTCTTATCGCGCATGAATGGTTTAAAAGCATTTGCATGAATAAGAGCGGGATCATGTAACACTAGCCAAAGGATGCCAACAATTAACAGATGCTGCGTTAATTGCATTAACAGCGCTAATTTGTTTATTTAATGTAAAATCGCAGCATTTTGCGTCATATAATAACAGGCTTGACATCGCAATTGCGATACGATTAATCGTGCAGCACTAGTACAAAGGTATATATTTTGACCACCGTCACAGCTTTTGTACCTTTTTTTTTCCCTGAAAGTTTTGAGTGTTTTGGTGGGTTAGGTGTTCATGTCCAGCCAGTCGTATATAACAGCAGGAGTGCTTGTCTCTGTCATACAACTTGGTAGGAATGGTTTAAAATTTTAGCTATAGAGACAAGCTCTTGTCCTGCACAGCATACTTTTCTCCACTGTGGTCTGTTCTTTTAAGCAGTCTTTCAGAGTATTTGGCCTGAGGCTGACCGATAGCTTTGTGTGAGTTATCAGTCTGAAGCTCAACCCTCAGGCCATGGACTTGTATCAGTAGTTCTTGAGCACAGCTGTCTGTCATACTGTCAGGACTGTGTGTGTTCTGTGCGGTCAGTCTTGTGTTAGACCCTCGAGTCTGGAAAAGGGAAGTGCAAATGCTGGCATCAGTGATAAAAGTTTAAACTGACGTGAAATAAAAGTGCTAAGGCCTCGGGTATAAAAATCACCCCACTAGATGTTCATTTTAATAATAATAATAGTAATAATAATATGTTTATTTTATATAGCCTAGCGTCTTTCAGAAAACTCAAGGTCGCTTTACAATAAAGTACAAATAAACATGACATCGAAACAATACAAATAAATTGAGATGGATAACATAATAGATAGAGGTACATAAACATAGAAATCAGATCTTAGAGTCAGGGGTCAGGAAAACAAGTAGCAAAAAGAAGTTTTAAGGTGGGTTTTGAAATCGTGTAATGATGAAGGGTCACGGATGTGTTGGGGAATAGAATTCCAGAGAGTTGGGGCCGCGATACAAAAAGCCCTTCCACCAAACAATGGTAGTTTGTGCCTATGGATCGTCAACAGACCGGTATCGGAGGATGAGATCAGAAATATAGGGAGTGGGGCAAGACCATGGAGTGCTTTGAATGTGATAAGGAGTATCTTGCATTGAATATGAAAATATTTTGTTTCCATTATGGTGTGATCACATTAACCGTTGTTTGGCAAATTTTGATGTGAAATCTAGTCAGAAAGAATCCATGTGATCTGGATTTTTGTGTGAGGGCAAGGATTATTTGAATTCGCTGTATTGAGCAACGGACATCTGCTTGGTTTGAAAGGGACTTATGCTTCAGGACACTATTGACAATAGACATTAATCTATCTTTAATCGAATGCCCTAGCCCTACTGTGCTAACCTAGTCAAGAGTAGGTTGATAAGTTACAGCTGTGGCTTAGTGGTTAGTGCACATGCTCCAGATGTTTCAGTCAATGGCCATGGATTGTTTTTAATTTTTAATGCCCGATTCTGTTGTAGTCTGGTGATGGTTTCACTCTGAAAATTAACATTGATACGGAGCATCTCTGAAATAAAGTTTCATCACCTGGAACAAGAAGGGGGTCCATGCATCTCCAGCGGTGGGCCGGTGTGTTTCAGGGTGGATGTGGTAAAGCAAGGCGCCTCTTTGCGCATTTGAATTTAATATCTGCAGGAAATGTCAATCCCAGTGCCTTTAGGGTGGAAAGATTTGCTTGAAAGTGTAGGAGTGGAGATTAGAGACAGAACAAGACATAGGACAAACCTTTCCACCAGGAAGGATGTGTGATGTGGCTTGATATGGAGTGGAAAGTGGAGACGTCAATTGCACAAGATGCTATCAATGTGTGTGAGAGAAATCCAAACCACTGCATACTCTGACAAATGGCTTGTTGATATTGCTATCGATCTGATATTTGTGTCTGATCGGGATCTGCGCCTGTTGGAGGCGTACAGACTTACCTTTGCGAGTCCTAGGTTTTGCCATTTTAACGTGATATCATCATATCAGACATGTGCAAAGCATGCAGGCCTGATGATCACTTCATTATATTACAGCGGTTCCTGTAACATTGTTTAATAATAATAATAATAATAATAATAATAATAATAATTCGTTACATTTATATAGCGCTTTTTCTGAGACCTCAAAGCACTTTACATATGGAAGGGGGGAATCTCCTCAACCACCACCAATGTGCAGCATCCACTTGGATGATGCGACGGCAGCCATATTGCGCCAGAAC
Organism: Rutilus rutilus; assembly: GCF_951802725.1. Lineage (NCBI taxonomy): Eukaryota > Metazoa > Chordata > Actinopteri > Cypriniformes > Leuciscidae > Rutilus > Rutilus rutilus. The sequence continues at coordinate 5,414,496 of NC_140212.1, forward strand.
GCCCACCACACACCAGCTTACTGGTGGAGAGGAGACAGTGATGAAGCCAATCAGTATATAGGGATGATTAGGAGGCCATGATGGACAGAGGCCAAGGGGCAGATTTGGCCTGGATGCCGGGGTTACACCCCTACTCTTTTTCGAAGGACATCCTGGGATTTTTAATGACCACAGAGAGTCAGGACCTCGGTTTTACGTCTCATCCGAAGGACGGTGATCTTTTGGCAGTATAGTGTCCCCGTCACTACACTGGGGCGTTAGGACCCACACAGACCACAGGGTGAGCACCCCCTGCTGGCCTCACTAACACCTCTTCCAGCAGCAACCTAGTTTTCCCAGGAGTCTCCCATCCAGGTACTGACCAGGCTCAGCCCTGCTTAGCTTCAGTGGGCAACCAGTCTTGGGCTACAGGGTGATATGGCTGCTGGCTATGGCTGTTTAGGTTGTTCACTACATATGGAGGCTTGTTTGCAGTTTGTTCTCATGTCTGTCACTGAATATCTGCCTCTTTTCACCTCTGTCTCGACCATGTGCCTGATTGTTGTCCCATCATGCCTCTGAGAGCTTGTACCTCAGTGCCTGACCCTGCTCAGCCTTTTAGGTTTCTTTAGCGCACACAGCACTTTTATGGTAAAATAAAGTAAAGGACCAAACGGAAGATTTAAGATGTTAGATCCCTGCTTTGTCCTGTCAAAGGTTTTATCTCTCTTCGTTTTGAGTTAAAGGCTGGCTGATACTTCATATTGATTTTTTTTTTTTTGTGCCGAGTCTTGCTCTTTAGAAGTGATTTCACAGGCACTGCATGAATCTGGTCTCATTCTGAAACACGTTTCATATTCACTGTAAAAAAATTCTAACCCTCCCAAAATTTCAAGTGACCGATAACATCTACATTTTTCAATTGGCCCAAGTGAAATTCTTGTTGCAATAGTCTGTTAACATTGGCTCAATGAGAAATAATACGTCAGACTAATTGAAAAATTTAGATGTTATCGGTCACTTGAAATTTTTGACTTGGGGATGTAATTTTTTTTACAGTGTTATTAAGTCTTTCAAAAAGTCAAAATAACAGATTTAAACAGGTCTGCTTATCATATGAATTTCATTCTTTCTTTTTTTTTACACATTTATTTGAATGTTTTTGCTTTTTCACAGAACAACAATAATGAACAAAAAATATAATAAAAGAAATAACCTATGACAAAACAGAATATTTTGAGGGACAAACATATACAAAGACAAATCATTTGACAGTTAATACTTAAGCTGAATGCAAATTCCTTAATATTGTGGAGTTATAATCCCACGAATATAAACTAAACTAAAAATAATATCTGTACTGCCATTATGACTCATAAGAATAACAATTATAGTAGATATAATACAAAAAGAGAAATAAAGTGCATTATCTTGACCATTGTCAGCCGTCTAATAATACTTTAGGCACAATATTAAATACATTATTAATGAATACAGATTACACTCAATTACTAATAACTGTTAATAGCATTAACAGGGGTCATTGCCTATTTCATTCTATTTTAATTTAACTTTTGGAAAATACAATTTGATTTACAATTCTGCATCCTGTTTGCTACCTCATTTTTCAATTCAAAGCCTGTAGTTGTAAACAGGTCAGTGGAAATGATTTTTAAAAATCTATTTACCTATTTATTTTTTTGTTTTTGTATTTTATTATTTTTGTTGAAATTGATTTTATTTTTACCTTTTGTTTATTTATATTTTTACATTTATGTATTCATTTATTTATGTTTTTATTCATTTTACATTTATTTGTACATATTTATTTGCAAATTATGTAATTACAAACAACATTTAATTATTTATATTATACATACTATTTATTCATTTAAATGTATTTTTACCTTTATTTTTTACATTTACATATTTATTTGCTGATTACTTAATTACAAATACTATTTAACTATTTATAAAGATTATTCATTATTCATAAAACATATGACAATCAAGTAGTCAATACTGTATCCATATACAAGTACATTATGCATTTTTCTTTGTGCCTACCTCTCTCCCTTCTGTCTTTTTCTCTCACTCTTTCTTTTCTGAATGCACACACACACAACAGAGATAAAAGCAGCCAGAGGAGACTAATGAATAATGTAGAGTCCTGTCTCTGTGGTGCCATCAGAAACTGTTGAGAATATAAAGTCAATATTTACAGAGTAATACAGCCATCAGTGTCTCCTTCTGTATATGTGTGTATAATTCAAAGCTGATTCACCATGATTCACTTTTTTTCATTAGACTATGCTTTATTGTGTGTGTGTGTGTACTTGTACAAATATCTTTGTGAGGACCAGTTTGAGTTTTAGACCATTGGAGTGAGGACAAAGAGAGTAAAGTGAGGACATCTCACTTTCTGAGACCCCTTTAAAGGCCCGTTTGAGGGTCAAGACTTGGTTTTAGGGATAAGGTTATAATTAGGTTAAAGGTAGGTTTAGGGTTCGGGTTTGGGTTAGGCACTTAGTTGTGATGGGTAAGGTTAGGGTAAGCGGCTAGAGATTGCATTGTGTCAATGAATGTCCTCATAAAGATAGATGTACAATGTGTGTGTGTTGTATGAATGTCGTGTGCCAAAAGCAGGTGTTTTCTTGAAGCTTGTATGTAAATTGGTTTATCGTGCTTAAAAGGAAATTAAGCATCACCAAGCACAAGTTCATGGAGGAGCACCTGTTGCTGTATTCAGACAAAAACATGTACAAAATATGAATAGTATTATTCTGCCTAAATCAAACCACCTTCTGTCTTATCATACTGCCTATTTTGGGCTGTAACGTTTCCCTACAGTGTTAGGGAAAAGGGCACTGTAACCATAGTGATTTATTCTTAAATTCATGCCCTCTGGCCTTCCCAGTTCCCAAACGCCTTCAGTTACCTTCTCCTTGTTCCAGCGTAGCTCTTGTAAACTGCTTATTTGGTCCTCTCTGAGATAGACGGATAGCATGTGTCCCTGTCCTTTGGGACCTGTGGTTCAGAGTGGCCTGTATTTACTCCGGGTCTCTAGAGAGCTGCTCCAGGTGGAAGTAATAACCGTCTGTCTTTAGAGCCCGAAAATCACTCCAACCCCCAGAGATTCAGTGTCCCGACTCAGACCCTTACAGCTGATGTAGTGTTTTGAGAAATCTCTGGAGGAGTCATACAAGGTTAAAGAGAATTATTAAAATGAGTATCATAGCCTGCCATGCCATGGTTGTCTAAATAAAGGCAAGGTGAGTTGCTTGTAGTAGTGTTCGTTGTTTGTTTACTTATGTTATTTATTTTAGAAAATAATAATTTAATTAAAATAAATTTTTTATTTAAACTTGTTTTTATTTATTTTTCAAATTTCATATATTTCATTCATATTTATTTAGGTTTTTATTAGTTTTTAATAAAACTATAAAATTACTTATAGTTATTTTGATTAATTCATTGATTTTTTTTGTTTCTATTTATTTTTGTTTTATATTTGTTTATTTTTAAATGTTGTAAATATTTATATTATTTATTTTAATCAATTATTTGTTTGTTTCTGTTTGTTTATTATTTGAGTTTTATATATTTGTTTTATTTCTGTTTGTTCTAATTTATATTTGTTTTTATTTAATTATTTATATTATTATTTTTTTAAATGTCATACATAATTATTTAGGTTTATTCATTTTTATTTGCTTTATTTTGATTAAATAATTTATTTTTGTTTCTATTTATTTCTTCATTATTTTTTTTAATTATTTTTTTATCTGCTTTTATTTTTATTTGTTTATGTATTTATTTGTTTTTAAGTTTTGGTAACTATTATTTTACAGTGTCCCTGTTACACATTTACTTACTAGAGCCATAACATTAAATTATGCATAATTACAAACAACCAACCCTAAACCAAACCCTAATTACATAGTAAGTACATGTTGTTAATTACTATTACTCAGTACTTATTTGTATAAATACACTGTAACAAGGGCACCTTAAAATAAAGTTTTTATTAATTAAATTGACAGGCCTAATATATTGTATTAAAATGTGTGCGTGTTGTTTTTTTTTAGATTATATCACATATACCAAATATAGCCCGAATAGTAGTATTTCTAGTATGCTATTTACACAAACTTTATCTCATCTTCATTTGTTTAATCTGCAGCATTTCCAGATGACCATCCAGGCCCTCCAGGATGAGCTGCGTATCCAGAGGGATCTGAACCAGCTGTTCCAGCAGGACTCCAGCGTCGGCCCCGGCGAGCCCCTGAGCGCTGAGCTGACCGAGGAGAACTTCCAGCGGCTGCACGGCGAGCACGAGCGGCAGGCCAAGGAACTCTTCCTCCTGAGGAAGACTCTGGAGGAGATGGAGCTGCGCATCGACACGCAGAAGCAGACGCTCTGCGCCCGAGACGAGTCCATCAAGAAGCTCCTGGAGATGCTGCAGAGCAAAGGGCTGTCGGCCAAGGCCAGCGAGGAGGACCACGAGCGCACACGGAGGCTGGCCGATGCCGAGATGCATATCCATCACCTGGAAAGCCTTCTGGAGCAGAGGGAGAAGGACACGGCCTTGCTGAGAGAGGTGAGAGAGAGCACAGCACTAATGCAACCTTTAATCATTGTAGTGATTAAAGTAATGCAACCTTTAATCATCAGTATTTACAAAACTGCATGACCTATTTCACCTAGTACCTTCGGAACATGTTGTGGATTGAATAACAGTAAATGCATACATTAAACAGCTGCTCTAGGAAAGATGCTTGGTCATTTTTTCCAGAGATGATGATGACGATGATGATGATTCGCAAATGTTTTTGCTTGCACTCCCAATTATGGTGATGATGAATCAAGGGCTCTAGATTAGTCATTTTAAACTGTGTCCGGACAAGCAAGCTCACCGAGAGGGAGTGAGAGAGGGAAACCTGTTACAAATTGAAGGCATTGAACATTTGTTGCTATAGAAACGGGTGAGACTGACAAGAACATTGATGAAAGGAGACACAGATGTTGCCGAGTGCAGAAACTGTTAATGCGGTGGAAGACGCATTCATCGCATTTAGTTCAGTAGTTCATCTTGTGGAAGGATCTGACTGATGTTTATTCAAGTTCAACAAATTTCTCAAGTCAGATCCGTTGCATAATAGAGCTGTTCAGTTTATAATCCTTAACATGAAAGAGAATTAGCTTTTGAGTCAAGGGTTCCCTTGGGAATTTCCAATGGGCTTTTAGCTCAGTGGTTTTTGATTTATGAGTAAAATAAGAGACATTCATGTTTTGTTGACAGAAATACAACCATACCGTAAAGGTTGCAAGTTGCTATTAAGTTGGACTGACAAGGATGTGAGTTTATGTGCTTGATGAATTGGGCAACCATTTTATTCCTGTATGCATCCTGTCATCTTTTCATCTCAGAATGAGATCCAATGCTGTTAGGAGACTGTTATAGGGGTTTAGGTAGTTTTGAAAGGAGTTCTGTCTGGCGTTCTCACTCTGTATTTCTCTCAGGCATCTTCTGAGACGGCCATTAGCAGAACTTTGGCAACAGTGACATCAAGTGGCCAGTTAATGAAATGGCACAATCAACTCTTACTATGGCTGTGTCCAAAAGCTTAGGCAGCTGACATGTTGTCTCCCTGCCCTTATCAGGCAGTGACTTTATAGGGAGTGTTTGCGCACAAAGGTACCTCACGAAAATTACGAAAAGAAAACCTTGACAAGATTATCACACTGTAAACCTGAATAAGTCAGCAGAACTCAAAAACTTTGAGGTAGTCAGTTACATAAAGAATTTTAAGTTAAGGAATTCAGTTTAAGCAAAACTACCAGATTTTTTATATTAATTGCTCTTAACTTGAAATATTTGAGTAAGCCAACTCATACGTTTAACTTAAAATGATAATGTAATCTCAAGTTCTCAACTATTTCTAATAGTTGAAACTTCTATATATCAGTAAACGGCGCAAACATGCTAATTGGTTACACAATGCTTTGATTAGCATAGCAAGTGCTGAATGAGTAAGGCGATATAGGGCATTTAGCATAGATCTGTTCTCAAACTAAGCTCATGCTCCACTCGTTACCATGATGTAACCCCCCAAAAAACCCAAAATAACAGAAACTCTTCTAAATGAACATACAAAAACATCTAATAAGAATGAGCAGCCAATGAAGACCACAGGCTAGGGTGACCATATTCCAGGTCATGTCCGGCCGGGATTTCGAGATCGCCCAAAATATCCGCGATTCGGCTTTTGCTTTCTCGTCGCCATTCATTTTGTTTACATGTACACCTTTTGATTCAGTAGTACTGAATTAATTCCGATTGGTTAATCTGAATGTAGTGTTTACATGAACGCTAAACAAGTGATCGGTTGATGTGCGTGTAAGCATTGCTAAGAAAATTCCTGTGTTTTCGCCTCGATCGGGATCCGTGTGAATCAGAATGCATGACCTGCAAAGCTGGCACGTACGTGTCAGTGTCAAATAACGTAATAATGTAAACATAATGAATGGTGACTGTAGAAAGCAAAAGACGAATCCCGGGCATTTTGGGCGATCTCGAAATCCTGGCCAGATATGTCCTGGTTAAACAGGACGTATGGTCACCCTACCACAGGCTGGCATTATGCAATATTGTTACGTTGTTTACGTAGGTGTGTAACAGGAAGTGAGACTGAATTACTGACGACTCATTTCAGCGATTCAGAATCGATTCTCATTTTGGAGACAAAACTTAATTTGTTGTTCACTTTGTGTGACTTGAGGTTTTTCAATTTTAGGACTGATTTTGGGTGGATTCAGACCCCTGCAGACAGTCGGTCAGAACTGTATAATGACATCTAGTTTGAAGAATTCCCCCCAGACTCCAGAATTACAGCGTTAAAGCGTTTACTGAAGGCAAAGTTGTGCTTTTTATATTCACGCACAACTATATTGCTACAGTAACTTCGGGGTGCTGCAGACAAACCTGAGATGAAGCGGATTACTCATGAAAAGAGTTTGCGTTCGGTATGTCTGCTCGGCGCACCTGCTCCTCTTCCTGACGCCACGTGATGCACATCAAATGTTGAAGTGTCACATGAAGAAAGTTCTAGAAGCCTTTTGAACACTTTGATCTTTGAAACTTTGCAGATTTTTACATTCACAAACAGCTACACGCCGCATGAAAGGTATAGTATTCGGAAAAATAATAGAGGCACTTTAAAAGAGGTTGGTGCATTAAAGCTTCTTTCAGCAAGAGCTTATTTACATACAGAACTCTTAAAGGTACAGTAGCAAAAACATCCTCTTTAATTCAGAGAGACGGTGAAAAAGGATCATGTAAAACTAAATCACACTTTCAATTATTTTCTCTTCAAATATCTTTAATGTAATTAAAATTCAAACCCAAATTAGATAATTTTTTTTTTTTAGCAGCAGTCAAAACACCCTTGAATAGATAGTAATGTTGTCAGATATGAGTGTTGTGCAACAGCAGCTCTCAACAATTAAATTCCCTGAAGCGTTGCGCTGCTTTCCATAAGCTTTCTACATGTCTGTTTCTCTCTCTTCATGTGCATTCATATCTGAAGGCTTTGGTGTCCATATTTTGTGTTTGAATGATGATTTTGAGGTCTTTGATTGGCCGGAGGGTGCAGGCTTTGTGTTTAGAGGACGTTGCATTCACTCTATTTGTCGGTTGCTCGGTACATTATCTTTTTCATAAAGGATTCAGTCATGCAAAAACACTCAAACCAGTGTCTCTCCTGCCTCAGAATTGAGTTAGAGCGACATCAGTGTGCTGAGTTTGTAATTTGGCTGTCTAAAATCAGAAGTCAGGGTTGTTTTATCATCATTTTTTTTTTGCTGGACATAATGTGGAGTGGTATGGATCCTCATCAACTGATGGCTGGCGGTAGAGGAGGCCGTTATTATCCTGTGGTTTCACCTCATGATCCTCATCTCATCTTTTCTTCTCAGGATCTCCATAGACGGTATGAGGGAGCTCCAGAGTCTGCCAAAACCAAGGCCCTGCAGACTGTCATCGAGATGAAGGCAAGTGTGTGTGTGTGTGTGTGTGTGTTGTGAGTAAATCCCAAACTTTAGTGTTCTTTCTAAAACAGATAATAATAGTAATAATATTAATATTAATAAAACCTACTCATATTCCTGAAACTGTCGTGTTGTGTCAGTAATTTTACACTACTTTTCAATAATTTGGGGTTTATTGAGATTTTTATTTTGAAGGGCACATAAAATTGATCAATGATAATGTCATAAAAGATCTCTGTTTTAAATAATTGCTGTTCTTTTGAACTTTCTATTAATCCTGAAACCCCCCCCCCCCACATTATAACAGTTTCCACAAAAATATTAAGCAGCACAGCAGTTTTCCACATTGATGATAATAAGAAATGTTTCTTGAGCAGCAAATCAGCACATTAGAATGATTTCTGAAGGATCCCGTGGCACAAAATTCAGCTTTGCAATCACATAACTAAATGACATTTTAAAATATATTAAAATGGAAAAGTTATTTTAAAAATTGTCATAATATTTCACAATATTGTGGTTTACTGTAGCCAATCAAATACATTTATTAAAAAAACCTACTGAACCTTGCTTGATTTGTCCGGTTCGACACATTTTTCCCTGTAAAATTATATTTTAACACGTTTTAAAGCAGAGATTTGTAGAGATGCACAGTATATCTATACCATATCAGTTATCAGCTGTTTGTAAAATTATTTAAATTTTCAACCAATATTGAATATTACATTTTGAATGTTCATTTCCCATATTTTTACATGTAACACACCCAATTGAAATCTTTAAAAACACTTATTTAATCATTTTTAAAGTAATTTTTAGGTTTATGAGGAAGTGTTTGGAAAACCTGTTTGAAAATGATCTTTATTGTTGTGATTTTGTTTGGTAACGCTAGTTTCTTAAATGGTATATTAGATTTCAGGATTGACTCAAGTTTTAAACACTTCTGTTAGAAGCATTTCACTGAACACTGAAAGTGTTGCACCTCGTCCTCAAACATCTCTCTGATCTCTGCAGGACTCTAAGATCAGTTCTCTGGAGCGCAGTCTGAGGGATCTGGAGGACGAGATACAGATGCTCAAGTCAAACGGTGCTCTCAGCACAGGGGAGAGAGAGGAGGAGATGAAACAGATGGAGGTCTACCGCAGTCACTCCAAGTTCATGAAGAACAAGGTAGAACCTGTGGCTCATGGGCATTACAACTGTTTTGTTACGGTGCTTTTTTAACCTGTGCAGGTCGTGTGTTATTTGATCGCAGATTTAGGTTGATGTTGAATTTTAGCAGGTGTCTTGTGGCGCTGTAATATTTACATTTATTCATTTAGCTGACGCTTTTATCCAAAGCGTAATATGATGTGGTGTGCATCGCAACTAGCTAAATAAGCATACAATTGTCCACATTTTCATTTTATCCGGTCAAAGTTGTCTTGATAACTTCTTCATCGTATTATTATGTTATTATCATTACTAACTTTTATCTTGAGCTAATACAATGTTAATTTGTTTTTATATTTTTACTTCTTTTTTTTATTTTATTATATTATTAATTGTACAGTGGGTACGGAAAGTATTCAGACCCCCTTAAATTTTTCACTCTTTGTTATATTGCAGCCATTTGCTAAAATCATGGTCATTTTTTTTCCTCATTATTGTACACACAGCACCCCACATTGACAGAAAAACACAGAATTGTTGACATTTTTGCACATTTATTAAAAAAGAAAAACTGAAATATCACATGGTCCTAAGTATTCAGACCCTTTGCTCAGTATTTAGTAGAAGCACCCTTTTGATCTAATACAGCCATGAGTCTTTTTGGGAAAGATGCAACAAGTTTTTTGGGTATCCTCTGCCATTCCTCCTTGCAGATCCTCTCCAGTTCTGTCAGGTTGGATGGTAAACGTTGGTGGACAGCCATTTTCAGGTCTCTCCAGAGATGCACAATTGGGTTTAAGTCAGGGCTCTGGCTGGGCCATTCAAGAACAGTCACGGAGTTGTTGTGAAGCCACTCCTTCGTTATTTTAGCTGTATGCTTAGGGTCATTGTCTTGTTGAAAGGTGAACCTTCGGCCCAGTCTGAGGTCCAGAGCACTCTGGAGAAGGTTTTCGTCCAGGATATCCCTGTACTTGGCCGCATTCATCTTTCCCTCGATTGCAACCAGTCGTCCTGTCCCTGCAGCTGAAAAACACCCCCACAGCATGATGCTGCCACCACCATGCTTCACTGTTGAGACTGTATTGGACAGGTGATGAGCAGTGCCTGGTTTTCTCCACACATACCGCTTAGAATTAAGGCCAAAAAGTTCTATCTTGGTCTCATCAGACCAGAGAATCTTATTTATCACCATCTTGGAGTCCTTCAGGTGTGCTTTCATGTGTCTTGCACTGAGGAGAGGCTTCCGTCGGGCCACTCTGCCATAAAGCCCCGACTGGTGGATGGCTGCAGTGATGGTTGACTTACTACAACTTTCTCCCATCTCCCGACTGCATCTCTGGAGCTCAGCCACAGTGATCTTTGGGTTCTTCTTTACCTCTCTCACCAAGGCTCTTCTCCCCCGATAGCTCAGTTTGGCCGGACAGCCAGCTCTAGGAAGGGTTCTGGTCGTCCCAAACGTCTTCAATTTAAGGATTATGTAGGCCACTGTGCTCTTAGGAACCTTAAGTGCAGCAGAATTTTTTTTGTAACCTTGGCCAGATCTGTGCCTTGCCACAATTCTGTCTCTGAGCTCTTCAGGCAGTTCCTTTTGACCTCATGATTCTCATTTGCTCTGACATGCACTTGTGAGCTACAGATGGTGCCCAACCAGAATGAGACTTTTACCGCCGCCGTTCCCGCAAAATTGGGATGTGTATTTGCTGCCTTTTACCGCTGAGTGGCGCTGTAATCACAGACTTTGAAAAGTGTCAGTTTATTCTCTTTAATGCCGTAATCTGCCGCGGCAGTAATCTGAGCTGAGGCCACAGATAAATTTAAGATAAATATTGTGGTTAAACGAATTCAAATTCATTTAATTTAAACAAAGTAGACACACGTTAACATTGTGTGCCCAGTTTTTCTATAATTTAGAAAGGCTATGTCAATAGGTTACTTGTCATTTACTTCGTGTTATTTTAATGTGTTTGTAGATTTATTAACTGAAACATAACAGTGAAATAAATTAAAATAACTCACGAGAGCTCTTCATTTATCTAATTCCTCAATAGAATAGCGTCATTGCTCCTAATATCGTCTCTATTTTTAACTTTTGATTCTATTTTTTCAGTTCTAAAATTGATTCTATCTTTAGTTCTATTCTGTTGTAGCCTTATAGGCCTATTTATATATATGAAAAATATGCCTATTAGGCTTAGGGTTTTATATTTAACCCACTTACATTTTAAAATACGGCAATTGCTGCTGTTTTGCACAATGTCCCTTTGCGCCACCTGGCGGTCATTTCGGGAACGACTTTGAAATGCGGCTGGTTTATTTTCGCCGCGGTGATTTCGCTGGCGCGGCGGTAATAGGCATTCTGGTTGGGCACCATCTGTATAAGGTCTTATATAGACAGGTGTGTGGCTTTCCTAATCAAGTCCAATCAGTATAATCAAACACAGCTGGACTCAAATGAAGGTGTAGAACCATCTCAAGGATGATCAGAAGAAATGGACGGCACCTGAGTTAAATATATGAGTGTCACAGCAAAGGGTCTGAATACTTGTGATATTTCAGTTTTTCTTTTTTAATAAATGTGCAAAAATGTCAACAATTCTGTGTTTTTCTGTCAATGTGGGGTGCTGTGTGTACAATAATGAGGAAAAAAAAAGAACTTAAATGATTTTAGCAAATGGCTGCAATATAACAAAGAGTGAAAAATTTAAGGGGGTCTGAATACTTTCCGGACCCACTGTATGTGTAATATTTTTCCTAAGGAAACTGTTTATCTTTCACATACATATGAGACATATCCTTTACATATCCTTTTGAATGACATTTAATTGCAGCTAAATCATAACCGCATGGCCTGTGCGGTGAATGCTGATCGGTTTAGTAACGCTGACGGCATCACGTGAACGTGGGTGGTGTTTGATTGGCCTCAGGGCGTGCATGCGAGCTGCTGGATGGTGATTGGTGGTTGTTGCAGTAACAGCGCCCTCTCCTGACAGGTAGAGCAACTGAAGGACGAGCTGGCGCAGAGCGAAGCGCAGGGCGAGGAGCTGAGAAAGCGGGCGGCTGAGCTGCAGCAAGAGATCTCTGCCGTAAGACACCCAGAGAACCGGCTTAGAACTCGCACAGCTCTGCTTTCCTCACCAGAGAGAACGTCTCGCCCACTCAGACATCAGATAGGGTTCTGGTTCACGCTAACCTCAGAAAAGCCCGCTGACTGACTGACCGACCGGCCGGCCCTTTAGCTTAGGGCGTTTATTTTTTTTATCTCTGATATATGGAAGCCCTGAGGTGTCGGATAATTTTATAAAAGTTAATGTCGTACATTATTTATGCTGCCTTCTCAGAGTAAATGGGCAAAAAGTAAAAATAAATAAAGCGCCCCCAATGGTCGAAGTTGAAACTGCATATGTTGTATAGTGATAGTGTAAGTAATAATAAAATAATAAAATAGATATAAAAATTGAATCTTCAGACATATTCTTGGGATGCATGATATATTTTTCACTATATCGGTGTTGGATTTTTTTTATACTAGAAACATAATATTAGGCCTGGCCTAATATTATGGCCTTTTTTTTTTTTCTAAACAGAAATCCATGTTTTGTAAATTAAAATGTGTGTGTGTATATCTCATATCTCAATCAGTAATTTTAGTACTTTTGTTCAACTTAAATATATTTATTTCAGTTAGTTGCCAAGGTAATATTTCTAATAAAATAAAATTAAAATTAAATTCTTAAAAGTTTTTAGAAAAAGGTAAAATTTTCATATAAGTTTAAGTTTTTTATGAAATATTTATATATTTTTTAATTTCAGCTTTATTTCATATACCATAAACATTTTCTTATAGTTAATCAGTGCATCCCATCTCCCCAGTGTTCTGATTAGTGGTTGATCACTATAGGGTTTACACTGATTAACAACCTCAGTCTTTTTTTCCATTCTAAATTCAACTCGAACAGAACACGATATCCCACTGACTAAAGAACTCATGGGAAAAGTGCTTTTGGACACAAAGACAAACAGTAGCATTGCTTGACAGTGTGATCAGGGTGGGCGAAGGAGGGAACGATGGAAAAGGTCCAGGGCTGTGAGGGGAACTGTTCAAAAATATTAGCTTTTGAGTCTCGACTCGTTTTCAGTGGCCGCCTGTGGTCATAATAGCAGGATCAGTGGGCGGCAGTGGTTCGGGTCGATGGGTAAATTTGAAAGTCCCAAGGTTTCTCTGATCAGGAAAGCAGAGTCGCCCAGCGCTGTGCTGAGAGGTCGGATGCCACTCTAGACTCCCACGATACTTTTCACCCGTTTCTCTTTCTTTTCCTCTCCCTCTTGTTTGTAGCGCTGGTTGGAGTAGCGCTGAGAGCACTAATGTCCACGAGGCTTGAGTCTGTCTCTCTCTATCACTCTGACTTGTCTCTCTCTCCATCTCCTGTGCCTGCGCACGCCTTTATTCACTAGGGTGACTGGCAGCCAGTAGAGTTACAGCTTTAGGCCATGCTAACCTGCTATAGCTGCCCCAGTGCATGCTGGGAATGTCAAGACTGTGATGTTTGTCTTTTTCTTTGCAGATGAACACTTGTTGTCTGTTTTATAGTGTCTTAACTCTTTGTTTACTGTCTGTGTGTAAAAATGGATTTCAATTTGTCCCTAATTCAAATGTTTGCGTATCTTGCAAGCATGAACTTGAGTGTTTTGTGGATGATTTGTTAAGATTTAAGCTCAATACATCAAGTGCTTCTCTTCACAGGAATTGCGATGTGCTATAACAGCCTGGTAATGCTCTGCCTGCTTGAGGAGTCTAATTCAAGGATTTTGCAAGTTTAATTTGTCTTAGATGAGGCTTCACACTTGGTATTATTACAAAATTCCACTTTTGTTCTCACATCAGACCTGAGGCTACAGGTTTCATCCTGTTTTGCTGCGTTTGCATCCGATGAAGGTGTTTTAGGGGCTTTGAGGTCTTAGGAGGTCTGGCTTGAAGGAGTTTTCTGGAGAGTTTTCCACATATTCAGACTGACTGTTTGTCTTGCACAGATTGACCAGGTGAAGCAGGATCTGTCCCGGAAGGACACTGAACTCTTGGGCCTGCAGACTAAACTGGAGACGCTCACCAATCAGTTTTCTGACAGCAAACAGCACATCGATGTACTCAAAGAGTCTCTCACTGCCAAAGAACAGCGTGCTGCCATCCTGCAGACTGAGGTAAGAGTTACGCATTGAATAGCATGGCTGGATTAAAGTAAAATTTACAAAGATGGGAATTTCTTTAAGTTCTCTGGATTATTTTTCTACCAAACTGACTTTCAAGAAAAAAAAATTTGTTGGAAAATGGTGCCATATTGAGATTTATATATTTAAAAAAAATTCTACCCATTTTGACTTTTGCTTCCAAGATGATCAATAGTCATTGCCACAATTCTCACATAATCACATCTAGTTATCCAGCTAGATAACTATATTATCTTAACCAGGATGACTACCGTAATGGATATCAGGATTTTAAATGCTTTTACGTACACATTTGAATGGAAATTTCTATAGTGAATATCAACTTTTCTTGTGCTACTGTTATGTTCGATTTTTGAGTGAGTTGCAACGAATTGGTCAAACGTGATCACAAAGTGGGCTGAATGATTCATAAGCAGATCGATCTAAATAAAAATGATTTTTAATACTTGTACAAAAAGAGTGGGAAGAAATGGAAGAACCTTTTAAATCAGCATAAGTCATTCAGCAACAATGTTCTTACAAGTAACACAAATTACGTAATCAGATTACTTTTTTCCCCAATAACTAGTAATGTATTACTTTTAAATTTACAACAAAATATCTTGAGTTTTTCAAATAAGTAACGCAAGTCTCCATGTTGAGAGAAATCAGGAGTAAGTGCAGAGGCGTTGTTCGTGTAAACATGGTTATTGTAGTTCTAGACTAAATGTGAGCATACATTTATTCGTCTCACTTTCACAAATATTCAGTATTAATCAAAATGAATAGAAAAAGTGAAATGCAAACTCAGAATATTACGCAAACCTGCAATATTTAAATGTTAAATTACACAAATATCTCACTTTATTAACCAATGGCTTTGCTGCTGACTTTTGATGATCCAGTTTAATCGTACTAATAAGCAAAAATGCCTTTAGATTTAAACCATTTAAACCTAGATTTAGATCATTTTTGTGTTTCGTTTTTATGTTTTTAATGCTAAAGTAAGAGTGTTGAACTTACTTCTCCTGCAGTCCAGAATGGCAGCACAGCTAAGAGGTTTATTTGAGCTGCGCCCTCTACTGTACAGGCGTGAATTTACATATCCTTCAGCCTGAGGTTTATTCATTTCAGTTTTGGTGGAAAAGGACCTTTACATTTGCCAAAAAATATAACTTTTTTTGTTATTAAATTTGTTTTAAATAATTTTTAAATATACATTTTATGTATATTATACTCTGAACATAGAAAAGCTTTTTAAAATCCCCTTGAAGAGAATACATATTATTAACAAACTTTATTTAAAAAATTTTAAATAAATAATGTTGCTTGTCTTTTTTGTGTGGAAAAAAACATTCTTTACTGCAGTTTCCCTGCCTGACCATCAGGGGGCACTGTTGTATCAAACATGTTATTGGGCCGTTGTGAAGTTGCTGGGGCATGAATGGCTTCTTTGTGTGTGCTTTTAATTCTGTACTTAGTCTATCATCACACCTTTTATCATAATCCAGTGTTACCAGTGCCAGCATGTGATTCATGGAGTTTAGCTGATGGTTAATGTGCCCTGACTGGCCAAGTATTAGTGTGTTCCTGCACATTGTCATGAATAATAGTACTTTAATGCACATTAAGAGTCAGTCCATGCATCTGTATGAATTTTGTGTGCATTTCAGGTCGATGCTCTACGTCTACGTCTGGAAGAGAAGGAGACCACGCTTAATAAAAAGAGCAAGCAGATTCAGGAAATGTCCGAAGAGAAGGGAACGCTCAACGGAGAAATTCACGACCTCAAAGACATGCTTGACGTCAAGGAACGCAAGGTCAACGTGCTGCAGAAAAAGGTAAAGGCCGTGGCAGATCAGATCTTACATCAAAACTTAAAATTAAGGTTCGATGGTGTTTTTGTGTTCGACACGAACCTTTTCAAGGATCCCAGCAGAACCATTGCGCTAGCGTATGCATTCGTAAACATCGACGCGCCCTTCAAGCGCATGTCATTTCCTCCTCCTGAACATAGATGGCACTGTTAGGCCACGTTTAATGAGTTCTGGCGAAATGCACGAAACCAGCCTCACCAAATATCCCTCTGTGTAAATTTCTGATTTCTAAAAGTAGGGAAAAGTTGTGTTTGTGATGGCGACGGTGTCTCCTGTTCTCAGAAATGACACACACAGGCCGTTAACCTCAGGCTAACAGCGGGCGCCAGGGTTTATATGTCTGTTCTGCATCTTTCATATCCATGCAACAGCTGTTTGCTTCTACCTCAAATGCACGTTGGATATACAGGAAGCCGTAGCTTTCGCCGCTCCCGCCGACATCGCTTTTCATCGTCAGTATTTAGGGTGCAGCTTTGAACTTCGTTCCACAATATACAAACTTTGACAGAAATCGGCACACAAATCAAAGCTGTCACTGACATGTTTCAAGCTTGTCGTGCCCTGCTCTTTGCGTCTGTCAGAGGATGTTTCCATGGTGACCCATGAGGCAATGCTTCGCAGTCACATCCGACTATCGGTTTCAGTTCTTCTGCGCTGAGATCATAGGCTGTACAAACAAGCCCCCCGTCCGCTGCCTCATTAATCTTGACTTAGGGATAGTCTGAGTGCACGAAACCCACAGTGAGCTCACCTTTATTGGGAAAACAGGAAGTTGTGCATCTCTCTAATGGACATTCCAGGGATAATGTTGCAAATCATGCTCCTAAGATCGCTGTAACTTGTGTCATATGTTATTTTACGATTAAGTTTCCCAAAGAAGCACATGGATCATTTGCTATAAAGTAGAACTGAAGTAGGTTTACTTAAATAGCTAATAGCTGTACCCCTTTGAATTGCACTCATAGTTTACAGGAAGTGGCTTTTGACTGATAATAGCAATCTTGGAAGACCTTTTAAGGTTGTAATTTTTTTGTTCGTTTCTAATTCAGACTTGCATCGCTGGTATCGCTTTAATGGCAAATGCTTGCTTTTTCCCGAGTTTCTTTCTCAATTGTTGCTATATTCATAATCCAATGTCCAAATTTGTGAATATCATCAATAGTTTTTTGTGTACTTCCAGGTTTTATTTACCATTTAAATGCATGAATGTTTCGCCAATCGTTATTACGTATTTGTGTCTTTAGCGACCCGGATCGATAACACGGATGGATCTCTACCTGTCATGATAATATAAAACTCTCCTGATATTAGCGTAACAGTTACAGAAGAATAAAATAAAGCATATTGTGTTACCTTTCGGAGCTTGGAAGGGTTCAGTTTGAGCAGATGTTTTATATAATCATCACTGTCATCATCAGAGCTCATTTCCCACTACATTCAACATCTGTTCGTGATCTCAAACATAATCTCAAAACTATCATTTTCAACATCTTCAAAATCAATATTTTGATCACTAACAGCTTCTTTTCTAGATCCACCATCAAGTGACAGTGAAACTAATATTTGATTGCGTTCAGTACTTGATCTGCGGTAAATCGCTGAGCCATTTCAAGTCTTGCTGATGATACTTCCTATTCTTTTGTTTTCTGCCTGCGGTAACTATGAGTGAAATGTCACTTCATCATTGTGTATCAGACATTGCCACCTTGTGGAATAAAAGTGAATTGCACTTATTCAGTCATCAAAGATTATTGTTGTGCAGAAAAAATGTGCTTACACTGTTACACACCTTGGGTCATTAGCGACACAATAACATTTTTACAAAAAAAAAATATGAGAAAACATGCATTATTATATATATATTTTTCTTGTTATATTGTTTATAGAGAATTGATTGAGGAATACTAAGAACGTTGATGTCTAACTTTTAAAAAATTGAGGAGGAGTGGTAGTGAATGACATCCCGGGTCATTAAAGACGTTAAAAGGGTAAATGCGTTAAAAGGCTAAAGAAAATGTTGGTTAAAATAAGAGAGCTCTTTTTAAATCACTTATAAACATGTTATAGTCATAAAGTCATGCTTGCGTACTTGCTGTTTTGGGAGAAAGCCCAGGTTTTACTTGAGAGTGTCTCAAATATAAAGATCGGGCACTTTCTTATAATTTCCTGATCTTTCTCGTAATAGTTTTTGTCTCTGTTTTGGCTGTTTTCGTTCTCTCTTCGCCTCAACCGCTTTGCTTCTCTTCACAGTTTGAGTCTGAAAGCCTCTCAGAGTCATCGGGGGCACAATGAACTTCTTTTTTTTTCAAGCCAAGTGCTCTCCCAAGCCACAGAAAGAGAAACATTTAGTTTCCATTATAGTGCCTGATCCGTTCTGTATTGCCCCAGAGTTGTTCCTAATGGCCATAACACATTGAGACAGTGCTATGAAGGTATGCATGGGGCTGCTCAACAGGACACCATTCAACGCACAGGTCAAACACGAGAAAACGACAGACCGTACAGAGGAAGCAGGATTACATCCAGCTAGGAAAAACTACATTTCACATTTTTAGAAACCTTCTGTCCTGTTAAAGGGGACATTTCAAACGTGCCGCACACATCCTGAAAAGTAAAGGCAAAATATTTTGCTCGGCCCCCTGGTGGCTGGTTGATAAACCCTGCCCTCGTCATGTAAACGAATGGGATTTACACGTCAAATAAATTTTTTCTGAAGATTTTTCTCTCATTTTAGGTAGTTCTTATGTTGACTTATGTTCAAGTGTTTGTTTTTCCAATAAGTTTGGTTTTATTAAGTCATTTGATGCTATACATTTTATATATATATATACATACAGTGGAAGGAAACACGTCTTTCATCTTTTATTTGCAGTCTATGTGACATTTCATGGACAAAATCATTGCATAGTTTACATTTATAATGTTGTCTAAACTTCCTCAGTTCCTCAGGTTTGTAGTTGAAAAAAGGTGATACAGAACTAATCATGATTTTGCCATCAGAACCATCAGCTCATTAACATAAGACCGCCTACATTTACATAAGAATTACATTACCCGCCCTGATGAATGAAGTGTGCACTGTCTAGGGAAGTGTTAGCCTATCACAGCAGAGTTCATTTGCATGAATTCTGAATTCTGCGAGATTAAGTAGCAAAAGCAGCTGTTGCGTGGATATGAAAGGTTAGTGAGAATGGAAAATATAATGGAAAAAAAAACTAAATCATTGCCGGGTTTGATGTTAAAAACCTTTGCTATCATTACAAGCAGGCTTTAGGGAAAAATAAAATGCTAAAAAGTGTCGAATATGTCCCCTAAAAAAGCCACACAGTTTAGTTTTATTCAAACAACACATAGCTCTGTTACATTTGTGGATACGAAAATGAGCTTTCCTAGACTGTGTGTGTCTGTGTATATAAGTGAGTAAATGAATAGATACACAATGTCCTGTGATGCATGCATTCGTTCTCAGAGGAGGCCGAGCCTGTGCTCGTTTCTTTTTTCTCGCACTCTCCTTTAATGTCTGAACATCATTTTTTTTCTCCCTCTCGGAGCTGTTTGGCTTTGTAATTGTTTTCCCAGCGGCTCCGGTTCATGTGCGGCGCTCTCTGCCTTCTCAGTGGCACGGTTTGCCTGCGCGGATGTGAGCGAGTGCATGCTGAACGGAGCAAAACACCTCTTCCAGCGGCTGCCGAGAGTTTTGGGCCGCTCTTTTCTCTCTTTGTTTATATTCAGTGTTTTGTGTTTAACCGAACACTTACCCTTTAACAGCCTGGAAAATAACGATAATTTAATTTGCAACTGTCAGATAAGGTGGCAGACAGATCCGCAGTGGAAGCGGTCGAACTAAATATTGAAAACAGCGGTTTGGATGGGAATTCTTTCGCAAGTTCACGGCAGGACAGGCTGCAGAAAATAACATTTGTTAATGCAAGGAGGGCGGAATACAAGACACAGTTCAGCAGAACTCGCTCAAGTATGTAAACTCGAGTCGAGCGTCTTGATGGAGAGCAGCTCTCTTTGGCATGAGAGGGTCGTCAGAGACACTTTGTCTTGTGGATGAACATGGGTAGCTCTAGGGTGGGCTTCTGGGATGTTTTTTTTACCATAAAGTTTCCACGTCTGGAGATTTTTATCATTATTACATCCATTTAGGATTGCAATTAACACAAAAATAGGCTTTAGACTATCGGCATACATCTTATTTTGAAACAAAATGAAATAATTGCGCATAAATCCTGGTCTGCAGACGATACCAAAGAAACTAAACCTGTTAGTTGACTTTGTGGTCAGAGTTTCGCTCCACTCGGATGTAATAAACACCCAATATTCAGCGTTGCTCAAGGAATTTGTTGGCATCATTTGAAACACAATCCAGGACATCGAGGTTCTTGCAAAACACTTTTATTAAGAAACATGAAACATGTCATGAACCTCACAAACTTCAGCAGATCCAGCAACTGTATTTCTCTTAGAAGAAGCATTCAGCCCGCTAGCATTAGAACACACTCGACACCTTGACGACATAAAACTGTCATCAAAGTACAGCGTGCATTGGACCGCACTACCGTTCAAAGGTTTGGGCTCAAAAGTATTAATTTCCTTTTTTAAAGAAATGAATACTTTATTCAGTAAGAATGCATTACATTGATCAAAGTGACTATTTTCAGCATTCAACCAAATCAACATATTAAAATGATTTCTGAAGTATCAAGTGACACTGAAGACTGGAAGTAATGGCTGAAAAATATATGGGAAAAAAAAAGTTTTTAATATTTCACAATGTTACAGTTTTTAATGTAGATTTTTAAAAAAAATCAAATAAATGCAGCCTTTGTTATTTACTTTAAGCCTTTATATATAATGCATTATTACAGTATTTTTAATGCATTAATTATTCCTTGTAATGCACCTTATAATGCATTGAATGGTCTCATGAATAATTGTAACCACAGTTATAAAACATTTCAATACTGATCTACCCATCAAATCAAAAACACCTTTAGAAAGTATAATGCATTAAAACACATGACAAACAACCAATTTCAGATTGAACAAGGAATCATTTTCCTTGCATTTTAACTTGGTTTACAATTATTTCTGAAAATATATAATGTGCATTATGAATACCTCTATGATGCATTATACATAAAGTGTTACTGAGACGTCTTTCAAAATCATTTAAAAAATCTTTCTACCCCAAACTTTTGCAAGCCAAAAGGGTCAGCATTGTTGTTTTATTTAAAAACCCATAAAAAATGTTTTCAATTGGCAGACACTATAAGTATAGTGGGACATTTTTTTTTGTTTCCGCTCCACTAAAATTGAGAGTTTTACTTCATTAACAATGACTCACCGCACAAGTAACTTTTCAACATGTATTATCGAGTGTATCATATTGCAGTATTTCATCGAAGGATGTCCCAATGCACATTCACAGAGGGTTTGGTGTAAACCCTGAACATTCGCTAACCCCTGAAACGCCCCTGTGGATGAAGAACTTCCAATTTGCTACACTTTTAAAGGCTGGTTCAGAACGCAGAACGTTTGTGTGCTTTTTTTTTTTTCCCTTCTTTTCGACGGCTAAGGGGTTGAAGAAGGCTAACAGGCTTAGCACCACAAGGAAACAGAGCGTGTCGGGACTGAGTTGTGATCTTGCTGAGAAAGAGCCTCTTACATTGTTTGTTACCATCCTTCAGTAGAGAGAGAGAGAGAGAGAGAGAGAGAGAGAGAGAAACACAGACACACAGACAGAGAGAATGGAGCTTTAAGAGGGCACATGCTAATAAGTGCCTTGTGTTAAAATAATGATAAAACCCACATCAAAAGGGTGAGAGTCTTAAGCCCCTAACAGTCTGATAGAGAGCGAGAGAGAGATCCTCTCTGCTTTTGACTTAATTGGGGAAAAGAAGTTCTACAGAAGTTTGTAATTAATCGACACTTCCTCCTCCTCCTCCTCCTCCTCCTCACTTCTTCTTTTGCTCTCCCTGTTTCTCAGACTTTTCACATTATAAAAATGCAAATAAAACAAAGCTTTAAACTAAATAAAATTGTAATGGTTATACTGTACTTTGAAATTTGATCTTATATTTTTTTATTGCAATAGCAGGCCCCTTATTATTTGCATTTTTATAATATGTGTAATTTAATTTTAACATTTAAATTAATTAATATTTTACAAAAATACAAATAAAGATTATACGCTATCTTTCAAAAGTTTGGGGTCTGTATTATTTTTATTTTTTTTTATGTTTTGAAAGAAGTCTCTCATGCTCACCAATGCTATATTTATTTGATGAAAAACACAGTAAAACATTAACTTTCTTCTTCTTCTTCAATATTTTTGTGGAAACAGTGAGACATTTTTTTCAGGATTCTTTCAATCAACCTTCAATCAAATCTTACTGTCCAGAAACGTTTAAATGGCATTGTTCATGTTTAGTAAAAAAAAAAAAAATCAGATACCAGTCATTGCTATAAACATCATAGTTATTGTAAATAATAACTGTTTTTTTGGGGTGTTTTAGCTTTGAAATTTGTAGCAGAATTGCTTCTATAAAGGGAAGCATTTTGAAACTTCCAACAGTAAAACTCTCTCAGATAAATTACTGTACGTCTCTAAATCCATGCCCATTAAAAAGTTTCAACTGCAACCAGTAAATCTTTGACCACCTTGAACTTTTGCATTATTCCAAATATGTGTCCGTTGCAATTTACTATATAAAGCTAATGAGGCGCAGTTACACACTGGAATTTTCCTCCTGCTGTCACTTTGTATCAAACCAGTGCAACTGAAGTCATGTGATCCATAACTAGTCGGCACAGACCTGGCACGGCAACTAGTTACTAACATATGGTGATCAAAGCTGGAATATGAATTTTGACGATTTTGAAAAATTAAGGGAAATCTATTTCTGTGTGGGAGTTTGCAGACACAAAGACTGGCGTCATGCCACTTACCTGTCAGGTCTCACCCACTCAGGTGCCAAACTCCTGACACACATTTGCATTACTGAGCAGCGTGTGTGTTCGACGCCACCCATTCCGTTTCAACAAACCTCTCATAAATGACATTCACGTGTTATGTTGCAAAATAGATCCTGACAGGTGGATCAAGACCCCAATGCAAATTGGCTACTTATTTTTATTTTTTTTTGAGTTATATTATTTAATGATTTGAGCAAAAAGAGATCGCAGAGTGGTATGAGACATCTAGGAAATTTTGAAAAGGGTCAGGTACACACACACAAAAAAAGTGGTGTTGGATTTGCTTTGAAACAATGTTTTTTTTTATTTTAAATTGCTATTAAAAGGGGTCATGATATGAGAAATCATGATATTTTAAGAGATCTTTGTCCTGCAAATTTCATAGATTAAAACGTCCTCCTCATTATAAACAAAGCATTTATTTAATCAAGCTCCATAAAACGGCTCATTTTGATATTGCGGGATCTGTGACCTCACCCAGGCAAATACATTTGCATATGTCCGCCTCCAGATCTGGACATCGACGAATAGTTATACAGCATCGCACCATAGTATTGGATTATCCACTGTATTGGATCCGACAGCAGCTGCGTCACAAACCGTAAGGAAATCATTTCATAATAATTCATAACGGTTTTATATGGATACTCGCGTGCAATAGCAAGTGGGCGTTGATATGCAATGACGTCAGCCAATCATAACAGTGGACGTTTACTGACCAGCCTGAAAGGAGCCGTCCAGACGGAGGTGCAGGATGAAAATTATAGTGGAAAAGTCATTATGAAAGTGATTCCAACTATATCGTTCCTCTGTGGCGTTATTGTTCTAGTTGCGGTATGGACTCTTCTTCTGTGCTATTCTTTCATATTTAGGATGATTTTTAGAACGATATCTTTATCGTTATAGTTACCGTCCATTGTGTATAGAGCTCAGTGCTCATTATGCAGAAATATTCGACCTCAGAACGGCGTGTTTGATCAATCAGAAGTATATCAAGCGCAAGAAACAAATTGCAAACACTTTTTCTCTTCTACATAGTCACTTCTTAGTATCCATCTGCTGTGGGTTTGACATGTTGTTTTGTTCGGCTTGCACACTGCATACAATTCTGATGCAACCCGCTGTAAACACTCAAATCTTTTCACTCTGTGCGTGTGTGTGCCCGCGCATGTTGTCTTGTGTGTCGTGTGCCTCTCTGTCTGTTTCCAGAGCTCACACCACACTGACAAGCAGCGGATCGCTAAGTGAAACAAAACACTCTTTAATAATTCAGACACCCCCCTCCCCCCTCCTCTCACTCTCGCTCTCTCTCACACACACACACACACACACACACAAATCCCTTTAAGTCTCCATGCGTTTGGATCTCTGTGACGGGAGGCTGCTCTTTTTGTCTTGTCTCTTATCCGCTCACACACTCTCAGATGAAACCAGAAACGAGGCAGAGAAGCGTGTGAGAGTGTGCGTGTCCATATACAGTACACACAGAGCGTTCTTCTCTCAGTTTTAGTTAGCAGGTCGTCCAATTCCGGATTAAACCTGCTCCCAGAATCCCAACACGGACTTTCTCTCCTTTAATAGGCTGCTATTTGAATGTAATCATCATTTGGCTTGACATGGATCCCCCGTAATCTAGATCCGTATGTCCGTCTCCTCCGCGAGGAAGATGAAGGCATTTTCCCTCCATTAGCCTGAGACAGGATTGCCGTTTTCTACTCAATGCTCTGATTGTTTTCCAAAATATAATTGCAGTTATCATATGACTCTGCACATGCATAATAAGAGCGCTATGAAATATTCATGAGCGTATAGCCGAAGCTGTGCGGGGTAACCCAAGACTGCTGGGTAATGTGGCAGAGGAGCGTAATCAGGTTGCGTTACACAAGCAGGTTTCATGGGCGACCGCAGACTATATCAAAGGGAGGAGTGTGTGTGATGGGTTCAGACATTTGAATGTGTGTGTCGTCGGACAGGTGGAGCTGTCAGGTGTGTGTTTGATTAATGAGGGGCTGGAGATGTTTAATTGTGCGTAATGGACATGCATGTGCACACACACTTCTCCTGTTTATGTCTTCCGCAAAAAAAGCTGCCACAATTCCACTCAACTTTACAAATCGAGACCAATCAGCACAACCTATTTTTTAAAACCAGCTGAGACTAACCTCGACATCTGTCCAAACATGTCTGAAATTATTTAAAACAACACACCCTGCCGAACTTTTTATTATTCGAGCAACAACTGTAGGTTTTTTGAACCAGGGCAAATTCATTATAGGGTTTCTTCTCACTTATCCCTCTGCCTACATTTGTTATCCTTGTAATCGCTTTTGCCAAAACATTCACCCTTTTAATTAAATTCATAAGTCGACACAGCTTTATCTCTCTCAGTGGTCCGGTTTGAAAAACAGTTTCGCAGTTTTCTCTCGCTCCTTACCGGGAACTGAATAAAAAATGGTTCTGCTTCTAAATCGCAAGGCACTTAAAGACAGGAAGTGGCTACAAAGGGAGAACAGATATAAGAGACGGGGTCCAAAGATTTTTGGTATGCTAATTTTGTTTGGTTTATAGTAATATTAGCTACAAAAGTTATTTATTAATAATTATAATTACACACACACTGGGTTGTAACTGATTACATATAAATGCATCTGGATTATGTACTTGTAATTTGATTATATTACGTTTTAAAATGCAGTTCTACAGACTACAGTTACTTTTTATTGATTACATGATTACATGTTATTCTCACAATGGCAGTAAATTATTCATAATTCATTGATTCTCCCTACTACTACTACTTCTAAAAATGCCTACTGCTTGTATACGTTCAGAAGGTCTTCCAGATTTGTGGAGTTGCATACACAGACCAGCCACTGAAAACTGCCACACACACACAGTAGATGATCACTGGGTTTACAGAACATTTTCTCAACATTGCAACATTGCATATCTAATTAGCTCCTGACGAACACAATCATTATTATTTGAGTCATTTAACCATGTACTTTTGTCTTTGGAAGGCATTTGTCTCTTTGACATACTATATTTACTTGATGAGACACCCTGAGAATTAAAATTAAGTTATTAATAATAATAATAAATAAAATTAAGTTCACAGTTCTCTGATTATAGTTAATGGCCACATGACATGCAGAAAAACCAATGAAATATTATATAAAGTGTGTATTGTATTGTATGTATGTGTGTGTGTGTGTATACCGTATATATATATATATATATATAATGTGTGTGTGTATATATATATATATAATGTGTGTGTGTGTGTATGTATGTATGTATGTGTGTGTATGTATATATATATAATTTATATATATATATATATATATATAATGTGTGTGTGTGTGTGTGTATGTATATATATATATATATATATGCTTGCATGTTATTGAATTAAAAATAATGACAATATTTTTATAATAATATTAGAATTTGATTATATTTTTTATGTATTAATAAAATATTTGAATGTAAACTTTGTTTAAATTTTTTTGTTTTATTTTGTGATATAACTCTCATTCTCGTTGGGTGTGAGGCTGCTGCCATAGCAACAAAACTTCAACATTTCAGAATATTTGTTTATTCGTCTTAAACCAATTACGTTCATATCGAAGACCATATATTTTTTCTCCATCTTGTTCAGCCCAAGAACTTTCAATCTAAACACTCGAGGTAGGCCTGCTGATAAAATGTGTTTTCACAGAGAGCCGCTCTATCAACAGCAGGTTGTTTCAAAGCAGCTAAAAGAAACAAAAACGGCAACTATTTATCAAATCCGTCAGCGTTTAATTGAATGTGAAACGGTGGACAGGAACAGTCAGTCTTTTCATTGAGCTGTCGGGACATGATGAATGGAGCGAAACGTGGAAATGCCCATCTCTCCCGTGTCATTCATCAGCCGCGGCGTCACGCACACGCCAGCCGCGCACGCAGATAAGGAAAGTTTATGAAGAGAATTAGTTCTGAATATGCTTCTAATGAGGTCATTATTTATTTTCAGCTGAACAGTGGGAAAAAAAAATAGATTGTTTTTAACCCATCCGTCCCTCCCCCCATTCCTAATGTTAGATATGGAATGCTGTAAGTGGAAGTGCTGAAAATAAAATGAAAAATGGCTACTCTGAGCTTAAGTGTGAGTAAATGTTGTTTATTGTGCTTTAATAGATATGTCTTCATCTGGAGCAGTTCGATGTCGTAAAACTGTCTCTCTCTCTGTGCAGATTGAGAACCTGCAGGAGCAGCTGAAGGATAAGGAGAAGCAGATGACCAGTCTAAAGGAGCGCGTCAAATCCCTGCAGGCCGACACTTCAAACACGGACACGGCGCTCACCACGCTGGAGGAGGCCCTGGCTGAGAAGGTGGACACACACACACACACACACGCACACACACACACACACACACACACACACACACACATAACACATTCATTTACAGACACCTAAATCCATCAATGTCGGGTTGTACCCTGTCAGGTTTAGGGTTGTTATGAAACCAACATTTAGTTTGCCATGATTCTCACCCGTGTAGTGTTTGGAGCAACTGGCTGTTAGTTATACTCCGCCCAGTTGGATTGGTGGTACAGATTTTTTGCATTAACTGGAACTAAAGCACTGGTTTTGTATTTTTGTCATCCGTAGTCAGTTTTTAGAGCATTACAGCAAGTGAAGGGTCCGACCAAAAATAGTTATAGTAAATAGTAATTAGTACAGAAATGTTACATTAAGTTATTATTACAATTCATACTTTTTAATATGAATGAATGATTTAATAATATGAAATAGTTATTAGTACATAAATGTTACATTAAGTTATTATCATTATTATTATTACAATTCATACTTTTTAATATGAATGAATGATTTAATAAAAGTAAATAGTATATAAATATTACATTAGGTTAATAGTACCATAGTAATAGTATTTTCTTACTACAATTAATATTAATTCATATTTCATATTGGTTTAATTTAATATAATTAGTAAATATTATATATTACATTTAAAATAATAGTAAATAATAATACAAATAAATGATACATATATAAATAATAAATCAAATTAATACATGTTTATTATTATTATTATTATTAATGTTATTATTTAATATGAATGCATAATCTAATACCATTAGTAAATATATAAATATTACAGTAAGATATTATTGTTATTATTATTAATTTTATTATTTAATATAATTGTATGATCTAATATTCTTAGTACATTTATAAATGTTAAGTTATTATTATTATTATTATTATTATTACAATTAATAATCATTTTTAATATCAATGTATAATCTAATACTAACAGTAAATATTATATAAATATTACATTTAGTTCTTTCTTTTTTTTATTAATACTAGTATTAGTATTTTATTGTAGAAGTATTTTCTAACTACAATCAATAATTCATATTAAGTCATATTTAAGATTAATGTGTAAATCAATATTATTAGTAAGTATTATTTTAATATTGCATTTACTTTGTAACTATTATTATTAATATTATTATGAACTACTTTGTGAATGGTAGTAGCGTGTGTTATGTCTGTGAAGGACATGAGTGCACAGGTAACACATACTGTACAGCAGAAGCTGTGTGTGTGACAGCGGTGAAGATTGCTCTGTCACACACCCTTATGTAAGGCCTCAGTCATTCTCACACTACGATTGACCTCCCAGCAAGCTCACGGATCCACGGGTCAATCCCCGTCACTTCTCATCAACTCACATCGCATGTGTGATTGTCTTCGCCAGCACCTTCTCGTAGTTCTCTCTGAACGTTTCAGGTCACGGACATCCAGATGACAGAGTTCTCTGAATCAACATATCCCCCACACCCACTCCCCGAACTCCACCTCATGAATATGAATGAATTAAACCCGGGGGTTATTAGCATTGTCTTACGTGTCCGCAGTTTGGCGGCGATCTGCTGTTCTGCGTTTCCCCACTTCATCTCGCTCACATACCCTCACGCGCCGAGGTTTGGGCCTCCTGTTCCTTCGGCCGCGGGGCGGAAATCAACTTTGTCAGCCATCTGCATATTGAAAAGGGGAGCCCTGGCTCGTTTAGTGGACTCACACACTCCAACACAGGTCGTACACGTACGCACTTTTGCGCCACGTTCCCTCACGCAGACCGCTTCTGTCCTTCCCGACTCAGACACACACAGTTTTCCATTTCACACGCCTCGGATGCCGTACGCTGAGCATCACGGAGAGAGTTAGCTGGCGCAGCGATGAGCGGTCATGCTTAATGTCACAGCTCAGCGAGGATCGGCCAGGAACGCCGGCTCGGGAGAGTGAAATACAGCCTTTGCGGTGAGAAATGCAGTGCGGGCCTCAAAAAGAGCTGTATTATTATTGTCCGGTTCGGCCGCTCTGTGTGTGAGTTTTGGCCGGCGCGGGTGTGAAAGTGCTGGAGGCTGATGCTCTCCATGATTCCAGCCGGCCTCTTTCACAAGCCATCGACTGCGAACGCGAGGCCGCGCCAAAACACTCTTTCCTCAGACCTCTTATTGTCTCGCGTTATTGCTCTGTGTGTCTCTTTTTCCTCTCTCAGGATTATTAAAGGTGCTTTTTTTTGCTGCGTTATTAAAGTGCGCACTGTGCAGCATAGTAGCCGTTCACATCAGATCTGACTCATTTCTACTAAAGTTACTTCCATTTTCTGAAAGAAGACGTGGCCAAATCCTCCAACACCTGGCCAAAGTTGACACATGTGTGAGATTAATGGATCGTACGCCCAATGTGTTCATTCAAATATGTTCCACTAGCCGTGCAGAGTTACGCTTAAGTTGGGAATTAAGGAATTGGTGTGTCTGCTCTTTCTAAATTTTGACAGGTGTTGGCCCACTCTTGTTTTTGGGTAAATATTACATCCCTTACACAAACTGAATGCACATAACCACAAAATCATTTCCTCTTTCTTTGTGCTACTTTGTTCTTTAATCTTTTAAAAGAAAAAAAATCATAGAAAATGTACTATTATAGTGTTCGACCTTCCATAATACAGATATCCAACCAGTAAAGTGAAAGCTTAAAGGCTCAGCTTATTTATTTATTTAAATTATATTAAATTAGTTAAAAAAAAAATAATAATAATAATAATAATAATTATAACAATAGTGTATTGCACCAGATTCATGTTTGTTTATTTATTTATTTATTTAATAATGTTTAGTAGTTTTAACTTATACTTTTTAACAACAATGACTGGAATAATCTAAATAATTAATAATATAGTAATAATAAAAAAAAATGTGCTAGATTAATGGATTATAATTATTGTAATGTGAATATATCACGTAAAACTATTAGTACATATATTAGTAAATACTGTATATAGTAATATGTTGTTTTTTTATATCAATGATATTCATATTATTATTAATGTCACTATGTAGTGTGTGTTATGTTTTGGTAAATGTGGTCATTATCATTACTCATGTCTTTCCAAATCTTTATAGTGTTATATTTTTCCCATGGAACACAAAAAAGATTTTTTCAAGTAGCTGTTTTCCATATGTCAACAGTTTATAGTTACCATAATAGTAGCTCATATGACATTTAAGCTTCATTCCAAATCTTTTAAAGCCAAATGTTAGCTTTGTGTGAGGAACAGGGCGAAATAAGTGAAATTGAACTATTCACTGACGATCTTGCATCAACTAGTGGACAACTGTATGTTGTCCCGAATGGTCAGCTTACCTGCTTAAGATCCACAGAAGAAAGTCACGTGGGTTAGTAGCAACATGAGGTTGAGTAAATTATTCATTTTTCCCTCCGCTTCTAAATCACACATTTAACATGTCCTCTCTTGTTTGTAGGAGCGCATTATCGAGCGTCTGAAGGAACAGAGGGATAGAGACGAGAGAGAGAAGAGCGAAGAACTGGAGAGCAACAAGAAAGAGCTGAAAGAGCTGAAAGAGAAAGTCAGTCTACTGCAGGGAGATCTGTCCGATCGCGAGGTGAGCGCTTGTGTTTGCTTCAACTCACAAACTAATGCTTTATTAATGGCAGTATTGTAAGAAGTTGCACATTTGATGATTTTTTTACAATCCACTGGGTTTTCTAATGATTTTCACCTGGTTGACAATGAAATGGGTGAAAAAAAATCATCGATTTACGTTGTAGCAGTGAAGCGAATCCTATCTAGAGAGCAAAATATTTTGATTTTGGACTCGATAGATAATGTGTTGTGTTCTTTTAGAAAACCACCTTGTCTACAACATCATTTACTCTGTTGATGACCGTTAAACTACAATGTCATCTTGCAAACAGACTTTGAGATTTGTGTAATCTGGTTGCATATTTGTGAACAGAAGTTTGGGTTTGCGGTGTAAATATTGTAGTCTTGAATCGTGGCCTGCACACTTAACTAAAATCCACAACTAAATCCTAAACAAAATCTCTTCTATCAGGAGAACTGTGAGTAAACCCTTCCAATATGCAAGAGTACCACTTTTTTTTTTTTTCTGTTATATATTTGCACGTATTTGATGTTTCTGTAAGATTTGTAGATTACTGCGTTTGTAAATGAAAGTCAGGTTTTTGTACTGTACGAGCAAACACGACCAACAAACAGCTCAGAGGTGGGCGTCCAGCTGACATCTTGAGCTATTTCACATTCATAATGCAATAAATTCAGATGGTGGTTTGGCATTGTAACGTGGTAATCCTGTATAATGTGTCAGGTGTGGATTAAAGAGGTCGAAGTGGATCCCAGACAGCATTAGAAGCAACTTCCTTTAGATTGTACTATTGGATAAGGTGCTCAGTCAGGCTTGATAGAGACAGACTGATTCCACAGCCATCCGCACAATCCCAGAGGAGCTGTAGCGATGAGAACAGACATGCTGGACCCACAGCACTGTCAGTCCTGTGTGTGTGTGTGTGTGTGTGTGACAAGAAGATAAATGGAGGATTCTAAATGTGAGGGAACGGCCCCTCCCAGAGAGCAAATGCTCATTTCTCTTTCTGTCTTCAACTCTGCTCTGTTGTTCAGGGGTTTTTTTTGTGCCTTTTTGCCTTCTATCCCTTTTCTCTTTCTCTATTCCTTTTGCACTTTCTTGTATATTTTAGCTAGTGTCTCTCCAATGGCCTTTACGTCAGTGTAAAATAAATGAAAATGTGGTTGTCGTTTACTGACCCTTATGTCGTTCCAAACCTGTATGACATTCGTGGAAATGTAAAAAATAAAAATAAAATCTATTGGTTGTTGAAGATTTCTGGAAATTTTAAGCTTCACAAAGGACATAAGTGCACCATAAAATTTGTTCACAAAGGATTTAGCTTTTTTTAAAGCACATTTCTTCAAAATAAAAAAAATAAAAAATAAATTTACTTTTTTTTTTTTGCATAACGACTTCAGTTTTGGCTTCATATGGCTTCTGAAGATTTGGAATATAGCATATAGTTAATATGGACTACTTTATAACTTTTATGGTGCTTTCATAGTGCTTTTTTTGTCCTTTTTGAAGCATGAAAGCTTCACTCCCCATTTATTGTAATTGCATGGAAAGAGTGACCTGTACATTATTCAAAAATTCTCCATATGTGTTCAATGGAAGAAAAACAGTCATACGGCTCTGGAACGACGTGAGGGTGAGTAAGTGATGACCGAATGTTAATTTTTGGTTGAACTATCCCTCTAATGATGGAGTTTGCAGTGTGCACGTACACCAGATTTCCTGCAGCTCTGTGTCTGTGGCTGTTTTATTATTCAGGTTATTCTTGTTTGCTGTGATCTCTGCATTCCTCTCCGCTGTCTGCCTCTAGAACATGGGCGATGCACATCCACACCACTAAACCACTTCCCGTCTCACCCCGTCGCTTCTTCCTCTCATCGGCATCTTTCTTCCCCCTTTCCATTTCTCTTTGCTTCCAAAAGGCTGTACAAATTCTCATGAAATTATGCCCAACCCAAGTCACATTTCACACCACAATCAAAAAGAGAAATAAGAAATTATAGTTTGCAGAAATGAAATGACGCATATTTTGGGGATTGTTAAGGTGTTTTTATTATTTGAATGTCCATTAACCAGATTTCCCCCTGAAATTCTATATATATTTTTTTTCTCCACTGTTTTAAAATGAACAATTACTGTAATACAATGACATTCTCAACTGTTCAAAAGTTTGGGGTCAGTAAGACATTTTTTTTATGGTTTATTGTTTGTTGTTTTTTGCCTTTATTTATAGAGTGTACTGTACAGTATGTCGAAGTGCTGCCCATTAGACTATTGACACTGACAATGTTTTTATTAAAATAAATTATTACAATTAATCAAAAGTAACAGTAAAAGCTGTTACATGTTGTTGCAGAAAAATTCTATTTTAAATAAATGCTGTCAACAATATGCCTTGGTGAGCATAAGAGAGTTAAACTTCAAAAACATAAAAAAAAAATCTGAACGATAGTTTACATTCATATAAATTTTAACTTAAATCTTGATGTTGATTGAAAAAAGGTCATATGCATGAACTACTCATGAATAGTTTTAAAATGGTACGTTTGTTTTTAATATATCATCTTTCTTTTCTTTTCCTTTTTCTTTTTTTGTTTAAATGAGCATTGTGGTAAAACATCTTACTGGTCGTAAAAGTGGGCTTAATTGAATTGTTGTAAAATATGTAAAAAATAATAATAATTTTGTTGTGAAATATGCCCCAGAAATCATGAGAGATTTCATGAGATCCAGCCATGTCCATTTGCTGCACGTATCGCTCAGAGCGTCAGTGTCCTTGGATCTCGACTGCTGTCCTGAGCTGTATGTGGCAGCCTCCCATCGCTCTGCATCCTGTTATATCCCTCTCCTTGTTTTTCCTGCATTGCATTGTATTGTTCCTGAGCAGTGACCTCTTCGCTCCGAGCTCATTCGGCCTCCCCTCCCGCACTCTAATCATAAAGTGTGGAGTCCAGCACATCCCATCATTCCCCTCTCCTGTTTTCTTTACCAACGCGAGAGAACGCGGCGCGGCAGTATGAACATTAAGTGTGTATTTTGGTCCGCGGACTCCAGTCGAGTGTGAAATTGTGGGGCTCTCCGACTGAAAGCGGAAACGGCAGGAAAGGCCTCATGGATGGAGGGCTGCAGTTTTAACAGCATGCCCGAGACTCGGCTTAAAAAAACAGAGAGCTGATGTACTGCATATGTGCAGAGCCCTGTACATAATAGCACACAATATTTGTGATATTACTATTGAGATGTAACCGCTACTGTTACACAAAAGCGTTCTCCTGTTTCATATTTTATGGCATTATTCCTCATAAAACCCTGTGTTGTTAAAGGAACAGTTCACCCAAGGTTGGAGCTTTCGTCCTTTACACCAGAGGTCCCCAACCCCCGGGCCGCGGACCGGTACCGGTCCGTGGGACATTTGTGACCGGGCCTCACAGAAAGAATATATAACTTAACGTATTTTCCGGACTATAAATCGCTCCGGAGTATATGTCGCATCAGTAAAAAAATGCGTCATGAAGAAGAAAAAACATAATATAGCCTAAGTCGCACTGGACTATAAGTCGCATTAATTTAAAAATGTAGCCTATTTCACAAAAAAAAAAAAATAATAATAATTATAATAATTGTTCGGATGGGACTGTTCACCCTTACGGACGTAAGCGCTCTGAAAGCGGCACAAAAAGACTGCTTTAAAACTTTCACAGAGACCTCAGACAGAAAGCAAGCCTGTCTTTAAATTGTATTTCGTTTTGTATTAATTGTATCTTAATTTTAATCAATGTTTCATCACCCAATTGCCAGGATTTAATAAGAAGTAAATATAATAGAAAATATTTAATCAGGACACGGAGGCGCGGGCGCGTGAACTGGAGCTGATCTCATAAATTAACCGAAATTCAGCGTATAAGGTAGCCTACTTGCCTCACAGACCTGAGACATAGAAAGCTTGAAATGTCTAATTTTAAACAGAACAATTCAAAACAAAAGAAAACTGACTGTTCTCTGCTTAATTCGTATGAAATGTGCATTTCTCTCTGGCGCGTTCACTAGGCATACTGCGAAGATCGAGTCAGCATTGTCAACTTCATCTTTGCACAGAAAACACTTGTTTATTATTAAACAATTAAAATGTCTCCTGCTATATTTTACATATTCATAATCATTAATTTTGGTTCTTAAAATCGGTTCTTTGTGACAGCTTTTAGGTGCTTTATTGGCAGCGCCACCCTTACATCGCATCAGCACCGTAAACATGGAGATTTTTTTCTTTTGGGGGGCTTTTTGTTTGTGTTCAGGCTTTCTCAGTTGTCTTTAGGCGCGATATTACGAGTACCCCGCTAATAAAATTGCAAGTAAGCCTACACATTGGATTCACGTTTATTATTATATTTAATTGTTTTTTATATATTTTTTTATATTTTGTTGTATTTATCCGCCGCACCTTAAAGGCCGGTCCGTGAAAATATTGTCTGATATTAAACCGGTCCGTGGCGCAAAAAAGGTTGGGGACCGCTGCTTTACACCATAAAAGTATCGTAAAGTGGTCCGTATAACTCTATATATTCAAAAGCCCTATATTCAAGTGCTATATTCAAAGCCCTTCTGAATCTGTATGATTGCTTTGGGCGAGAAACCGACTGAAATTAAAGTTACTATTTCCTGATAGTCAGTGAGCTGAACTCTGAAACTGGATCTCATTCATGAACAGATCATTTTGACTGGTTTTGTGAACTTGATCAAAAGATTCAATGCAAATATTTGACTCAAAATAATGATTCGTTCATGAGCTAATGTATGACCCCACAAGATTCAGAATATACCGTATGAAACATAAGAGCCACTTTTATGGTGCTTTTGCATCCTTTTGTAAGCTGGCAAGCTCAAATCTCCATTTATTACACTATTACACTGCAGAAAAACAATGATACCGCTTTGAAATGATATGAGGGCGAGTTGAAATTGTCATATTTGGGTGAACTGTCCCTTTAAACATTTTTTTTTTCCGAATATTTCCGGATTAGGTCCAGTTTATTTGATCTTATCTGATCTGATTTAATTCATATCCTTTTGATTGCATGTTTGTATACAAATGTGTGTTTCGAAAAGAAAAAACTGTCACATGGCAATTTGTCTTGGCTCTTCGTGGTTCCTGCTGTTGAAATTGGCTCGAAACGGTAAATATTTACATGTGTTTGTGCTCAGGTTGTTCGAGTGCAATCAGGGACTGTGGAATGACGTTGGCAAAGTCGTCTCCTGCTTCTCATTAGCTTTTTCTCCCCCCAAACCTGATCGTCTCCATTCAGAGGTAGATTGTTCAATAAGTGCTCTCTGATTTAACCTTCCTTTCCCTCGCCCTCAGGCCTCTGTATTGGACCTGAAGGAGCACGCCTCGTCCCTGGCCTCCTCTGGACTGAAGAAGGACTCCAAGCTGAAGAGTCTCGAAATCGCTCTTGAGCAGAAGAAAGAGGAATGCACCAAACTTGAGAATCAGCTCAAGAAGGTGAGCCAGACACTTGGATGGAATTGAAGCATCACAGCTAGCAAATACAGCGAGTCTCGTCAGCTAAGCAGCCAGGAGCGCGTAACAAGCCATTACGGTGACTGGCACGTCGTTAGCGCTACTCTGACAACACTTAAAACAATGACAATGAGCTGAATGTTTGCCCAAGTGCACTTTATCAGTGGAGCTTTTCTCCGTCGAGTGCTGTAGGGAAGATATTAGCTCAGTTTCAGACCCTAGCTAGCAGCCTCGCTGTCCATGGTCAACAAAGACCGCTACCTTCAACGACAGCATTCTTAATGAAACCAGAATATTGTACTTGACTGATTTTTAACACTCTAACAGAGCAGTTATGTTATTAATCACTCAAATGCAAGTGCGAAAAGATACTCAAGAAATGCTCAAAGCTGATTGTTAGCATTTTGCTAAGATAGTATGCACAGCACATACAAATATTGTGTGAATCAGTCTAGTTTTATTTAGAGAGATTTTTTTTTCTATCAATGCTTTAAAGTAATGAATGAAATTAGCTTAATTATTTTACATTGACATGATGCTTAGCACCGTAGCATTTGGAGAAAGAGTTTTGACAAGGATACAGTACCAGTCAAAAGTTTGGAAACATTACTATTTTTAATGTTTTTGAAAGAAGTCTCTTATGCTCATCAAGCCTGCAGTTAAAAAAAAAAAAAAAAATTTTTTTTTTAAATATTGGTTCTCTTTTTTAATATATTTTAAAATGTAATTTATTTTTGTGATGCAAAACTGAATTTTCATCAGCAAGTACTCCAGTCTTTGGTGTCTTATGATCCTTCAGAAATCATTCTAATATGCTGATTTGATACTCAGTTATTATCAATGATGGAAACAGTTGTGCTGTTTAATATATTTTTTTGGAATACTTTTTTCAGGATTCATTGATGAGTAAAACATTAACAGCATTTATTCATAAAAACAGCATTTATTCAAAATAAAAACATTTCTAACAATATAAATCGTTACCATCACCTTTTATCAATTTAACACATCCTTGTTGAATTAAAGTACTAATTTCTTAAAAAATATATAGTTATTGTTCCCAAACTTTTGAACGGTAGTGTATATTGTTACAAAAGATTTCTATTCTAAATAAATACAGTTCTTTTTAACTTTTTATTCATCAAATAATCCTGAAAAAAGTATCTCAGGTTATAAAAAAAATATTAAGCAGCACAACTGTTTCCAACATTGATCATAAATCAGCATATTAGAATGATTTCTGAAGGATCATAAGACACCAAAGACTGGAGTACTTGCTGATGAAAATTCAGCTTTGCATCACAAAAATAAATTACATTTTAAAGTATATTAAAAAAGAGAACCATTATTTTAAATTGTAATAATATTTCATAATATTTTTTTTTTTTTTTTTTTTTCAACTGATGAGCATAAGAGACTTCTTTCAAAAACATTAAAAATAGTAATGTTTCCAAACTTTTTACTGGTACTGTATATGTGAAGACTTAAATTCTGGCCAACATGTGATAATCATCATTTTGATACTTTAAATGTTGCCCAGCTAGACAGCTCTCTTGATTTCAGAACAGAGCTGTTTATTGAATTTAAATAGCTTTTAATTGGAAAGAATTCTAGAGCGATTTGGCTGATTTTGTAGGGGAGTGCTTCTGTATAAAACAATCATTTTAAAAAGCTGAAAAATTACTTTTTACTCTGAAGACTTCTTTTTTAGTCTGAACCATCCTTTTAGAGGTAAAAAAGTTAGATTTTTTTTTTTTTTTTTTGGTGAAGGGAGTTTCAATAGGATTATAAAAGGATTTTTATCAAACAATATTCTGTTTAATTACAATAATATTTATGTCTTAAGCCCTATTCGGACGAGACTAGTTTTAATTAGAGAAATTCATGTTTCATAGGCGTGTTTCTTGATTTCAATCCTGTCTGATAAAAAAATTCAAGGGCAAATTATCTACTGTTTTTCGGCAAACTCAGTGGTCCTCTGAGAAATCGAATCCTGTGTGAATACGAATGTCTGTGATTGCTGATATTGTATTATACTAACGCTTCTCCTCATGTGTTTTTTGACCTACCTGAGCTACCGTTTGCTCTCCAATCTTTCGCGTGCTTTCATTTAATTTCAATATGGTTGTTATCAGATGAAAAAATTACATTTATAAAATGAATAAATAGAGCCAAATCGCTAAAAATGCAAGGACTGCACATTTTAATCTCAGTGTCAGGTCTAGATGTCTCTCACTTATGTTGGTTTATTATTAACAGCCACTTCTGTAAACTTTATTTAAATAGGGTTTTAATAATAAATTAAAGTTATATCAATAAATAATTATTTAAAGGGTTAGTTCACCCAAAAATCAGTAATTACTCACCCTCATGTTGTTCCAACCCCGTAAGACCTTCGTTCATCTTCGTAACACAAATTAAGATATTTTTGATTAAATCTGAGAGCAGTCTCACTCCTCCATAGGCTTCTAAGGGAATGAAACTTGCTGGCCCAGAAAAGTTATTAAAGAGATCGTTAATATAGTCCAAGTGACTTCAGTGGCTCAATCATAAGTTTATCAAGCGACGAGAATACTTTTTGTGCGCAAAAACAAACAAAAATAACGACTTTATTCCACTATTCATTTCCTTCTCTCTGGGCCTCGAGTCTTTTCACGTAGTGTTTTAGCGCAGCGCGTCTGTGTTGTACGTCACACGCATCACACACATGACAAGCGTCGGCCAATAGTGAGCCTACAGTACGTGGTGACGTGCAACACAGACTCGCTGCGCTTGATAAACTTAAGATTGAGCAGTTTTTCGGCAAATAATTATGCACTGTGTGTTTCAGAGTGAAGTGCAGCACTGTGTTCATTTACACATTTGCAGCCCATGATAGTGATTTGTCAGTGTCTCAGAGTGGCTTGATTTACAGTAAATGAACCAATCCGCTCTGAGATGCTGAAAAACACTGGATCATATTTATTTTGATATATCATGCAGCCATATTCCCAATGATCTCAAGTCTCTTCTATTTGTAGCTCATGCCTTCTCAAACCACCATAAGTGATGTTTTGACACTTCTTACTCCAGCCATGTCTGTGACCATGTTTTCATCCCCTCTAATTCTCTTTTCTCTCATTTTCTCTCTTGTTCTTGCCTCTGTCATCTTCGTCCTGTTTTTTTTAACCAGATCAGATATTTCTCACGTTTTTTCCTATAAAATATTTTGTCATCGCTCTCAGTGTATCACCCAATTCTGTTTCTTCCCCAACCCCTCTGTGTTTTTCTTTCTTTCTTTCCAAAAGCGCTCTGAGCTCATGTCAGGCCATCCCTTCAATCTTGTAAGTGCATCTTGGTGTGAAAAGCCTCCCTTAGCAGTGCCAGTGTCTCTGTGTGTGTGTAACTAATAAATGTGTGAGTGGAGCTTTGCTTGCATGAGCTTGAGGCTTATCTCAAGTTTAGTTTTGTGTGTATGTGAGATAGAGAGGATATGTTAGGGGGCTGGCTGAGTCTCCGAGTGTTCTGAGATTTGCTTGCATGAGATCTTTTCTTATCTAAAGCTTGAGAGTGATGGTCTTGTGTGGTTTGACGTTGCTCCGCAGCAGAGCTTGGATTTAGTGCCGTGTTCGTAAGCTGATATGTGTCGCGTTGAGCTGTGTCAGCATGGTGTGCACGTGCCTCTACAAACGCTACACTTCTACAAGTCCCCGATCCTTTTTAGCGTTAGTATAGTTTTATTAAAGGGATAGTTTTCAACTCAAAAATGAACGTTTGTCATCATTTTCTTGCTGTCTTGTCGTTCCAAACCAGTATGCCAAACAAAACACATTTTTTGTTATGCATGGAACATGCGCAATAATTTTTTTTAAGATGATGATGATGATGATTACTATTATTTTTATTACCACCATTATTATTAGTAGTAGTAGTAGTAGAAGTAGTGTTTTTACCTCCTCAAGCAAAGAATGAAACTCAAATGGCGCTTGGTGTAATTGACATCTTTGTGCTCCAAATATGAGTTTGCTAATGCTTGAATGAAATTTGGGAGCTATTAAGGGGAAGATGTTTCGATTTTCAAAGAATAAAACTTTTTTCAGTCAATCTGTCCTTATTGCAGAAGTCTTGACATACAGTTGGACACATTAACCTCTTTTATTGTGTTTAATAGTTTTTCTGGGAGCTGGACAGAATGTAGACTAAAATTTGTTGGAAAAGAGCAGCATGAACACTCTTTTCTCTCTTGAGTTTTACGGAAGAAAGTCATGGAACAACATGACCGAGTAAATGATGACAGCTTGAATTTTTCGAGTTAAATTCCCGTTAAATATGCATAAGCTTTAGTGTTTATAGTCTGTGTGCTTCTGTGCAATTGTGGTGGTTAGTTTTTCAGACTGCAGTTTACATTTAGTTCTGGATGGTGATGTCGAGCTCACATATGAACCGATCACCTTCATACGTATATTCAGAGCTCTTCGCGTGGCTTGATGAGAAGATCTGGGTCCCATCGTCCATTCCAAGAGTAATGAAATCTCTGGCAGCCTGTGTGCGTCTGTGTTCGCACAGGGTCTCATATAAAAGCAGTGCAAGTGAAAACCCGCTGACAGCTCGGTGGGCGTCTGCTGTGATTGGATGAGACAGAAAGGGGGCGGAGGACTCAACTGTCCCTGCGTGACCGCCAGGAGTGTACATGGATTAAGGTGTCAGCGAGGCTCATGAAATGAGAACAGACATGCCACCAAGACATCCAACAGTGTACATTACACAAACCAGCTAAGAGTCCCCCAATGCACTTCCTCAACTACTTCATATGGAGGCACATCAAAACTCTTTTATATCCCCTGCTGCACACACACATTCATATCATTCAGCAACGAGATGTTTTCTCACAAGAACATTTATAGGTCAAGAAAGTCAGCGTAAATGCATAAAAAAACACTGCAAATGTGTGCTGTTTTCACACAGCCGCTCTGTTATTTTGCCCAGCCAAACAGGCACAGGCACAAACACATTATTAAACAACATTATTAAACCGCATTTCCCACAATCCCCCCGTTTTGCGCTGGGACACTGGCTGTTCCTCTGAAAGATGGTGCCATATGGATTGACCGCTCTGGAGTTCCAATACCAACACACTGCACAGAGCTTACAAGCAGACACAGTGTCCCTTACAGCCCACTAATAACTATACAAATGCTAGTTATTTCCTACCCAGTCTGTCTGTCTCGCTGTGACTGTTTTTGTCCATTTCTCTGTTTTTTCGAAAGGACACAGCTGTGTCCGTATTGTGAAGGAGTTTGTCTGTGGTCCTGAACACATGCTTTTCTTATGTGATCAGATGAATAGTCATGTGCCACATTCCAACCTATCAAGTATACTTTGATTTGGACTCAAAAAAATTTATATAAACTGTTATCTTACATAGATTAAATTAGCCTTGCATGAAAAGCAGAAACGGTTTAAAAACATCAATATCTATATTCCTCAAATTTTTTGATATATCCGAGAACAAAAGTATGTTTATCAATTAAAATCATGCAGCAAAGTCAATGTTTTGACATAATCTACAAGTAAATAAGTCTATTGTCATATATTTACACATACTTTTTTTTGGTGCTGAATGCTTTTGTCAAACTTTACCATTCCCAGTTACTAAAATTCCCTTCCATTTATGGAAAATATAGGTCTATCAATCACTTCAAACCAGAATTTGGTCCGAAACTAGCTGCTACTAGTATGCATGCTATTTTTTTATATTATATTATATTATTACTTTTATTTATTTGACTAAATTTATTTTCTAGGAAATTAAAGTCACAGTTTGTTTTTCCTTTTTGGTCTTAAACTGTATTTATACCCCGAATTTTAGTAACTAGTTTGGAAAAATTGTAAACCTCCATTTACAGAAAAATGAATAGAAAATAAACAGCTCAAATTATATTTAATTTTTAGTTATATATAATTACATCTTTTACATCATTTAATAGTTGCAGACCCTATTCATGGAACATGCCTTGTACTCACAGATTTATTTTGCTCCGCCCTCTTTCTGACACTTTCTTGATGCTAATTGTACATTACGTGTCTCTATCGTGTTTTCGTATACAAACTTTAATTTCTTTGCCAGACCTGCCCTTTTACACACACGTAAAAGCCCTTGTGTGCAGCAACCGGTCCGTCCATACATGACAAGCTCTTGGCGGTCAGAGTGGAAACCTACTCAACCTCAGGTCGAGACTTTAATAAAGCTAATTAGCGGGGCCTAAACGTCACCTTCAAATATTATCCTCAATAAACCAGAACAGTCCTCTTTCACCCAGTGCCAGTCTAAAGAGACCTCGGAGGCCAGACACTTTGCTGTATTTTTAACCAGCATGACACAGTAAGGATTTACTTTATTTAGTTTTATTTTTGTGCCTGCTTGTTATATAAACATATTCAGGATAGATTCAAGCTATCTTTGAATGTCTTCTGCATTCAGACTTGGTCCGTACACTCATGCATGTAGTCATGGTGTAAATGACTCGCCTTGTAAAGCCTGCACTGTTTTAGTTTTTTTTTGCAGCAGGAAGACACCTGTGTCCTTTTAGAGGACTTTTATGAAAGAAACATTACGGCTGACTCCTTTAATTGTCAGGGGGAAGTGAATTGATTTACTTTTCATTAGATGAGGCCCTTGACCCGGCACTTTAGACGGCCGTAATGTCACTAATTATTTTGATGACTTCAGCATGATTGTGTTTCCATGTGTACACACTCTCTCACACACACACACACACACA
The DNA here is from genome assembly GCF_951802725.1 of Rutilus rutilus. Classification (NCBI taxonomy): domain Eukaryota; kingdom Metazoa; phylum Chordata; class Actinopteri; order Cypriniformes; family Leuciscidae; genus Rutilus; species Rutilus rutilus. The sequence goes on from NC_140212.1 coordinate 5,458,005, forward strand.
CACACACACACACACACACACACACACACAGTAATGAGGTCGTATCCTGTTGTGATGTAATGGGGGACCTTACACAGAGCCTCCAGGTGTGAGTTGGGTGTCTTAGACCTCAAAACAACACACAGACACACATGTACCGGTGACAGTGTCTAGGCCATGCTTGACCGCTGATAGCTTGTCTCTACTCAACCATGGAGAGTTGAAGTCAGGGCAGCATCTAGGCTTCTTGTCCATACACAGCACAGACCCATGTAAAACCCAAAGTTTGTGAAAAGAAACAGTGGAGGATACCAGTTTACAGTTTAAACTGGTTTGAGAATTTACAGTTTAAACTGGTTTGAGTAAGGCCTATTTACACCAAATCCAATGTGGTTAAATAATAAATTATCAAATATTTGCAAACAGTTTTTCACATACTGTTTAATATTTAGTTAAATTTTAATATTATTCGTCATTTATTATTGTTACTACTACTACTACTACTGCTGGTATTGATTTAATATTATTTCTATATTATTTTGAATAAATAAAAAATCCAGACTTTGTTATTGTTGCCCCCTGAAACTCAACCTTTGGTCCGTACAGGCTCAGTCAGTTGCGGTTGAGGCTCAGGTAAATGCAGGACTATCGGAGCGCATTGCCACACTCGAGCAGGAGGTGGCGCGTTACAAGGAGGATGCTGGGAAGGCACAGACTGAGGTGGACCGGCTCCTGGAAATCCTCAGAGAGATGGAGAATGAGAAGAATGACAAGGATCACAAGATCAACGAGCTAGAGAGGTACACACACACACACACACACACACACACAAGTTTATAAGACAACATAGACTTCTGTTGATTTTATGTACAGTTGCTACCGTCTGTCCCAAACCCTTTATAATCTAAACGTGGTTTATTTAATTTATGAATGTTTTACTGCATACTGAAGATCTACCCAGATGTCTGCAAAGGAAGATTTTGAAAAACCCCAATTGTTGGATTCTCTACTTGTCACTCTCTTACTCCATTTGTGTCAGTTTTACCATGTTTGTTTGTTATGCATGTGATCTTTCAGTTGCATGTTCGGTTTAGTGTGTTTAGCCCAATATTTTACTATTCATTCTTTCATTTTTGCAACTTTAGTTTATTTTGCATTTTCCATTCTCAATCTGCCAATGAAGCCTTTTTTTTCTCGTATTGCCACCGCAGGCTTTTGCGATAGCATGCCAAAATAAAAGTAAAGCAAGCCTTTCTACAGTATTGGTAGTACTGAGTGCACCAATAGTGAAATTATCTCTTGTATTGGGTATTGACAGCCACCATTTTGCCATTGTGAAAACCCTAGTATACATGTGTATATTGCCGCTAACAGATAGGTGACCACACCAATCCAAAATAGTGCACTTGATGTTGATTTGTGCTCTTGTTGCCTTAGTTTGTGTCCTTGAAGTCCATAGGGCATCCCATTTGTCATTGTATAGTTCAATTGGGTGCACATAAGTAGCCAGTGTTGCCCCCTCAACTTGCCTTTTTACTTTTGGAGAACCGCCAAGACCGAAAGATCTGTATGGCACAAGGATGAGGATGAGGGTGTCAATGTTGTTCCTTGTCTTCCTCACTTTTCAGTTTGTGTTCTCTGTTAGCTTTCCTTCTCACCCACTCAGTCATCTCTTATCCTCCGTTTATTTAGGCGTCAGACCAGGAATGAGTTGCAGGAGATTTGGAGAGCAACTTCAGCAATAGCATTATGGGATGTTGGCATTGTCATTAAGCATGTCTAGTAGATCATGGCAGTCATAGACTGTAGATTTAGTTCTAATCCCCAACACGTTGCCCTGATCCCAAAGTATTTTCTGTGTCCGTAGACATGGAGAATAAAGTGATTAAGCTACAAAGAGCTCCATAAATGAACACTTTATGAATTGCACATCTTCAACTGCATGTCTGCTCCTCCCGGAGCGTTTTTCTAGACATTTTGCACTGTAAACATCTGTGTTTTCGGCCTGTGTAATTGGACTAATTAATGAGAGGCAAATATAGACCTTTTCACATCTTCACAGCTCTTATTAATAAATAAAGATAATGAATAATTGAAGTAGAGCTGGAGTGTAAACAGACAAGAATGTGAGGGAGAGTCTAGCCCTGCGGTAAAGAGTCGTGGAGGTCACGGATGTGGATTTTGTGCATTGACAGTCGTGTACTACTCCCTTTCACCCTCCATCAGGCCTTTCAAAGCTGTTGTCCGAGACCGTTCCCAAGCACCAGCGTCTACAAAAAGCCCTGCTTTAGCCTGACAGGGACATTTATTTGCACTGAGGCTCTCGCTGGTGAATACTAGAAGTGTTTTTGGTGGATTTCTGTTGTTTCATAAATATTAATCTGACTTGCGTTGAATGTCTCACGCTTTACAGATCTGCGTTAGGAGAGGATTAGACTAAAACAAACTCCATATGCTTGGCTCGATGCATCATTCATGTCAACCGAGAGAAGATTTCTGAAATAAACACCAGCCGCAGTTGCTAACCGTGGCGCTCCCAGCTAATTACCGCTCAGAGTCAGGTTATGCTCTCGAAACACACCGGGGAGTTCGGTTCTCAAAAACCTCCCATTGTTCTTTCTGTGTCTTAGTTTTCCGGCACTCTGGAGTTTGACTCTTGATGTGGTTTTGACGGAGAGTTATTCAGACAGATCCTCTTCTGTTAGCGCTTGCGTCTTTAATCAAGACGCGAATGGCAGGTAGAAGCGGTGCGTTCTGTTCAGAGTGAGTCAGGATTACCTTTCTCACTCAGAGATGGAGAAGCCAAAGCTCCTCTTGTTGCAGATCAGTGGTGCGGAGGCAGGTCTTGTTCGAAAATGCCTTCAAAGTCACCGAAAAATGGCAGAGGTTGAATTGGGGCATTGGGGTATTTATTTCATAAATTCGGCAGCAGTAAATTTGCCAGTAATTATGGAGGATTGTAAGGCTCACTGTTCTCAAGAGGGAGCTAAAATGGGAGGGTGAGTCTGAAGAGACGTGTAACAAAGAAATAGAGGTGAAACAC